>NC_069389.1:71490401-71799353 GCF_027475565.1 Acinonyx jubatus | reverse complement strand
GGAAAACATTCCATGTCCATGGATTGGAAGAACAAATATTGTTAAAATGTCTATATTACCAAAAGCAATCTACACATTCAATGCACTCCTCATCAAAATAACACCAGCATTCTTCACAGAACTAGAAAAAATTATTCTAAAGTTTGTATGGAATAATAAAAGACCCCAAAGAGCTAAACTAATGTTGAAAAAGAAAACCAAAGCTGGAGGCATCACAATATCAGACTTCAAGCTGTATTACAAAACAGTAATCATCAGGACAGTATGGTACTAGCACAAAAACAGACACATAGATCAATGCAATAGAATACAGAACCCAGAAATGGACCACACATTTATGGCCACCTAATCTTTGTCAAAGCAGGAAAGAATATCCAATGGAAAAAAGACAGTATCTTCAGCAAATGGTTCTGGGGAGGCTGGAGAGCAACATGCAGAAGAATGAAACTGGACCACTTTTTACACCATACACAAAAACAAATTCAAATGGATCAAAGACCTAATTATGAAACAGGAAACATTCAAAACCCCACAGGAGAAAATAGGCAGCAACCTTTCTGACATCGGCTATGGCAACTTCTTACTAGACATGTCTTTTGAGGCAAGGGAAACAAAGCAAAATGAACTATTGGGACCTCATCAAGATAAAAAGCTTCTGAACAGAGAAGGAAACAATTGATAAAACTAAAAGGCAACTGACCGAAAGGTAGAAAATATTTACAAATGACATATTGGATAAAGGGTTAGTATCCAAAATCTATAAAGAACTTATCAAACTCAATACCCAAAATCAAATAATTCAGTGAAGAAATGGGAAGAAGACATATACTTTTCCAAAGGCATCCATATGGCTAACAGTCGCATAAAAAGATGCTCAACATCAGTCATCACCAAGGAAATACAAATTAAAACTACAATGAGATACCGCCTCATACTTCTCAGAAAGGCTAAAATTAACAGCTCAGGAAAGAACAGATTTTGGCTAGGATGCAGAAAAGTGAAACATTTGCCCTGTTGGTAGGAATACAAACTGGTGCAGCCACTCTGGAAAACAGTATGATAGTTCCTCAAAAAAATAAAAGTAAACTACCCTATGACTCAGCAATTTCTGTAGTAGGTATTTATCCAAAGTATGCAAAAATGCTGATTTGAATGGACACATGCACACCAATGTTTAAAGCAGTGTTGTCAACAATAGCATAATTATGGAAGAAGCCCAATGTCCATCAACTGATGAATGGATAAAGAAGATGTGTATACATACAATGGAATATTAGTCATCAAAAAGGATGAAATATTGCCATTTGCAACAATGTGGATTGAACTAGAGTGTATTATGCTAAACAAAATAAGTCAAAGAAAGACAAATACCATATAATTTCATTCATATGTGGAATTTAAGAAACAAAACGGATGAACTTAGGAGACGGGAAGGAAAAATAAGATAACAACAGAGATCTTAATCACTTATTTTAGTGCGACACTGCTCTAAATATAATACATGTAACTAATGAATATTATTGTTGTTAATATAATGATTCTACAATTAAAGCCTTAGGATATTTGAAATTTGTTTTCGAGATAAGTTACCACAAATACTGATTTTCAAAATACACACACACATACTTATATTTATGTGTATGTATGTATACATAATGTATATCTGAAATATACAATATCTAGATCAATAGTCAAGTATCTAGTTTAAATAATCCCAGAAGACCATATGTTTCAACTACATTTTGAAGATAAACAGAGTTTGGGGCTGTAAAATTTCATCTTCTGTGTACTATTTCTTTATCTGAGGAGAAAGGGGGAATAAAAGTCTGCAAAGTAACTACTACATTTAAATATGCTGTTATAAGAATTTTAAAAATAAATCAAGTGAGTAGAAATAAAATGGTTGGTGAAAGAAACTTAAATCTACTATCTTTTATAGTCACAAAAAGTCTCTCTTAGAATAAAGTTTGGTATATTAATCATTTTACAATATATCACGAATGAACACTGCAACTTCTAGGAGTAATGACAGTAAGTGATTTTATCAGTATTTTTGTCACTTCAGTTTTCATAATGGAAATTATGTATTTTTCTTCACCATTTTTCTGCATTACATTAACATCGTTTAAACTGTCAAAGAACACCATTTGTGATGACTACTGTTAACAACACTGCTGCCAATTAAAGAAGTGTAAACTTTCCACTACTTAGGAAATAGTAGGCTTTATCAGTAACCTCACTATCAATATGTGGTTGAAGAAAATCTAAGAAATTCGATAGTTCTCCACTCAGGCTATTTGAACTCTTGCTTCCAAGATTATGTATGCCTTGTTAAATTCCTGAAAGTCATAATCCTATTAAAATAAAATATAAAGGAAATAAAGTTCCATGTTTATACAAATTACTAAAATACCTTGAGACATTCAGCACTTAGATTCATCTTAATACAACTTCTAAAGTATATAATCAATTATTAAAATAAAAGTTGTTGCCATTTAACTGAGTTCTTATTGCATGCCAAACACTCTGCTAGGTATATTTAATACAACAATCTTGTGATATACGTACTGTTATTCTTACTTCCATTTAAATATGAGGACATGAGGCTCTAAGAGTTCAAGTAATTTGCACAAGTTCTCAGAGCTATTAAAGTATGCACCTAGAATTTTGAAAGCAGATTTATCTGGCTCCTAAACTTATGCTCTTAACTACTAACACAGATACTTTATGTAAGACAAAATATGTTTATGTGTTCACTTATACTAAGACAAACAAAACCTAGCAATGTCTTGGAATCAAAACCTAAACTGAGATTATATTCAAGGGGATCACCCAGTAAAGAGTTAATCTGTATGAAAATGTAACTTGAGGAAAAATGGGGAAGGTACTTGCTGGGAAATAATTCTGTTAATTTAATTTTTTCTTAGAAATCAAATTTTCTCAATTTTCTCATAATGAGATAAGCAATTACATGGAGGTTTCATCCAATATGTTTCTATAACCTGTATTAAAGTGCAAACACTATAAATATTCTGTAGAAAAAAGTAAATACTATCTTTTGATCCAAATGCTTACCTTATTAGAAAATGTCTACTAATTCAATGCGTAACTGAATTGGAAAATATATTTGCTTGATGCTACATCTCACTGAAATTGATATTGCATAATTAGGTAATTTGCACTAAGGACATTTAATGGAACTATGTTTCATTTTTGGGAACTCATGTGAAAATTAGATCAGAAGTCCTTACTTCACAATTCTCACTTTCATATAATGCATTATTAAATATTAATTATTCATAAATATTTACACAACATTAATTTTTGCTTAAATCTTATGCAATTATATTGACAAATTTCATATATGAAGAGTATATTCAGGAAATATCTCCATGAATAACATTATAATTTTGGAGTTACTACAAATTAAGCTGTGTCATCTCCCTGTCAGTAAATCATCTGGTCTAAGACCTTTGATTATTAAGTATAATTATATGAAGTTGCAGATATTCAACAAATTCTGATGTGAAAAATAACAATTTCATATGGTCCGGTCCTACTTTATATGTTCTGCCTCAGTACTTAGACTTTCCACTAATATTCAATTCTCTATATAAATTACTGTATCAATAAGAAAAAATTAACTCCAAATATCTGGGGAATATGCAAACTGGATGCAGAAGAACTTATCTCATGCAGGTGGACATTATTAAATAAGCAGAAATTATAAAAATGCATAGACCTCTTAATAATGTAATTTGATGTGAAGTGAGCAGCAAGATGCTTAAATAAGTAAAGGGAAAGTACTTATTTGCAGGAAATAAAAGATCAAAATAGATGAGTTTTAGTCAACAGAATTATCTGAATCTTAATTATGTGTAGTATACTGTACTAACATATTCAACTGTAATGAAAGAACACAAAGGCAATACAAAGACAAGCTAGAAGAAAATAAAGAAAATCACCTATATTTAATCTGAAGTGGAATACAGACTATCAATAACAACTTGGATAGGCATGTTATTCCCATATCTTCTAATGTATGCACATATAACATCTGCATGTGAATGATTGCCCTTTAATCATATACAACACTATAAAGGAAGAGTATCTGTCCCACTTGAATGAAGACGTTCCCTCCGTTAAGTATTTTCTCTAGTGACCACTTCTTCAAGAAAGCATACTGTTAATGTGTCAGTGTTTTCAAATTAGTCAGAATCTTATTGCTTCATTGAAATAGAATTCTTTTACATAGTTTGGACTCCCTGATTACTGCATCTATTAAACATATTTCATTTCTATTGCAGTCCAAACATAACTGTAAGTCATATATAACCCCTGGAGAACCGATAACAAACACAGTTTTTTAAGTTTATTAATTTATTTTGACGGACAGAGTGTGCTCACATTCATTTGTCCGCCAGCCAGGGAAGGGCAGAGAGCTAGAGAGAGACAAAATCCCAAGCACGCTCCAGGCTGTCAGTTCAGAGTCCTAAGCCCAAGACAGGGTCTTGATCCCATGAACCATGAGATCTTGCCCTAAGCCAAAACCGAGAGTTGGACACTTAAACCAATTGAGCCACCCAGATGCCCCGACAAATGCCATTTTTAATAGAGTCGGAGGTTGATACTTGAAGAATCTACGATATATTTATTTACATAATGAAAATATTTTTGCAAAACGATTAGTTGATATTCAATGTTACATATTTTGTTAGTAGCACATATAATTTTAGCCTTATTTAACATCAAAATTTTTCCAATTTTTAAATATATACCTTTTTTCTATATGAATTTAATTTGCAGATAAAGTTTATTTTAATTAATTTATTTATTTTGAGAGAGAGAGAGAGCGTTGAAGGGGCAGAGAGAGACGGAGAGAGAGAGATCACAAGTAGGCTCTGCACCATCAGTACAGAGCCTGATTTGTGGCTCCAACTCACAAACCATGAGATCATGACCTGCGTTGAAATAGAGAATCAGATACTTAACCGACTGAGCGACCCAGGGGCCCCAATAAAGTTTTAAAGTATTTTTGTCACCCCCAATATAAGTAAAATGTGATTTTCACTAATGAAAGGAAAGTTTATTTATTTCACTCTGCACACTCAGGTTTGGCTAGTTCCTTCCTTTTGAAAATAAGAATAAGTCTAACATTGCTATGCAATGTTTTAAAATCTGTTTATATTGAAGAAATTTCTGTTATTCAGGTATAATATGCAACCCATCTTACCTTTTACTAATAATTTAAAAATGAAAAAACCCTCATTGAAATCCAAGAACTTCTTTTATATAGACTAAGATAAAATAAATATTTCTCTTTAAAACCCCATGTTTTTTTCTTAAACCCCTGTAAGTTTTATATGTTTTAAATTCTTCCGAGTTGTATAAGCAATGATCTTACTTATTAAAGTCACGTTATTTAAAGCCCAGACAGGATAACTAACTTTTTAAAAAGAAAATTATATTTTTTAAAAAGAATAAATAAATTTGAAATTTAAAATAAACATTTTTAAAAGTTATATATATGCTATCATATGCCTTAAATTGAATGATCAGCTTAATATTTTATGATAAGATTAGTTTGGTTCAGTTTTGCATTTTTTGAGTGTTTTTGCATTTTTCAATAGTTTTTTAAAAAGTTATTGCTGATTCATATGCTAGATAAAAAACAAGTGGGTACATAAACAATGTCACACAGAGAACCATTTTAATTACATAAAAATTATATATCTCCTTTTACCTTTATACAAAATGTTACTCAAAAATCTGATTTTTTAAAATTTTATCCTTTACTTAAGATATTTATTGAGTACATGTTATAATGATAGTCTATACTTAAAGGAGAAAACTGTAACCTGGCTTTAAATCTAAACAATACACTATTCTTAGAGCAGGCCAGGGATTTGCCTCCTTTATTAAGTTCTTATTTTAAGACATAGCAATTTGTACTCCTCATAAAGGCATGGCATTAAAAAAAAAGATGAGTTTGTTCCTCTTGCTTCCAAAATTTATTACCCTAGGTGATCGTGAGAAGAGTTAAAGGTAAAAATTTACCATATACAACAAATCATCACAAAAATTTCCAGCTGATTTTTTTTCCATATGGCATTTTAGCAAATTAAAATTACTACCTAAATCCAAGATCAGCAAATAGTTTCCAGGTGATGAAGAATTTAAACCCTAAAGCAACTCTGTAATTAATCTGGCAACTTAATCTTGTAACTCAAACCTTGTATTAACAATTTAGGGGTGAAAAATCCTAATAATTTAATTTATGATGTGGGAGTATATATATGTATATAACAGATATCCCACGTTATAAACTTGTGTATGTGTGTTTTGTGTTTTTGTCACCTCTTCCAAGATCAAGCAAGAGGAAAACAGTAAAAGAACTGGGCACACCTTTTTAAAAATTTCAACAGTATGTTTCCTCTATGTGGTATTACAATAAATGCTCTATAAAACTGTTAGCTGAAGGCTTAGATCAGCTTGGACTACTATAGATAACTTTTGAAAAGTGTTCCTCAAATTTTAAAAAGGGTAAGTAAATTTTTAACTACCTGCTAAATTATTGGACTTTTTGCAAGAGAATGTTACTCAAGTTTTCTAAATTGATAACTTCTGAGTTTACATTAAATCTCTCTCACATGAAAAGTACAGATATTAGAATATTCATTAAGTAAAATGAAAGTATTACCTAGTTTCTAAGGCACACCATTAGTTATACTATCTAAAGTGGGATTTATTTGATGACCTGCATTAAGCTTTCAGAACATTTGCTGCAACTCAGGTAGAAAGAGGCAAGTATTCACATTATATATTAGTCTGTAGTCAAGAAAGATATTTCAACTAAAATATGTCAATCCTCCCATCTGAAATCACTTAAAAATTACTGCTGTGGTATTTGGAAGAGTTTCTGTATTTTTTACACTGACCTACAGTGCTCAATGCTTTAGAGGGTTGGGTAAACTCAGTTCTCTTTTGTTCAACAATGCCTCATCTCCACTGCATAAAACTTGGTCTCCAGTTCCACTATCCAGTGCCTGCCTTACATCAAGTCGTACTTCATTGGTACCACACGAAGTAATTATGTTATACAAGGTCTCTAGATCACTAGGTTTGAATGTAATAGCTGGTTTCATTAATGTTCCAGGAGCAAGAGAACCCTCTCCAATAATTCTCATATTGATAAATTTGATTTTCTAAGTATTTCCCACAAAAGGGCAATGTATGAGTCCAAAAATTTGTTCAAAAATGACCAAACAAGTGTTCCTTCGGTGGACAGTCCCAGCAACTCCAACCATAACTAGACCACGGGGAGAAGCACACAAGAATCTAGATTGGAACTGAGAAAAAGATACTCTTCTTTCATTAGTGACAACAGACAAAGGCTTACAATTTCCACTCCACAGTAGTACATCACATTTTGTTCAGAGGTGTTGTAATAAAACCTAAGCTTGACATCATGCCAGAAGTGCTGTGGCCCCCATTCATCTTGAGGTGGTCCCAGAAAAGGATTCTGAGAACTAAGAAGTTCAAATAACCAGTGACAGAATTCTTCTCCTAATCAACGAAAATAATTTTTTTTTAGCTTTTTTATCTTGTTTTTCCTGCTGTCAAAAGAGTCTAATGTCCTCTGTCTTAACTGGCTCTGGTGTTTCCTTCAATTTCAACTGTAATTGCCTTTTCCAGTAATCCTGTGCATGCTAACTAAGATTGTATTTTTCAGTAGCTGGAGGTTTAATAAACACCTGTGCTGCCAAGTACTTAAATATGACTTCTCGGTCGACTTTCTTACGCCTCAAAAGTTCTTCTACACTCTGTACATTAATATTGCACGAATGGCATCTTGGCGGTCCTCAGGCTGCACCAGGCGGTTGTTGATGGTGTTGCACAGAGCCATGATATCATTGTCTAATAGGCCAAGAAGGTTTAGGCAGCCCTCCATCTCTGGGTAGCTGAGCCTCGACATTTCAGACACCAAAAAGCTCAAAAAATCTGATTTTTATGTTTAATCAGGCTCATTTAGATATATAAATCAAAAGGGCAAATATTTGCTCTAATATCCTAATTGTACCTTTTGCATTTATTTTTAGGAAACAAAAGATACTTTAAAAACAATAATAAAAGTATTTTAAGCATTCTTTTTTTTTTGTAATAATACACATATCTACATAGAACTGAAATAGAAAACAGAATAACTTGTAGTAAAATATTTAATCTTTCAGCAAGTCACTTTTTGAAGAAAGGAGTGAAAATTCAATGAAAGAAGGAAAAAATACAGTAGAAGGAATGGATAAGGGATGGAAAGTAGAAAAGCGTTGGGCCAAAACCCTAACGAGATATCGGGTCAATCTCCCTACTGTGTGAATTTGGCAACTTTCTCTGACCTGGAATGTGGTGGTACCTGTTTTTAAGAGGTCAACATGCTGTTATTGTGGGGGCAATAAATTTTATGTACATGAAAACTTAAAAGATCTAGTTTGTATTTCCATGATTAGTATATATGATAATTTCAAGTTTGTTAATATATATAATAATTTCAAGTTTGTATTTAGGAACATGTGTCTCATTTATTATATTGCCATTTGTCTAAGCAAGAATATATTGGCATATATATTCACATATACTTGTCCAGAAATACTAAGGTCTAATATATGAATAATATAAATATATCATACTGATACAAATGTACTTACAGCAATGTTTAGAAAAATGTACAACTTAGTTATGTAATTTAACCTGTCTATATAATGTTATGCATAACACTTAATTTTAAAAACTTATTTATGACCATATCATTGTTCAGCATTTGTGATCATTTATGAATACAAATGTATAGCATTTAAAATATTTAAAGCTTTATATCTTTCAATTCTGTTCTTCTGAGTGACCCCATTTTTTCATGTCTCATGATTTATTTGTGTAGTGTCTCAGAAAAAAAATTCAATGGCTATCATTATAATTTTATAACCAGGAAACTCTTTGGCTAGTTATGAAGAAATTCATAGTAAATCATAAATGTTTGACTCTTCATGATACACAGTCTCTTAGTGACTATTTTACACTGACTCTTGTCAGCCTAGAACAATGCTTCAGTAGAAATGAAGTCATTTACTCAACAGAACTATTATTTATGATTATGATATTAACCTATATTTATGATTATTTAACTGAAGAATAATGCAAATTTAGGTTGCAGATATGACTTTTTAAAACCAATCAGAAGATACATTTGTGTGTCTAAGAGGTCATGAATTTAGTTCAAAACTCTATTCTTCTAAAATTTCTATTTTAAATTCCCATGGATGAAAGATTTTTTTCAAAAGAAAATAGTTCAGGAAAATACTACAAATATGGAATAAGTCATAAATAAGCTAACCAAAGTCTCTGGAAAAGAGTAATGTTTGATTCAGTATTAATGGATATATATGATAAGGAAAATATAGTTTTGGGCATAAATATTGATTTTTTAAAATGTTTTCAATATATAAATAGTTATGCTTTATTATATAATTTCACATATCATATATATACTGAAGAAGAAATAATCCATGTCTGAGTAAAACGCATACCAATAGAACTGAATTTCAATAGCACCATTTCTATCTGGTTGTAATATGTCCTAATATTGGAAGACAGCCTAAATTCCATAAAACAGTTTTTTTAAAGAACACTAGAATTCTTAAATAGCAAAATGGCATTGTATATTAGTAAGCGAAATACAACTTTTTAAACACTGTTAAAGATAAATGTATATTAGTCTACATCGAATTTGAAGGCCATTATGGACCATAAATGTTAAAAGGTATGTGTGTGTGCACATTTGTAGTTTAGAAAAGTGGTTCTATTTTTTAAAGATTTTAAGATATCACTATAATTTTTAAAAATGCACAATGCACAACTAGAATGAGAGTCTACTTAGGCAAAATTCTATCTTGCTAAGATTCCCTGTTTGTACTTACCAAGCAGTGGCATTTATGTTCATCTATGTTCTATATTTGTGCTGTATCTGCATGATTATTGAATGATAATAATTTTAATTATTAAAAAAAATCCAAGAGAAGATATTTTAACATTTGACTGATCCTTGATCAATGTCCTTGACTCACAAGTCTCTGTCCTGGCTGATAAGCTCTAAGGACATGATAAAGTATAAGCAATTGCTGTACTTTAGTTGTCTGAAGTAGAAATATAAACTGAGTTATTTACACAATGAGAGTAATGTCCACATAAAAATAAAACTATCAGTTAATTTGAAAAAAATTAGTTAAAATAATTGATTGATTCAAGTAGATGTGATACTATGCAAATGGATTGTAATTAAATTCAACTTCTCCCTTTATAGTTCAAGAGAATGCTAATGATTTAGTTGTTTAACGCTGTGAAATATTTTATCCTTCTAGTATTTATCCCAGCATTATGTATCAAGATTTCTAAACAGAGACTAGAATTGAGAACTATTATTTTAATTTGGGACTGTCCAAGCAAATCCATTAAAAATCAATATTGCTCATACCTCTAGATCAAACCCATCAAATTTCAAAATGAAATGATAATGCAACAATCTTTGATGAGAAAGATCATAAACCATCTATAACTTAAATTTGCTTAAGCTGATTATATAATTTATAACAAAAAATGGAATTATCAAAGGAGAAAGTGTAGGTTTTAAATTAGACCTGTAAGGTATATGTGTTCATATTTCCCCGGCTGTAACTGAATTGTTAATGACAGGTGATATTATAGATTGAATATTTCTCCTACAATTATGATGTTTAGAACGAAAAAAAATCTTAATATTTAGTTTAACTGAGGTGTTTTTTTTTGTTTCCTCAAGGCATTGTGTTCTACAGCACTAATACAGTAATTGTGGGTAAATGTGCATTTTTATTTTTATTTTTATTTTATATTTTATGTATTTTATAATTATATTTTAACCATTGTGTTTGTTTAAATAATTGACTCTAGATTTTTTTCGGTCAAAAGTAAAAAGTCTTTTCTAGATGGACAGCTAAGAAAATGCTATTGAAAAATTTTGTCCCTTTTAGTCATTTAACAGCTTCCAATTTTACCTGTTTGTCTTCAGTAGCTTTTGAATAGAAATTCTTCTATGTTGACTTTTTTACCACATAACTAACATTTCAAAATTTATCTGTATAGTAGTTCCAAAACAGCTATGTTAAAAAAAAAAATAGAAACAAAACTAACAAGAAAAAAAAAAAAACTAACCTTAGGAATTTTATCTGGAAATCAGGTTAAAGGCATGCAAATTATTTCTTAAAAAGATTTAAGAATTTATGCTGTACAGAAGAAATATATGGCTCTGGTAAAAATGAAAAACAATTGTAGACCAATAACTACGGAAGACAAAATGCTGTCTGCTTATAATGAAAACTCCTTAAATAAAAAGATATAATCTTAAGTAAAATAAACTTTCATTCAAATGAATACAACCAGAGCAAAATATAAGTGATGTCATTGGATTTTAGAGTATTTCTTTCCATTTAACCAAACGTCATTAATTTATATTTTGAAAAACAACATGCCCTTTGACGGCATGTTTTCTAAGCAGAAGTTTGCAGTTCCATTCCATTAATCTATTAAAAACCTGAAGTGTTAGACATTTTTAGCAAGAAAGAAAACACCTTTAAATTAAACAGAGAAATATTTAATTATCTATAAATAAGCAAAACAAAAGTTTCATAAATTGGATCATTTATAGTCTTTATGAAACATTGAAAGTTTACATTAATGTATTTTGGAGACCTGAGTAACAGGGGCATGCCATTAAAGCTAATGACTGTAAAACTGTTCTTATAGTATTTTTTCAAAACAAAGATCTTAGATTTAAGACACAGATCTATGTCACAATATAGCAGAGTTCTTTAGTGAAATTTGAATAAATTTTAATTAAAACTTAAAACCTCATGTAGAAGGTATATCTAATATTCAAAATTGTAAGTTACTTAAAATATACAATATTGCCTTATAACATTTAGGTTTTATTCAGAAATTTGTTAATGAGTTAATAAATATTTAATTTGTTCCAAAAGTCACGATTTTTTGCTATTTAATACACATTTCTTTGGTATTTAATATATAAATATCTAATCAAAATTACTTGTAGTACTTTGGAACATTTCAACCTATATGATCATTACACATCTAATTTTGTGTTATTTGCGCAAGCTATTTTACTACGGTAAAAGACAGTATGGTATAGTGAAAAGCACACTGGCTAGAGAGACCTAAATTTTATTCCAGACTGTCACTAACTAGCTTTTGTGACCTGGACTGAACAAATCACTTCAAAAAGAGTGGAACATTCTGGAAGACAACAAATATTAAGTAGGTGTAATCAATCATAATTCACACACTTAAATAGTATTTGTGTTTTATTAAGTTACTTCAGAAAAAGTGCAAGTTCAGCACAAATTCAAAAACTCCTGAAGGATGACCTTCCTAATTGAAAAAGAAAAAAACTGAATAGAGATTCAAGGATACTACATAGTGTCTACGAACATGCATTTCACTGAAAGAGCCCTACACTCTCTGTTTGGAGGCATTTATTAGAAGAGAAGATAAATCCCAACAATAAACAAACTAAGTGTGTTTTCATCAAAACATTGCTATTATGAATTACTTCAGCATATTGCTAGTATCCTCAAACCTGAATATCTCATCACAATTTTCATTATTTTCTACAGAGAAATGTCAACCATAAATTAAATTCCATGTCTAAAAAATGCCTTCTTTCACTTTCTTCTTTATTAAAAATGTCAAATCCCTGCATAATTCCCAGGATAAATTATCTACTACCTATGATCCAATCAACCTATATAGTGAAAGGCTCATGGAATTTAAAGTCACTCCTAACTAACTTGACCTTAGGCAAAGCCATTTAGCTAATTCTGAACTAGTGTGATTCTTCATTTGGAAAAGGAAAATGAAAAAAGGAAAGAGTAAGGGGATAAAATGTCTGCTCCACATAACTCATAGGTTTGTTTGGAGTGTTAGATTATTATATGCTAAGTCTTTTGTCAAGTACAAATTCACAAACAAGTATCAATTTCATGTAGAAGAACTGTATTTTTAAGGAAACTTTAAAATAAGGATAATATTTTTCTTTTATATTCAGTGGCAATTTGGCAGAATATGTGTCATCGTTTATACTTTTCTTTACTAATTATCTCATGAGATTCATTAAAGAACTTAAACATTTGCTTCTCTGACTATGAAAGATATTTTTTGTGTAATACCTTCTAATAATCTAGTTCTTCCAAGGGAAAATAAAGTGTGACCTCCCAGCGGGTAAAACTATTCACATCACGTGGTTGACTACTGTTCTAAAAACCTATCTTATGGAAATGCTTGAATATAATTCAAATAAAATGAGAAACCTGAAACCTTCCAAAGTTCCGGGCTGCAAGCATTGCCAGAACATAGCCAGAGCAATACACCTTAGTTTATTATTTAACTTTCTATATCTAAGCTTTGGCTTTAATAAATTTTCCTTTTTTTCCCCAAATATTCCCTTTCCAGAACTATTCTCACAAATATTTTTATCTTTACAAATAAAGAAATATCTTTGGAACTGGGCTCTGGTTTCTGAGCCTATTTTATATTAGGACCAAATCCTCATTTAAAAGGGCTTATGAGATTTATCCATCTTACTACTCCTTCCTTGTTCAATTTGATTGCATCCTTATTTCTTAGCCCACTATGATTATTGTATCATTGTATATTTATGTTATCATATGTGCTAAAGTACACACCAAAAATTTCTTATTCAAATTCAAAACTCCTAAAAGAGAGTGTGTGTGTGTATGTATATATATATATATATATAAAATTGTATTTGGACCTAAAATTTTAGTACACACAGTGACTGATGGCCCAGGTAAAATAAGAAAAATGATCTACTGCTGCCTCTGAGACTTAATAGGTAATGTGGTCTTAAGGACAAAAAAGAAAAAGACTGATCTGTGTCTCTTTCCATGCGTCAAAACAGTTTAGTACCTAACACAGGACTTCTGTGATATTTTGATAAGACAAAATTTGTAATACTCTAAAATGCAAGGAAAACAAATTTTGAAATTATAATGCAATCATTCACATAGTTAAAATAGTTAAAACAGTATGGTCATTTTATACTTACTGAGGAATGCTATTTTGGGTAATTTCTTTAGATTTAATGCAAAAACTGATGATAAATTTACATTGTTTTTCTAATTGTTTGGTTTTTTTCTTCAGAAACTCAGTTGTTTCAGTTACCACCAAAGCATGTTCCTAGGTGATTTAGTTACTATCGTTAATGTATGATGTAAGGAAAATATAAAGTGTAATGACATTTTCAAAGGAAATATTAAACATTATATTCTCACAGTTCCTTCCATTTCTTTGAATGATAGTATTTACTTGAGTTGTCTATCTTCATCCTGGAACCCAACCTTAATCTGGAATTCTAAACTTTTTCTAATATAATTAACCCATATCTTTAGTAATACTATCACTAATTTTTGTCACCCTTTCATATTATTATCAATTATAAGTACTTCAACATTTCATGTACATTATATGGCATTATCTACAGGCTAATCATGTTCAATTTTCACTGATATCTCTTTAAGAACTTTATTGAACTTACATGATTTATGATTCAAATTTGGTACAGTTAAACAATATTTTCCTCTATTCAATATTTCCAATACTTAATAATTTCATTCTATTAAGATGTATTCATATTACCCCTAAAACAAGAAAATAGGGAAATGACTTAAAATTATCTAGATAGAATTGATTACTTTAATTGACAGAATTTTGTTTAATATTTTAACATTTGTAACACTTGTTAGATTAGACTAAGAAATTTCTCATATGTTTTTCTTCCAGTCGTTATGACCCAAACATGGTCTTTTTACATTGTATTCAATTTTATATAATTTTTGCGTTTCTTAATTTTTTTAATGTAAACTCTATACCCAACATGAAGCTTGAACTCATGGCCCCCAGATCAAGTCTCGCATGCTCTATGGATTGAGTTAGCCAGGCTCCCTAATTTTTGAGTTATAATGCTATTTTAAAGTGACTCAATTTATTCTTATTCTGTCTTAAGGCATAAAAGGCATATTTTAATAGAACTGATATTTCTACTTTGTACAGAGTTTTTATCTCCTCTATGAAAATAAAATTTAAAGAGGTCTGTTATTTTTCACCTGGTTTTTGCTTCTGTTTTCAGTATTTCTTTTTTTTTTGTATATTTTGGAATTTCTCTCTCAAAAAAATATATATGCATATATATATGTGTGTGTATATATGTGTGTGTGTGTGTGTGTGTGTGTGTGTGTGTGTGTGTATGTATGTATTTGGCTACTATATATACCTCCTCAGGCAGATGTCTATGCTAAACATGATTAAATAATGTTAAGGATAAAAAAATCCAAGGCAATTTGGCAGATACCGAAGTTCATTTAGCACTTACAAAAAACACTTCACTCCAATTGGCCCTTTACTTCATTGGAATCCTCAAGTTGACATCAAACAAGCTCTGATGTTGCTATTAAAGTGTCAGAGCATAGAAAAGATTAATAGTTTCATTGGGAAGGCAATGGATTATGAATCCCAATGCTACAATTAAGACGTGAATCCTAGTTTCAAAGTGACAACTTATTCAGTTGATTTCCTAAATCTGCCAGAACCACACTGTGCCTTCTAACAAACAGTTTAAACACTTATACTTGACATTTTTCAATAGCTGTTTTCAATGTTGTTTGTTTTAATTTGAATCTAGCTCCATATGAAAATGAACTGCACACAAACAAATGGAATTATAAGAATTTCCTAGATGATTATTAATGCAAAGTTCACTTAGACTAAATGACTATTCTGCTGTAGTCAAGATAAAAGTCTAGTATGAAGCAAAATAGGCAGCACAGTGCCTAATTTACCATTTGTTCCTGTCTGAGGGAAGTTTTGAGAGAGAGAAAATATAAAATAACCCTTACCAAGCCTCTTTTCCTATTGTTTTTGCTGCCCTTAAAAATATTAAACACTCCTTGAAACTAACATTACATTGCATGTTAACTAACTGGAATTTAAATAAATACAATGAAACTAAAAAAAAATGTACTACTTTGCACTGGAGGCTTTCATTATGAAGATGTTCAGCAAAGGTTTAGAGCCACTCACTGATGTAAGATGTAAAATAGCTGAATAAGGAGATTCAAACGTGGTTCCTAACCTTATGAGGGCAACTTGCATTTTTTCACAGACCAAATCTTTTTTTTTTCTGTTCTAACAGTCAGATGGACAATTGAGCTGGACTAATATTTCATGCCTTATACTTTATGACTTCCTGAAATTGGAAATTGGCTGCAAGTGCTGAATACAGATGGAATCTGGCATTCATTCTAAACTCATAAGTCAAGCATAAATTATTAAAATAGATTTACAATAAAAAATCAGACACTAAAAAGAAAATAAAAACGTCTGCAAATTAGGTAAATGAAAATTTAATTGGTTATTTTATTCTGAAATCTGAATGATTAATTGATATGTTCATATTCAGTATTTCACAAATTAATATCATCAAGGATCTATTATATTAAACTGCTCAGAATTTTTGGATCTCTTTGGAAAAAGCTTTAAAAATATCAGTAGACTGGGGAGGGAGCCAAGATGGCAAAACAGCATGGAAGCTTTTTGTATGTCTCCCATCCATGAAGTATAGCCAGACCAACACTAAACCATCCTGCACACCTAGAAGACTGATTTGAGGATTAACACAACAATCTGCACAACCTGAACCACAGAATTCAACAGGTACATGGCAAGGAGAGGTGAACTTGGGGAGCAAGAAGCCACGGCAGGTAGAGAGACACTTTTGCAGGCAGAGAGGATGGAGACGGGGAGGGAGTGGTGGGGAGGGGTGGAGAATACAGGAAAAGCACCCCTCACCAAAAGTACCTGGAAAGAAAGTGGAAAATTAGAAACAGCTGCAGGGACTAAACTAAAAAGGGAGAAAGGAGAAAGGAGAGAGTTTAAATTCTATTAAGACTGTAAACAAGGGGGGGTGCAGAGTCTGCAACCCCGTAGCTCAAAACCTGGCAGTGCTCTGGTGGGAAAGGCGAATCTCCACGGGTAGAGTGGGGTCTGGGAGGTTCTTGCAACACATGGGGAAAAGCGGTTCCATTGCTGGAAGGACATTTGGTAGAGACTGTTGAAGTCACCTGGTCCCAGCCGACCCCAGAAAACGGCTACATTCGCTGGTGCTGGAACAAGGTCATTAAGGGTGAAGCCTGGTGCCAGATGTGTGTTGTAATTTTCCATAATCCCTGAAATGCTGCTGCTACACTATCTCCTGAACTTTTTCTGGGGTGGACTGGAACCTGGCCGCAGTATCAGGGCACTGGCAGCAGCACGGTCCAGCAAGCATTCCTGGGAGCAGCTGACATTTGGCCATTGTTCAGCCGTTGCTTGGTGAGACGCTCCTGCAGAGGGGCAGAATGGGTCAAAGCCACAGTCCTTCGAAGTAAGGGGCCAGGAAAAACAGCCACATCTGAGACAAAACTCGGGAGAGAGGTACTGCCTGGGGTTTGGCCATGGACAGTGAAAAAGCTGGGAGTGGATGAAAGCTGAAGAAAGAGGACATGTGTGCGATTGCTGATCTGGGAGAACAGAGTTCCAATACTGGGTAGCTGGGTGACGCCATTTTCACCGCTCCCGTGCATGTTTATAGGCACCTAAGAGTGCCACAACAATTCACTGCAGTAGGCTAGCAGCACCATCTAGTGGATAACAGCCATTACACTAAGACCCGCCCAACTAGGCCAACCTCCCTCTTCAAGAACACAAGTCTTACCTCCTGCTTAATTAACGGACAATAAAGCTCTTCATAGCCTGACTTCTTGGGGAAAACGAAGTAATTACAGTCGTGTTTCAATCTGTTACCAGGTCCATCTAATCATTTTTATTTCTTTTTATTTCCCTTTTTCACTTCTTTTATTTTTCTTGTATACAGAAAGAAAACATTCATTTTTATTTTCAGTATTTATTAAAAATTTTTTTCTTTAATGTTTTTATTATATTTTTTACTTTTTTGTAATTTTTTTCAAATTCTATATTACATCCATCATTTTATTTTAGTCTCTCTACTTCAGTGTATTCACTATTTCAAATTTTCAAACTATTTCCTTTTTTTCCATTTTTTTCTTTTTTGTTTCTTTTCTTTTTCTTGAATACAGAAAGAAAAAATTCATTTTTATTTTCAATTCTTTTTTTTTAATTTTTTTAACGTTTATTATGTATTGAGAGACAGAGAGAGACACAGAGCATGAACAGGAGAGGGGCAGAGAGAGGGGGAGACACAGAATCTGAATAGGCTCCAGGCTCTGAGCTGTCAGCACAGAGCCCGATGCAGGGCTCGAACTCACAAACTGTGAGATCATGACTTGAGCCAAAGTTGGTCGTCCAACCTACTGAGCCACCCAGGCGCCCCTATTTTCAATTCTTATTAAAAATATTTTCTTTAATTTTTTGTACTATATTTTTTACTTTTATGTAAAAGTTTTCAAATTCTAGTTTACTTCCATCATTTTATTTTAGTCTACTACAGTGTATTCACTTTTTCAAATTTTCAAATGATTTTCTTTTTTTCTTTTCTTTTTTCTTTTTCCTTTCTTTTCTTTTTCTTGAATACAGAGAGAGAAAAAAATCATTTTTATTTTTAATTTTTAGTAAAAATATTTTCTTTAATTTTGCTACTATATTCTTTACTTTTGTGTAAATTTTCTCAAATTCTATTTTACTTCTATTGTTTAATTTTAGTCTACTCCAGTGTATTCACTTTTCCAAGTTCTCAAACGATTTCATTTTCCCCCCTTTTTTTCTCTAATCTATCAAACCACTTTCAATACCCAGACCAAAACACACCTAGGATCTAGCATCATTTACTCAATTGTGTGTGTGTGTTTATGTGTGTTTAATTTTTTAATTTTAGTTGGTTTAATTTTATTTTTTAATTTTAATTTTTCTACCACATCAATTCCTTTTCTCCCCTCAAAATAATGAAACAAAGGAATTTACCCCAAAAGAAAGAGCAGGAATAAATGACATCCAGGTATATAACTGACACAGACACAAGCAAGATGTCTGAACCAGAATTTAGAATCACGATAATAAGAATATTAGCTGGAGTAAAAAATAGACTAAAATTCCTTTCTGCAGAGATAAAAGAAGTAAAAACTAGTCAGGATGAAATAAAAAATGTCATAACTGAGCTGCAGTCATAGATGGATGCCACGGCTGCAAGGATGGATGAGGCAGAACAGAGAATCAGTGATATAGAGGACAAACTAATGGAGAAAAATGAAGCAGAAAAAAAGAGGGAGATTAAGGCAAAAGAACACAATTTAAGAATTAGAGAAATCAGTGACCCATTAAAAAGGAACAACATCAGAATCATAGGGGTCCCAGAAGAGGAAGAGTAAGAAATAGGGGTAGAAGGGTTATGTGAGCAAATCATAGTGGAAAAGTTGCCTAACCTGGGGAAAGACCTAGACATCAAAATCCAGGAAGCACAGAAGACCCCCATCAGATTCAACCAAAACCAACCATCAATAAGACATATCATAGTCAAATTCACAAAATACTCAGCCGAGGAGAGAATCATAAAAGCAGCAAGGGAAAAAAAGTCCCTAACTTACAAGGGAAGACAGATCAGGTTTGCAACAGACCTATCCACAGAAACTTGGCAGGCCAGGAAGGAGTGTCAAGATATATTCAGTGTGCAGAATCAGAAAAATATGCAGCCAAGAATTCTTTACCCAGCGAGGCTGTAATTCAAATTAAAGGAAAGATGAAAAGTTTCCCAGACAAACAAAAATTAAAGAAGTTTGTGACCACTAAACCAGCCCCACCAGAAATTTTACGAGGGACTCTCTGATGGGAGAAAAGATGAAAATATAAAAAATAAATACATACACACATACATACATACATACATACATACCAAAAGCAACAAAGATGACAAAGGACCAGAGAACACCACCAGAAACACCAACTCTACAAGCATCATAATGGCAATAAATTCATATCTTTCAGTACTCACTCTAAATATCAATGGACTCAATGCTCCAATCAAAAGACATCGGGTAACAGAACGGATAATAAGACAAGATCCATCTATATGCTGTTTACAAGAGACCCAATTTAGACCTAAACACACCTTCAGATTGAAAGTAAGGTGATGGCGAACCATCTATCATGCTAATGGTCGACAAAGGAAAGCCAGAATAGCCATACTTATATCAGACAATCTAGACTTTAAAATAAAGACTGTATCAAGAGATGCAGAAGGGCATTATATCATAATCAAGGGTTCCATCCACCAAGAAGACCTAACAACTATAAACATTTATATGCCCAATGTGCAAGCATCCAAAAATATAAATCAATTAATCACAAACATAAAGAAACTCATTGACAGTAATACCATAATAGTAGGAGACTTCAACACCCCACTCACAGCAATGGACAGATCATCTAATCAAAAAATCAACAAGGAAACAATGACTTTGAATGATACACTGGACCAGATCCACTTAACAGATATATTCAGAACATTTCATCTAAAGCAGCAGAATACACATTCTTCTCCAGTGCACATGGAACGTTCTCTAGAATAGACCACATACTGGGACACAAATCAGCCCTCAGCAGTTACAAAAAGATTGAGATCATACCATGCATATTTTTAGACGACAACGCTATGAAACTGGAAATCAAACACAAGAAACAATTTGGAAAGGTAACAAATACTTGGAGACTGAAGAACATCCTACTAAAGAATGAATGGGCTAACCAAGAAGTTAAATAGGAAATTAAAAAGTACATGGAAGCCAATGAAAATGATAACACCACAACTCAAAACCTCTGGGATGCAGCAAAGGAGGTCATAAGAGGAAAGTATATAGCAATCCAGGCCTTCCTAAAGAAGGAAGAAAGATCTCAGATACACAACCTAACTTAATGCCTTAAAGAGCTGGAAAAAGAACAGCAAATAAAACCCCAAAGCAGCAGAAGACAGGAAATAATAAAGACTAGAGCAGAAATTAGTGCTATCAAAACCAAAAAAATTTAAAAAAATTTAAAAAAAGTCGAACATATCAATGAAAGCAGAAGCTGGTTCCTTGAAAGAATTAAGAAAATTGATAAACCACTAGCCAGTTTGATCAAAAAGAAAATGGAAAGGACCCAAATCAATAAAATCAGGAATGAAAGAGGAGAGATCACAACCAACACAGCAGAAATAAAAAACAATAATAAGAGAGTATTATGAGCAATGTACGCCAATAAAATGGGCAATCTGGAAGAAATGGACAAATTCCTAGAACATATACATCACCAAAATTGAAACAGGAAGAAATAGAAAATTTGAGCAGATGCATAACCAGTAAGGAAATCGAATTAGTAATAAAAAATCTCCCAAAAACCAAGAGTCCAGGGCCAGATGGCTTTCCAGGGGAATTCTACCAAACATTTAAGGAAGAGTTAACACCTATTCTCTTGAAGCTGTTCCAAAAAATAGAAATGGAAAGAAAACTTCCAAACTTTCTATGAAGCCAGCATTAACTTGATTCCAAAACCAGACAGAGACCCCACTAAAGCCTGACTATAGACCAATTCCCTTGATGAACATGGATGCAAAAACCTCAACAAGATATTAGTCAACTGGATCCAACAATACATTAAAATATTATTCACCAGGACCAAGTGGGATTTACACCTGGGATTCATGGCTGAATCAATATCTGCAAAACAATTAACGTGAATCACCACATCAATAAAAGAAAGGACAAGAACCATATTATCCTCTCAGTAGATGTAGAGAAAGCATGTGACAAAATACAGCATCTATTCTTGGTAAAAAACCTCCATAAAGTAGGGATAGAAGGAGCATACCTCAAGATCACAAAAGCCATATGTGAATGAACACAAATATCATCCTCAATGGGGAAAAACTGAGACCTTTCCCCCAAAGGAACAAGACAGGGATGTCCCCTCTTGCCACTGTTATTCAACATAGTATTGGAAGTCTTAGCGTCTGCAATCAGACAACACAAAGAAAGAAAAGGCATCCAAATCGGCCAGGAGGAGGTCAAACTTTCACTCTTTGAAGATGACATGACACTCTATATGGAAAACCCTAATGATTCCACCAAAAAACTGCTAGAACTGATCCATGAATTCAGCAAAGTTGCAGGATATAAAATCAATGCACAGAAATCGGTAGCATTTCTAGACACCAATAGTGAAGCAACAGAAAGAGGAATCAAGGAATCGATCCCATTTAGAATTGCACCAAAAACCATAAAATAACTAGGAATGAATCTAACCAAAGAGGTGAAAAATCTACACACTGAAAACTATAGAAAGCTTATGAAAGTAATCGAAGAAGACACAAAAAAATGGAAAAAGATTCCATGCTCCTGGATAGAAAGAACAAATATTGTTAAAATGTTGATACTACCCAAAGCAATCTACATATTCAATGAAATCCCTATCAAAATAACACCAGCATTCTTCATAGAGCTTGAACAAATAATGCTTAAATTTGTATGGAATCAGAAAAGACCCAGAATAGCCAAAGCAATCTTGAAAAAGAAAACCAAAGCAGGAGGCATCACAATCCCAGACTTCACGCTATACTAAAAAGTTGTAATCATCAAGACAGTATGGTACTGGCACAAGAACAGACACTCAGATCAATGGATCAGAATAGAGGACCTGGAAATGGACCCACAAACGTATGGACCACTAATCTTTGACAAAGCAGGAAAGAATATCCAATGGAATAAAGACAGTCTCTTCAACAAGTGTTGCTGGGAAAACTGGACAGCGACATGCAAAAGAATGAACCTGGACCACTTTCTTACACCATCCACAAAATAAACTAAGAATGGATGAAAGACCTCAATGTAAGACAGGAAGCCATCAAAATCCTCGAGGAGAAAGCAGGCAAAAACCTCTTTGATCTTGGCTGCAGCAACTTGTTACTCAACAGGTCTCCAGAGGCAAAGGAAACAAAAGCAAAAATGAATTATTGGGACTTCATCAAAATAAAAAGCTTCCACCCAGCTAAGGAAACAATCAGCAAAACTAACAGGCAAGTGGCAGAATGGGAGAAGATATTGCAAATGACATATCAGATAAAGGGTTAGTATCCAAAATCTATAAAGAACTTATCAAACTCAACACCCAAAAAACAAAGAATCCAGAGAAGAAATGGACAAAATACATGAATAGACACTTCCCCAAAGAAGACATCTAGATGGCCAATGAAAAAATGCTCAGCTTCACTCATCATCAGGGAAAGACAAATCAAAACCACAATGAGATACCACCTCACACCTGTCAGAATGGCTAACATTTTTTTTAGAGGTGAGTTGAATTCTTTTAATTTATTTTTTTTAATATGAAATTCATTGTCAAATTGGTTTCCATACAACACCCAGTGCTCATCCCAACAGGTGCACTCCTAAATACCCATAACCTACCCACCCCTCCCTCCCACCCCCCAAGGACCCTCAGTTTGTTCTCAGTTTTTAAGAGTCTCTTATATTTTGGCTCCCTCCTTATCTAAAGTTTTCTTTTCCTTCTCCTCCCCCATGGTCTTCTGTTAAGTTTCTTAGGATCCACATAAGAGTGAAAACATATGGTATCTGTCTTTCTCTGTATGACTTATTTCACTTAGCATAACACTCAAATGTCCAGCAACTGATGAATGGATAAAGAAATTGTGGTTTATATACACAATGGAATACTAAATGGCAATGAGAAAGAATGAAATATGGCCTTTTGTAGCAATGTGTATGGAACTGGAGAGTGTTATGCTAAGCAGAATCGTTAACATTAACTACTCAGGCAACAACAGATGTTGGCAAGGATGTGGAGAAAGAGGATCTCTTTTGCATTGTTGGTGGGAATGCAAGCTGGTTACAGCCACTCTGGAAAACAGTATGGAGGTTCCTCAAAAAACTAAAAATAGAACTACCCTACGACCAAGCAGTTGCACTACTAGGCATTTATCCAAGGGATACAGGTGTGCTGTTTCGAAGGGACACATGCACCCCAATGTTTATAGCAGCCCTCTCAACAATAGCCAAAGTATGGAAAGAGCCTAAATGTCCATCAATTGATGAATGGATAAAGAAGATATGGTATATATATATATATATATATATATATATATACACAATGGAGTATTACTTGGCAATCAAAAAGAATGAAATCTTGCCATTTGCAACTACGTGGATGGAAGTGGAGGGCATTATGCCAAATGAAATTAGTTAGTCAGAGAAAGACAAAGATCATATGACTTCACTCATATGAGTTTAAGAGAGAAAACAGATCAACAGAAGGGAAGGGAAACAAAAATAGTATAAACCCCCTGTGGTGGGGTGGCAGACAAAACATAAGAGACTTGTAAATATGGAGACAAACTGAGGGTTACTGGAGGGGTTGTTGGAAGGGGGATGGGCTAAATGGGTAAGAGCACTAAGGAATCTACTCCTGAAATCATTGTTGCACCATATGCTAACTAATTTGGATGTAAATTAAAAAAAATTAAAATAAAAAAAAATAAATTAAAAAAAGGAGATCTTAAAAAACAAAATAAATTAAAATTTGGAGAAGAAAAAAAAATTAGTAGACTACACTGTGTGGTCAATGGTTTTCTTTTTAAAATGTTATAAATGTATGTATATAGTGCTTGTGAAATTTGACTATAAAATGAACAAGCAACTGTTTTTTCTTCTGAGCTACTTTCAACTGATATAGTTATCCCAAGAGTTAAAATCAATTTAATATTCAAAAGCAATAATTGTATATAATTTGATTTTTTTTAAAATCTTTAAAAAATTCTGTCCTTTGCAAAATAGCTGTTACCTTTGCTGACTCACTTTTTCATGTTTTTTTTTTTCCAGACTAAGAATTAGCCTTCTGCTATTCAGTGTGATTTCAGGGCAAGGGCAGCAGCATCTACATCCCCAGAAAACCTCTTATAAATGCAGAATTTCAGGCCCTACCTAGACTCTACTGTATCAAAATCTGATTTTAACAATATTCCCAGATGTTTGGTAGGCACATTAAAGTTTGAGATACACCAGAATAGAATATAACTTCCTAGAAACTGGAGTTGAAAATAACAAGTCATTAGCAATGATGGTGATTGATTAGATATTGTGTATTGGCTCTATTTCTTTCTAAAGTGCTTTGATTCTGTTATAGGTGACCAGCTATTTTTTTTAGCATTGACCTTATATTCCCATATTTATTTACTCATGTATGCAATTCTAAGGCATTCAGAAGCCATATGATATTTAATCAATTCAAATTCTCTTCCTCAAATAGTCCTGCTTTGCACTCTCACATTGTAAAATGGCTAGCATATGTTGAAACTGCTTTATATCACAGATTTTTTTGCTTTTAAGTTTATTTATTTATTTTGAGGGAGACAGAGTGTGAGCAGGGGAGGGACAGAGAGAAAGTGAGAGAGAGAGAGAGAGAGAGAGAGAGAGAGAGAGAGAACCCCAAACAGATTCCGAAGGGTCAGTGCAGAGCCTGATGTGGGGCTCAAACTCACGAACTGTATGATCATGACCTGAGCTGAAGTCAAAGTCGGAGCCTTAACTGACTGAGCCCCCCAGGGGCCCCTCACAGATTTTCTTAAAAGGGAGTTCATGGGTGAAGAGAAGTTGTAAGAAAAAGGATGCTATAAGAATCCTAGAGCCAAGGAGCACCAGGGTGGCTCAGTTGGTTAGGCATCCAACTTGGCTCATGTCATGATCTCACAGTTCCATTAGTTCTAGTCATACCTGGCACTGTGCAGCCCACTTCAAATCCTTTGTCTTCTCTCTTTGCCGCCCCCCCCCCACTTGCACTCTCTCTCTCAAAAATGAAAATGAATAAACATTGAAAAAATACCTGTGGAGCCCAACTGAAGGCTAAACTATCAGTGTTAAACTAAGGAATTTTTTTCCTGATGTAAAGAGAAAGACAATGGAAATCCCGCCTCATGGCCATAGAACAAGCCCCATGTGAAAGTTTTATCCTGTTGCTGTGTGTTGGTGTGTGTTTATTACCCAATATTAAGTTTCTGTTTTAAAATTGTAATATATTCACATGTTTTTGAGGTTTCATGATCCAAGTAAAACAATCAGAAAATTAGCAAATAACAGTTAAAGTATTCTAAATATATAATATTAGAAGTTAGAGAGAGAAACTAGCCTAGGCAGTTTCAAAAAGGTTGCATATTTCACAGTAAACTGAAAAAACAGACCCTGTCACCTAACAGTGTTCTTTGCCCCTTGATATCCTTTCTTATCCCATTCCTCCCCCTCTGTCACAAAGTAATATATATCAATCTAAGGCTATTCAGTGAAGAAAGGAAAACTTTGCTTTGGCATATTTTGCCAGACTAACTTTACCTGACCTGTATTCCCTAACCTACAGACATATATCCCAGCATGGGCAAGAAGATCATGCAGCAAGCAGACATAAGTTAAAATCTTTCCCAAATTATATTTAAACCTTCAGAGAAATGTACTTCTAAGTATTTAGGTAAATATGTATTTATAAAGATAAAACCATCCTTCAAGAAATGTATATCACTTGCCACTTTAATTAAATGGACTTTTTTTATTCAAAAATTTTCAATGTTTATTTATTTTTGAGAGAGAAAGAGAGAGAGACAGGGCACTAGTGGGGGAGGGGAGGAGCGAGGGAGACAAATCCAAAACAGGCTCCAAAACTGACAGCACAGAGCCTGATGTGGGGCTCAAACCCACAAACTGTGAGATCATGACCTGAGCTGAAGTTGGATGCTTAACCCTCTGAGCCACCCAGGTGCCCCAGTAAAAGGGTTTTTCAAGACTTTTTTTTTTAACGTTTAATTATTTTTGAGAGATAGAGACAGAATACAAGCGGGGAAGGAGCAGAGAAAAAGGGAGATACAGAATCCAAAACATGCTCCAAGCTCTGAGCTGTCAGCACAGAACCCAATGAGGGGCTGGAACTCATGAACCTGTGAGGTCATGACCTGAGACAAAGTAAGAGGCTTAATTGACTGAGCCAACCAGGCGCTCCTCAAATCATTTTTAAAGAGCTAAAATATTTATATACTTTAATGCCTTGATACTTTATTTACTTAGCCTTCATGTCAAAACTTCATTTTGCAGGTTTTATAACATAATATGCACAATACAGACATTTTTAATATTTAAACTCAAAACAAAATGTGGGAGCAGTATTTCCCATGTCTGAGTCAAATTGGGAAACTGTTAAGCCTAATAAAGCCATAAAGAAACAAACAAGTCTTGGATATATTTAACTTGTGATAAGGTACAAAATTATTATTGCATTCAAACAAAGTAGGGAACAGGTAAGGTTGTGGGGTATATTAACTAACACTTTCACCCAACGCCTTACATGAATTCCTCTACCCTTAGTTTTCTTACTGTAAAATGAAGGAGTTGGACCAAATAACGTTTCTGTCCCCTCTACTTCCAGGTTATAAAACCTGGACTATACTGTTTATACTGTAATGTGCCACCTGGCACTTAATGTATGTTGAATTTAATTTGATGTGATTATATATTACTTCATTATTTTTGTTGTTCGTTGTTTTTGCCCAGTCAGAATATAAGCTTCTCAAACCAGATACTACCTTAAATTTCCTTAATGGCCACCCTTCACAACCCAGTCAAACCCCCACATCTAAAGTAACATAATGTGGGCAAGCAATACTTTTTTAGTTATTAATGGTTAATGGATCAATGCAGTGAAACTGGTAATACCTGCAGTACCACTGGAAAAAGAAAGAATGCTTTATATGACTACTGATTTTTGTAAAACATCATATAACTTTCTTCCATTGCAAATGGACTAGAAATAATTTACAATTTCTTGATTTTACTTTTGGGAAAACTGTACTCCAGGGAGATTAAATTATTTGCCCAAGATCACTCTTTAGATGCTAATAAAATATGAACCATAAAATACTTTGTATTCACACAGTTTAAATAAAACTGCTGCTCTCACTTCCAGTACCAAAAACCATGGGATAAAGGAGTTTATAACCCTGAAGATACCAAACAATGATTTGCATATTGGAAACTTAATGTCCTTTTGTTTGATATGATTCAAACCTATATACAATTGATTCCCAAAGACATGCTGCTTCACAAATGGCATGTCAGAAGAAACCCACTACTTAAAAATCATTGAAAAATATTCCCTAAAATAAATCCTATATAAAAATATAGATGTCCTAAAAGCTGAATTAGGCTATAACACAAAATACTTGTCATATTAAGTAAACTTAAACTTTATGGAGTGTCATTATGATAAGTCATAATTTGAATTCTTCCTGTAAATAAAATAGAGGAAGTATATATGTTTCTGCGAGCGTGTACTGTTAAATTTCAATAATCTTGCTATTTTAGCATATAATTTTTATAAGGTTAGTGCACACAGATTCTAAATAAGAGGAAAATATGGCACAAGTAGCCAGTTAATTGATAGACTTATTTAAATATACTTGCATATACTTGTCTCTGAGATTTTTATTTCTTAATCCAAGACACATTTTGTGCTTACTTTTACATGGAGAAATTTGAGAAAATATACTCAAAGAAATGATAGTCATGGTGGGAAGCTGGGAAAAGCCCTGGTTTGGAGACTGAAAACCAACAATCCTGTGTAAGCTTCCCCTCTTACCATCTGGAAAGCCTATTTGGTTTTATTTGTCTGATCTTCAATTTTCCCACTGAAAACAATAGGTATAACCATTCCTCCTTTTTCTACTCAAAATGTTTTGAGACTACATATATATAGTACATATATATATGGCAGAAAATTTAATGTTTTGTTTTCATTACATATGACAGTAAATGAAGTGTAAAATCAGTATGAATCTGAACTTGTATTCTAATCACTTAAAGATTTAAAAAAGAAATTAATTTTCATATAGTTTAATTAGAATTCATCAATAAATTACTTTTATTGTCATGCTAAATGGTATATTAATTAAAATAGTTTTTATCAAAGAAAGAAAAATTATCTCTGAAGATTTAGTTTCTTTTGTCTTTTTCCTTTCCATTTTTTGTCTTCCCAATTCTATACATTTGAGTTGAAATTAGGTAGAAAACAGTCATTTTTTTTCAGATCTGGGCTGAAAATGATAGCTATAGCCATTGTCACTCTGACTTTCAAAATCTACTATATTGATTTCATGCTTAACACATTAAAGACAATTAAAAAGACAATTTAACTCCTTGATCATTTGAGGATTTTTAAAGTGTAAAAGATAAAAGAAGCATTTATGATTTCTGCCAAGTCACTTTTCTAATTTGAAAATCTTAACTGAAAGATTATTTATCCAAATTTTAATGTTTGATAATGAAAATGCAGTCTTTCCACAGATGTAACCAAATCTCAAAAGACACTTATCACCCTAAAATAGCTTTACCCACTTAATAAACCTGTGTTTTACAATTAAACAGGGTACAGGGCATAAATCTTGCATAGGACATGAATCTTGAGATACCATGGCATATAAATCATTTGAGGTTTTCTCCTAACAAAAGATAACAACATGTTAGGGATGATGCCTTCATGATTCCATTGAAAAATAACACCATTTCAAGTAGGATAAGATTATTTTGCACATCACAAACTAGTGTGGAATATCAAGGCATCTTACCTAGTTTTATTCATTCTGGATAGTGAAAGAGCAATAAAGTCTTTAGATAATAGAACTCTGCTCATACAAAGACATGTAATTTTAAATGTTATAATATAAAATATATCTAATTAAATGTACTTATATATTTCAATTTCCCCAAAGGTAAAGGTTACATATATCATTGATGAAAAAATGCGTCATTTACTTTTATGGTATACTCTTTTTCCCTCCTCAATTCCCAGTAAAGTTTCAGCCAACCCTACTACATGCGGAGATATGGATGACCTAAGAATTGTCCTTTTTCCACACACACAAAAATAACTTTCTAAGAATGTAGTAAAGAAACAAGGAGTCCTGTGCCTCCGAAAATTGGCATGGTAACTGTATATGTTGGTATGAATATGCTTTGACAAAGGCCTTAAAATTCTGTGTGTGGGGGGGAGGGTTTGTTTAAGGGGAACACCTTTCAAAATATATAAATTTGAGCCACTATGACAATTCCACAAAGCAAAAAGGAGAGGGAAATGAAAATATTAAAGAAATATTTACTGAAAACATAAGAATGAGAAAAGAACACACAAGAGAAAGGATGGGATGCAGAGAAATAGTTTTAGAAAAGTGTAATGAGATCAGAAAACTTGGAAACATTTCCCAATGTACAATATTTGATTCCCTACTTGTAACCAAAAGATAACAGACATTTTCAGGCATAGGAAAAAAAAAACTAAGGAATCCCATCATAAATTGTGTTTGAAATAAAAAAGCAAAAGACACACACAGCAAGAAATCTTGGTGAGAAAAATGTTGCAAATCTGAGTTTGAAGTAGATGCTCCTTTTTTTGTTTTTTTTTGTTTTGTTTTTGTTAGCTTTGATGTCACTGAAGGGGAAAGGGAAGAGAGTCCAAAGTAGCTAGTGGGAAGGAGGAAATAAAATGGGGATAAATAGAGAAATAACCTAAGTAGATAAAGTAGAGAATACACAGGGAGGGAAGACTGACAAGCAAAGGAAATAGAATAGAGATAGAGGTGTTTGTTGGGCCTAAAGGGAGGAAAAAGCCAAGATTAAGGGACTAATTGTGGGTAGAGAGAAAGCTGAAGTGGGTAAGGATGGGAGAGATGATGCAGAGGGGTGTGTGGCAAATGGAGTACGGTGAACATAAGTGTGCTTGCAAGTGGCTCAAGAAGTTTACTCTGATGACTGAAGATAGGAAATTTGGAAGCCTAGGAGAAGAAGATGAGTATAAAGATGCAGTGGATAGATGATTATGACTAAAGATAAATTTTCTCATCCAAATTAGCATTTGTTTCTTTCTTAGTTATACTTCAGGCTTTCTTCATTAATTCACCCTCTTTTCTGGATGTTGCAGTATATTTTTAAATTATTTGCTTCCACTCTTTTTTTCCACATCCATTAATTTATTCGAACATTCATTTAAAGGCAAACAACAAGAATGTTTCTATTGTGTGCCACCTACTACCCAATTTTCTCATCCTGTTTTCTTTTTAACATATCTGATTGAAAAAAATATATCATTAAAAGTGGTCTGTGTCCACAAAATAGATGCACACTTCTTAACTCCACAGTGGGGCATCAGGACCTTCACACCTTTCCTTACTTAGTCTGTGTGAAGCTCTTCCAACTCTGCTTCCTGGCTAGCCATTGCCTTGGAATGTTTATTTTTCAAAGCCAGAGAAACACCTTCTTTATGAATCTTTTCTCAATCTCTTAGCGAAATTAATCTTTTCCTCCATTATGCTCAATGCAAACATTCATCACATTGTATCATACATTTGTAAGAGTCTCCTGGCTCACAGAGGCATCAAGCCACTTTTTCATATTCTCTTTTGTATTCCTGGTGCCTAGTACACTGTTTGGCACAGTAGGTGACTAATTAATGTTTGTGGATTATTTGGTGAATAAATAATCAGATGATACTTCCTTTAAAATATGTGAAGCAAGTTTTTTGCACACGGAGATGGCGGCATAGGAGGATGCTGGGCTCACCGCGCATCCTGATGATCACTTAGATTCCACCTACACCTGCCTAAATAACCCAGAAAACCCCCAGAGGATTAGCAGAAAGGAGTCTCTGGAGCCAAGCGCAGACAAGAGGCCCACGGAAGAGGGTAGGAAGGGCGGCGAGGCGGTGTGCGCTCCACGGACTGGCGGGAAGGAGCAGGGGTGGAGGGGCGGCCCGCCTGCCAAGCAGAGCCCCCAAGTCTGGCTTGCAAAAGCGGAGGGGCCAGACGGAGTGTGTTCCTACAGCAAGCGGGACTTAGCATCTGGGAGGTCAGTAGTTAACAGCTCTGCTCAGAAAGCAGGAAGGCTGGAGGACAAAGGGAGGGAGAGTTGCTGAGCTCCCGGATGACAGAGCTCAGTTTGGCGGGGAACAAAGGCTCTAGCCAGTGCCATCGCCCTCACCCACCCCCCAGCCCAAATCCCAAAGGGAACCAGTTCCTGCCAGGGAACTTGCTTGCTCCACGCAAACAACCAACGTTGTCCTTCTGTGCTTCTGCGGAGCCACCCCTCCAGCAGTGGTTCTGCCACAGGGCCCCTCATGAAGTGGATCACCTAAGGAGAAGCGAGCTAAGCCTGCCCCTCCCACCCCTGCGCAACTTGCCAATCCACCCCAGCTAATACGCCAGATCCCCAGCATCACAAGCCTGGCAGTGTGCAAGTAGCCCAGACAGGCCACGCCACCCCACAGTGAATCCTGCCCCTAGGAGAGGGGAAGAGAAGGCAGACACCAGTCTGACTGTGGGCCCAGTGGTTGGCTGGGGGCAGACATCAGGTCTGACTACGGCCTGCCTACGAACTCCAGTTATACACCACAGCACAGGGGAAGTGCCCTGCAAGTCCTCACCACTCCAGGTACTATCCAAAATGACCAAAGGGAAGAATTCCCCTCAAAAGAATCTCCAGGAAATAACAACAGCTAATGAACTGACCAAAAAGGATTTAAATAACATAACAAAAAAGTGAATTTAGAATAATAGTCATAAAATTAATTGCTGGGCTTGAAAACAGTATAGAGGAAAGCAGAGAATCTCTTGCTACAGAGATCAAGGGACTAAGGAACAGTCACGAGGAGCTGAAAAAAGCTTTAAACGAGATGCAAAATAAAATGGAAATGTCCACAGCTCGCATTGAAAAGGCAGAGGAGAGAATAGGTGAACTAGAAGATAAAATTATGGAAAAAGAGGAAACTGAGAAAAAGAGAGAAAAAAATTCCAGGAGTATGAGGGGAAAATTAGAGAACTAAGTGATACACTAAAAAGAAATAATATACGCATAATTGGTACCCCACAGGAGTAAGAGGGAGGGAAAGGTGCTGAAGGGGTACTTGAAGAAATTATAGCTGAGAACTTCCCTGAACTGGGGAAGGAAAAAGGCACTGAAATCCAAGAGGCACAGAGAACTCCTTTCAGAAGTAACTTGAATCGATCTTCTGCATGACATATCAGAGTGAAACTGGCAAACTACAAGGATAAAGAGAAAATTCTGAAAGCAACAAGGGATAAACGTGTCCTCACATATAAAGGGAGACCTATAAGACTCGTGGCTGAACTCTCTTTTGAAACTTGGCAGGCCAGAAAGGATTGGCAGGAGATATTCAATGTGATGAACAGAAAAAATATGCAACCGAGAATCCTTTATCCAGCAAGTCTGTCATTTAGAATGGAAGGAGACATAAAGGTCTTCCCAAGCAAACAAAAACTGAAGGAATTTGTCACCACTAAACCAGCCGTACAAGAGATCCTAAGGGGGATCCTGTGAGACAAAGTACCAGAGACATTGCTACAAGCATAAAACATACAGACATCACAGTGACTCTAAACCCATATCTTTCGATAATAACACTGAATGTAAATGGATTAAATGCGCCATCCAAAAGACATAGGGTATCAGAATGGATAAAAAAATAAGACCCATCTATTTGCTGTCTACAAGAGACTCATTTTCGATCTGTGGACACCTTTAGATTGAGAGTGAGGGGATGGAGAACTATTTATCATGCTAGTGGAAGCCAAAAGAAAGCTGGAAGGCATACTTATATCAGACAAACTAGACTTTAAATTAAAGGCTGTAACAAGAGATGAAGAAAGGCATTATATAATAAATGCAGGGTCTATCCATCAGGAAGAGCTAACAGTTATAAATGTCTATGTGCCAAATACCGGAGCCCCCAAATATATAAAACAATTACTCATAAACATAAGCAACCTTATTGATAAGAATGTGGTGATTGCAGTGGAGTTTAACACTCCACTTACAGAAATGGATAGATCATCTAGACACATGGTCAATAAAGAAACAAGGGCCCTGAATGACACATTGGATCACACGGACTTGACAGATATATTTAGAACTCTGTATCCCAAAGCAACAGAATAGACTTTCCTCTCGAGTGCACATGGAACATTCTCCAGGATAGATCATGTACTGGGTCACAAAACAGCCCTTTATAAGTATACAAGAATTGAAATTATACCATGCATACTTTCAGACCACAATGCTATGAAGCTTGAAATCAACTACAGGAAAAAGTCTGGAAAACCTCCAAAAGCATGGAGGTTAAAGAACACCCTACTAAAGAATGAGTGGGTCAACCAGGCAATTAGAGAAGAAATTAAAAAAATATATGGAAACAAACGAAAATGAAAAGACAACAATCCAAACGCTTTGGGATGCAGCGAAGGCAGTCCTGAGAGGAAAATACATTGCAATCCAGGCCTATCTCAAGAAACAAGAAAAACCCCAAATACAAAATCTAACAGCACACCTAAAGGAAAGAGAAGCAGAACAGCAAATACACCCCAAACCCAGCAGCAGAAAAGAAATAATAAAGATCAGAGGAGATATACACAATATAGAATCTAAAAAAACTGTAGAGCAGATCAACGAAACCAAGAGTTGGTTTTTTGAAAAAATAAACAAAATTGACAAACCTCTAGCCAGGCTTCTCAAAAAGAAAAGGGAGATGACCCAAATAGATAAAATCATGAATGAAAATGGAATTATTACCACCAATCCCTCAGAGATGCAAACAATTATCAGGGAATACTATGAAAAATTATATGCCAACAAATTGGAAAACCTGGAAGAAATGGACAAATTCCTAAACACCCACACTCTTCCAAAACTCAATCAGGAGGAAATAGAAAGCTTGAACAGACCCATAACCAGCGAAGAAATTGAATCAGTCATCAAAAAACTCCCAACAAATAAGAGTCCAGGACCAGATGGCTTCCCAGGGGAATTCTACCAGACATTTAAAGCAGAGATAATACCTATCCTTCTCAAGCTATTCTAAGAAATAGAAAGGGAAGGAAAACTTCCAGACTCATTCTACGAAGCCAGTATTCCTTTGATTCCCAAACCAGACAGAGACCCAGTAAAAAAAGAGAACTACAGGCCAATATCCCTGATGAATATGGATGCAAAAATTCTCAATAAGATACTAGCAAATTGAATTCAACAGCATATAAAAAGAATTATTTACCATGATCAAGTGGGATTCATTCCTGGGATGCAGGGCTGGTTCAACATTCACAAATCAATCAAAGTGATACATCACATTAATAAAAGAAAAGATAAGAACCATATGATGCTGTCAATCGATGCAGAAAAGGCATTTGACAAAATTCAGCACCATTTCTTAATAAAAACCCTTGAATAAGTCGGGATAGAAGGAACATACTTAAACATCATCAAAGCCATTTATGAAAAGCCCACAGCTAACATCATCTTCAACGGGGAAAAACAGAGAGCTTTTTCCCTGAGATCAGGAACACGACAGGGATGCCCACTCTCACCGCTGTTGTTTAACATAGTGTTGGAAGTTCTAGCATCAGCAATCAGACAACAAAAGGAAATCAAAGGCATCAAAATTGGCAAAGATGAAGTCAAGCTTTCACTTTTTGCAGATGACATGATATTATATATGGAAAATCCGATAGACTCCACCAAAAGTCGGCTAGAACTGATACATGAATTCAGCAAAGTTGCAGGATACAGAATCAATGTACAGATATCAGTTGCATTCTTATACACTAACAATGAAGCAACAGAAAGACAAATAAAGAAACTGATCCCATTCACAATTGCACCAAGAAACATAAAATACCTAGGAATAAATCTAACCAAATATGTAAAAGATCTATATGCTGAAAAGTATAGAAAGCTTATGAAGGAAACTGAAGAGGATATAAAGAAATGGAAAGACATTCCCTGCTCATGGATTGGAAGAATAAATACTGTCAAAATGTCAGTAATACCCAAAGCTATCTACACATTCAATGCAATCCCAAACAAAATTGCACCAGCATTCTTCTTGAAACTAGAACAAGCAATCCTAAGATTCTTATGGAACCACAAAAGGCCCTGAATAGCCAAAGGAATTTTGAAGAAGAAGACCAAAGCAGGAGGCATCACAATCCCAGACTTTAGCCTCTACTACAAAGCTGTAACCATCAAGACAGCATGGTCTTGGCACAAAAACAGACACATAGACCACTGGAATAGAATAGAAACCCCAGAACTAGACCCACAAAGGTATGGCCAACTAATCTTTGACAACGCAGGAAAGAACATCCAATGGAAAAAAAGACAGTCTCTTTAACAAATGGTGCTGGGGAACTGGACAGCAACATGCAGAAGGTTGAAACTAGACCACTTTCTCACACCATTCACAAAAATAAACTCAAAATGGATAAAGGTCCTGAATATGAGACAGGAAATCATCAAAACCCCAGAGGAGAAAGCAGGAAAAGACCTCTCTGACCTCAGCTGTAGCAATCTCTTACTCGACACATCCCCAAAGGCAAGGGAATTAAAAGCAAAAGTGAATTACTGGGACCTTATGAAGATAAAAAGCTTCTGCACAGCAAAGGAAACAACCAACAAAACTAAAAGGCAACCAGCGGAATGGGAAAAGATATTTGCAAATGACATATCGGACAAAGGGCTAGTATCCATAATCTATAAAGAGCTCACTAAAGTTCACACCCGAAAAACAAATAACCCAGTGAAGAAATGGGCAGAAAACATGAATAGACACTTCTCTAAAGAAGACATCCGGATGGCCAACAGGCACATGAAAAGATGCTCAACGTCGCTCCTTATCAGGGAAATATAAATCAAAACCACACTCAGATATCACCTCAGGCCAGTCAGAGTGGCCAAAATGAACACATCAGGAGACTATAGATGCTGGCGAGGATGTGGAGAAACGGGAACCCTCTTGCACTGTTGGTGGGAATGCAAATTGGTGCAGCCGCTCTGGAAAGCAGTGTGGAGGTTTCTCAGAAAATTAAAAATAGACCTACCCTATGACCCAGCAATAGCACTGCTAGGAATTTACCCAAGGGATACAGGAGTACTGATGCATAGGGGCACTTGTACCCCAATGTTTATAGCAGCACTCTCAATAGTAGCCAAATTATGGAAAGAGCCTAAATGTCCATCAACTGATGAATGGATAAAGAAATTGTGGTTTATATACACAATGGAATACTACGTGGCAATGAGAAAGAATGAAATATGGCCCTTTGTAGCAACGTGGATGGACCTGGAGAGTGTGCGCTAAGTGAAATAAGGCATACATAATAAGACAGATACCATATGTTTTCACTCTGAGGTGGATCCTAGAAACTTAACAGAAACTCATGGTGGAGGGGAAGGAAAAAAAAAAGGTTAGAGTGGGAGAGAGCCAAAGCATAAGAGACTGTTAAAAACTGAGAACAAAGTGAGGGTTGATGGGGGGTGGGAGGGAGGGGAGGGTGGGTGATGGGTATTGAGGAGGGCACCCTTTGGGATGAGCACTGGGTGTTGTATGGAAACCAATTTGACAATAAATTTCATATATTGAAAAAAAAAATAAAATAAAATATGTGAAGCAACGATCCCCCATGGGTTTGATCTGGTAAGGGGCTCTGTGCTGACAGCTCAGGGCCTGTAGCCTGTTTCAGATTCTGTGTCTACCTCTCTCTCTCTCTCTCTCACTCTCTCTCGGCCCCTCCTCTGCTTGAGCTCGCTCTCTCTCTCTGAAAAATAAATAAACATTAAAAATGAAATAATTTACATTAAATATGTGAAGCAAAATTCCTGGAGAAAATTAGATTTCAAATTTTTATGCTGTAAATAATGTCCCATCATATTAATAGAAAATGTGGCAACAATACATATTTTGTCAAAGTAGGTTAAAGCCAGTGGTTAATGTAAAGTCTCCTTGTCAGTGTGGCTCCCCTCCTGCCTCCAGAAACTTATAAATCCTGGATAAAGGCTGTTGTGGACTGATTGTACAGAGAAAGGAGAATTTTATGCTTTCTAAGTCCCCTACCAGATTTCTTCCTGCCACCAGCGTTCTGGAAGCTCTCCATCAGGAATTTCTATCTTGCAAAAAACATAAAGTTTTGGATACCAAGAGAATAAATAGTGTGAAACTTGGAATCTATCTTGCCATGGATCCCAGCTGCCAAAACCCAACATCACTTGGGCGTCCATCGGAATTGCATTCTGGTGATTTGAAGAGAAGAAGAAGAAGAAGAAGAAGAAGAAGAAGAAGAAGAAGAAGAAGAAGAAGAAGGAGAAGAAGAAGAAGAAGAAGAAGGAGGAGGAGGAGGAGGAGGAGGGGAGGAGGAGGAGGAAGAGGAGGAGGAGGAGGAGGAAGAGGAGGAGGAGGAGGAGGAGAAGGGGGAGGGGAGGAGGAGGGGAAGGGTAAGGAAGGAGGAGGAGAAGAGGAAGAAGACTCCTTTCAACCCTCAGCAAATATTTGAACTCTAGAAAATGAATGTGTGTTTATGACTGGTCTAGTTTCCTTCCCATTCCTGTAATTCAAATGCACAGCAACTGTGCGTTTCCAAACTACAAGTTTGCTGCCTTTTCTGATATACCATGTAAGGAAGCCTTCTATCAAAGGGAACAAGAAAACAAAACCCTAGATTCACCAAACATAAGAATTATTTGCTCCTGGTCTCATTCCCCCAAATTTTCCACCTGCCTCAAAATCAAAATACAGTAGGTAAACGGTTTGTTGTAATCCGCTGTATTTCCTTTGGGAAATTGTAATTTCCTTGGGAAGGTAAACAGTTCTGAGACCCAATCGCCTACATTTGTCCTGCCTATGTCCCCTTCCTCTTGCCCAGTGCAACCTTCTCTACCTGAGCACTGTGGTCCTTCTCCCATAACTAAAGAAAGGATTGTTGGCAATCAGGGGAAATGGATAAGACTCCAATTCAGGAAAGCCGGTGGATTACTCCTTAAAACGAGAAAAGGAAACTCAGAAAAGAAGCTTCCTTCTTGAAAATCCTATTCCAGAATCTTCTGAATTTGGCGCGCCGATATCCATAAGTGACAGTGCAGCCTCATAATAAAGAGCATGGTGGCCTCTCCTCCCCCGCAGCAGCAACTAGAACCTTTTTTTTCACAACTCCCAAGTTCCAGTCATCTCTTTCACTTAAGGGTATTCCTCATAGAGCGCCACCGCCTTTGATTGACCCACTCCTCCACCACAGCATTTCTTTGCGGAGAGGAACCTCTTAGCTTTCTAGGGAGCTTGCTCGGTTGCATGAGAAAAGACAGCCACGGAATTTTAAAGACGCCCGTCTTCACATCCCCTTTCCTTATCACCCAAGAAGGATAGAAAACAGCGGGAATTTAACACTGGTAACTACTATTATTTTATCCGAAGAACGTGCCCTCCAAAATGCCACTAAATAAGTAAATTCACAGTTAATAGTGAAGATATAAACTGAAAGGGGGAGAGAACAGGGGTGGGGGAGCGGAAAGAAAAGGAGTTTAGGAGCGTGGGAAGACCATAAACCTGTGCTGGATCCTGAGGTTCAAAACCAGCTGCATCTGTCTCCCTGGCAAAAGTCTCCCTGGCCTCCCAGTCTCCGCGCGCCTCTTAGTAGCTTGTGAGCAAGGAGGGGCCGAGAGCTGGAGCGCGGCGTCAAGGAGGCCTAAAGCAAGAGAGAGCGGCTGCGCACCGGGAGCGCGCGGGGCAGGGCTGCTCGCGTTCCCGACCCGGGCTACCTGCTCAGCCTACTCCAGGCCTGCCTTGCCTCTCCTGGGTTGACGTCATTGACGTCATTGCCAGAAGGTGGGGGTGGGGGCTGCCCCTGCAAAGGCTACTGGAGAAAAGGTTCTTGGGCCTCGCTAGCGGAGGCGCTCCCTTACTGCTAGGCAGGAGCAGCGCGGTGGCAGTTGTGGCTGGACTCCCCCCGCGAGAGCTGCGCAAGGCAATTCTTAATTTACCAGAGGGAGAAAAAGGTATCTTTAGACCTTAGCGTGTCTATCTCTTGGTTCATTTATCAAATCTGCCCGCACATCGACCGCTCTTTCTCGGTTGAACCAGACAAAGGCAGGGAAGGGGGAAACGTCTACAAAAACTATTACTTCTACCTGCTTCCAAATGCCATCCCTCCCATAAATCTACGCAGGCGAAAGGGCAGCTCTGAGGCTTAGATTTCCCGCCATGATCTTGCGAGTTTGTTTCAAACAAGATTATGAGTGGAATTCCATCCAGTCGTTACCAAGTTCAGAAGGTGCCTGCAAGTACCCTCGCCTCCCTCCGCCCCTTTTTTTGAGTCACACCTGTTTTAAACCTTGTATGAGAGGAAGAATCGCTTTAGTTATAAAGCGCCACTACCTTCTCCGATGTTGTGCAGATTTCTCTGCACTCTCCTCTGGTTGTTTCCTTGTTGCAGCGCTTAGGAGCACTCAAGCGGCTCCTTTAACACCATCGCCCCCTCCCCATATTTTCTCTCCACTTCCCTGCTTATCCCGATTTTTAAACACTATCTTCTACGTATTTTCCTTCGTACAGCTATTGTGCTAGGTTTACCTGCCACCGTGAGATATTTGCACACAGGGACCTGGTTTCGTTTTGTTCTTCTTATTTAATTTTATTATTTTGACCTAGCCCTTCTTCTCTTCTTGGATCTTTGCCTGTGGGTTTGTGCCTCAATGGCGCAAGTTTCGATTCCCAGCCCCCAGCCAACATTTTGGAAGGGCACTACACTGGGAGTGCTAGGGGGAGGGCCCTCCTACAGATGTGTGTGCACACGCATTGCACACACGCATCCGGGCGCCTGGCACCCAAAACTGCATAGGCGGCCAAAGTGGCAACACCTGGAATAATTCATTATGGAAATGAAGAGGCATTTTCAGTTGAACTTTAAACGTCTTTCCTTAGAGGAGGAAAGGAAATGGTTCCCACTATACACTCCTAGAAAGAGACCTCTCCTCCCCCTTATTTTGCAAGGAGAGGAAGTCAATTTGTGGCCAAGTGCTCATACGTAAGTGTCTCTAACCGAAGACACACTGCCTCCACTGCCTCTCTGCTCCTCTAAAGTCTCTAAAGAACAGGACCCATTTGCAGCTATGAGCTTTTAAAAAGTAACCTTTTCTGATGATGTCTTTATTGAGGCATTCATTTTCAAAAAAGGGGGATGTTTATGGCTATGCGCTTAAAAAAAACAATTCCTTTGTGGAGAGATGAACTGTTTTTCCGTTGTATCTTATTAAACGTCACTCATTTATGGACGAGGTAAGGTTTTGTTTTGTTTTGTTTTTCTTCTTTTTTTTGGATAAGGGAGTAAAAGTCCTTTCTTTAGTTGAAGAGGAACAGTTTTACGTTTGGCTACGCTTGCTTGCTTTCTTCTTCTTCTTCTTCTTCTTCTTCTTCTTCTTCTTCTTTTCATTGAGGAAAGGATGGTGTTTTTCGGCTACGCGATTATAAGTAATTCAAAGCTAGGCAGAATTTTCCACCTACTATCTCAACATTCAGCAGGTGCTGGCTGAGCAGAGGTCCATAAGTAGGGCGGGAAGAAAAGGCAGGGAGGCCAGCGCCAGGCATAAATAATGGTCCTGGGGGACCCTGTGCGCTCTGTGGCGCGCTGCGATATCCTTCACTCCGCGCCAAGATTCGGGTCCCCAAGGGTTAGAACCAGCCTGGCAGGGATCCAAACCCCGAGCCCCCAGAGATAGGAGCTCAGCAGCTTGGCTGTAGGAGGTCTGAGCCCGATTCTGGGCTTCCAGGCATTGCCTCTCAGCTCTCGCAGCTCAACCTGGCTAGCCAGAGTCCCGGGTGTGATCTTTTCTCAGCACTTGCCCCAATCTTAGAATTTCTCTCAGCCTCGCTTAAGCTGGCTGTATCCATTAAAATGAAAAGACCTTTTTACAGGGCCAATGTCGGGGAAATTCATGAGCGGACACTTTTCTGACAGAAGTGAGAGTTTTCGCAAAGTAACCAAGCCAAGCAAAGCAGTGACAGTGCCAGGAATATATGCTATCTGCGCTCACCTCTTTCTTTTTGCTCTTTCTCAGACCTCCAACAGATTGGGGAAGGGGGAAGGGAAGACACCAGAAGCATCTCTAAAACCACTCTTGTTATAGTCTATACTCCAGGAGTGGACAGCAGGAAACCTCCGCGCACTAAGTGTGGTACTCATGCCTCACAGGCCGCACTTCATTTCATTCTGGCACCCGGGGCCATTACTTACCCAGTGAAAGAAGCCTCTAGAGTAGAATGAGGTGGTAAGTAAAAAAGGGAAAAGGCTTCCGCCAGCTCCACGGAGACGGCGATTGCTGTAGCGGGTTCTACCGCCACAGCTTACAATCCGTGGAGCAGCTGGAGTCGTGGAGGCTGTCTCTAAGACTGTTCACAAAGCCGGGGTTGCCTGGGCTGCCTGTGTCGCCGCTGCTAAAGTCACCCCTCGCACTGTTTAGGCTGCTTTCTGCTTTGTCGTGCCGGTTTCTGCGCGTAGCTCGGGCTCATGGCTCCTGTTGCCCAGACCGTTCACCGTCTGTACTGAGCCTGTGCCAAGCCAGCCCTTTTCAAAGGCGAGGGGGAGGGACTAGATAGAGAGGAAGAAGGGGGAAGGAAAGGGGGTGAGTGAGTGGAGGGCGGGGATGGGGGGAGAAGTAAACCAGTGCCCAGGACGCCTGCTGGGAGGGGATGGCGCAACACCTATGGCTGGGTACCCCCCTCGGGTCCCCACTCTCTGAACTCCACATCTCCCGCAGCTCCAGGAACCCTTTCCCACACACACCCCTGGCTGACGGGGAATGGGGGAGAAGGGCGGGGGCGAGATGGAGGCAATCTTAGGAAGTTACTGTTTGCCGCCCCGCGAAGGCAGCACAATGTATGCTGGCTGCACGCTCACGTGCTAGACCCGCTGCTGGGGAAACCGTTCTACTTTCCGGCTGCGCGTTTTGCAGAGTAAAAAATAGGGCATGCATTTCTCCTTTCGGTCCTCCACTCGTTTATGTCTTGGCTTTCTTTTAAGCTTAACTCACTCACATTATCTTACAGAAGTTTTATTTCATTTTTGTTATGTGTGCTTTTCTCCCGATCCGCCTGAATGCCCGGACTCCAGCTAGAGAACAAGCTTCCAGAAGCACCATTTTCTCATACAAAGGATACTTAAGGAAAACTAGTGGAAGTAGGGACAGGAGCCGGGCCAAATCGTAGTTGGAGCCAATAGACTGTGTCTGCATATATCATACTCAACTGTGAGCCACTTTCAGTACCTCGCTTGCCTTTCAGATTGATAGTCTGGGGGTAGCAGAGAGGGGAATAAAGAGAAAAATCTACTATTTGTCTACTCCAGATAGCAAGTACGTATGCGAATAAGCACGTCTCTGGCTTTAGGCTGCTTTAGCGAGGTCCAGCATTTCGACTGCCTGGGACCCAGCAGCATTGCGGGAGCAGACATTCCTGAGGTAGGAAAGGATGCAAGAGAGGGAGGAACCTAGCCCCACGCCCGCAAGACTGGTGCTTGCCAGCATGCTCAGTCTGACTAGTCAGTGACCCCAGGGTGGGCATAGACGTGCCAGGTCTCCCAAGAACACTAAAGCCTGGGGAGGCAGTTTGGCTGGCCTATGGCTCTGACGGGTCGTGGATATCTAGAAACAGGTCTAATTTTCCTGTCCCTGTCATGGGATTAAAAGCAAATAGCAACAACCAAAACCATCCCAGCTGGTCCTCTCTGATTTTTACTCCAAAAAGCAAGTCCTTCAATGTACCCAGAGGCCAAACAATGAACCAGGTGAATTTCTAAGTTCCTCTTTAGAAAGGTGTAGGGTTTTAGGGGAAAAAATCCATTTTCCATGCTCAATCAAGAGAAAAATTTATTTTTCTAGTGCTCTGCTTTGTTTGAGGAGGAGGCTGTCTTTTCAGAAATAAGAGAAAAAAGTAGATAATGTTTTTGGGTGCCAAGACCATAGTATTCATTTTTATTTTTGTCTACTGAATGAAAGGGGGAATGTATCTGTGTAAGGTAGAACATCAAGAAGGAAAATAAAATTGCTAATTATCATGAGTTGATTTTCTCTAATAGCTTTTTTGTGGAAAGTTTTTGTTTTTAATGGAAGGGAAAATCTTTACAACTTATTTCCCTAGTATGTCCATCTCCATCTTCATAACTGCCTTCATTCCAAGTTCTGATATATTTTAAAGATTAGCACTTTGGTTCAAATAATTCTCACATCACTTACCTTTTCCTTTTTTTTTTTTTAACATGTAAAGTTTCCATTGAGAGCGTAATTACCACTGCAGTTCAGTCTGATCTTCATGAAAGAGGACACACTGAAATATTTACTATTACATTTTACTCCTCTTGTAACTCTTCTTTCATAATTCACAGGATCCAGCATATGCACTGTCCTCTTCTTGGTAGCTAGGAAAATATCTTGGAGATGAAATCAGAAGCTGTCAAATGGTTACAGTTCTGATATGTGGTTTGCACTTCTGGATAAGACTGTGCCATAGAGAATGGCAGGAACTCAATGAAAATAAAATCACTGATTAATCCAGGACAGTGTGGCAAAGCCATGCCATGGAGGCACTCTCAGAGCACTGATAATCATTTATAACATGTACTTTAGACACTAATTAACTGATTTCTTAAAATCTCCATCTAAATTCAATGCAGGAGGATAGAACTATTCAGTGAGTATTATGAAATATTTAGTTATCATCCTGACAGATTCAAGAGATTAATATTATTGTCTACATTTTACAGTTCCTGAAACTGAAGTTCATAGAGGTCAGATAATTTGCACAAGGCCATGGAGATGAAGAGTAACAGACTCTGGATTTCCATTCAGAGTGTCTTAACTCCTAAATTCAGCTACATGGTTGCTTTATAGTTAATCCGTATTATTCTATAATATACAGCACAGCATTTAGTTTCAAGTGTATAGTCCAATAGAAAATTATCTCTGTAGAGTAGAAACATTACTTACAGACCAAGGAGACTACCAGTTGAACTAAGTAAACCAGAAAATCATCTGCAAATTTTAGTTTGCTGATAAGACTGACAGAAATCCACATCTGATAATAATGAAAATGTTTCCCATTTCTCTTTTCCTGTGTTCTGTCTGATGGTGGCATCAATGACCAATGGAATAACCAAAAGCCAGGACACCTAGCAAAAGCTCTCCTCTTAGTGTTCTAACTCTAAAAGGACTGATGGGGACTCAGCTGGATTTGTGTACAAAGAGCAGGACTCCTTCATTGAATGCCTTTTATGTACCATCAGTCGTATTAATCCTCAAAAACATTCTGTGGCATAGCTATTATTAGCTTCATTTTCTTTTTTTTTTTAAGAAATGAGGAAACAGATGGGGCACCTGGGTGGCTCAGTCGGTTAATCGTCCGACTTCGGCTGAGGTCATGATCTCCCGGTTTGTGAGCTGGAGCCCCGCATTGGGCTCTGTGCTGACAGCTCAGAACCTGGAGCCTGCTTCGATTCTGTGTCTCCTTCTCTCTCTGCCCCTCCCCCACTTGTGTTCTGTCTCTCTCTGTCTATCAAAAATAAATAAATGTAAAAAAAAAATAAAAAAAAGAAACGAGGAAACAGAGATTCAAAGAGACTAGATAAAATGCCCAAGGTTCTAAAGGTATAAATTATAGGTTGGGAAATTCAAACCCATGTCATTTCCACTCTACTATGCTGATGCTCTGCATATGGTCCTCCAATTGCGTGGCTACAAATTTTCAGAATTTGCTTTACATTAAAAATTATATAATTAACCAAAACCCTCAAAAGTTAAAAGGGAACTGTATGAATTTGGTTTTTGGAGAAAATGGCATGAAGGAGCAATGATATATATTGCATTTTCTTTGTTCAGTCTTCCAGTTTGGAACTTGATACAGGGTTCTGCTAAAATCAGAAAAGGGAAATTATGGTAATGTGTACCCTATAAACATGGAAGTATGTCTAATTTATGAAGATTAATCTATGAAGCCATTATATAATTACAGAATAGATCCCAGAAGAGATTTCAAATACTTCAGTGGGTAAGGGTGTTTATCAGCCTGGTAAGAATTGATGAAAACTGAGAAAGTGTTAATGTGAAGAGGGGTTGATCAGTCAGGGAGACCTAGTTTAAAAAAAAAGAGTCAAAGAGATGAGCATTGGTAGCTCTTTTTCATGTTCATTTTCATCTCACTAGTGAAACCACCAGTATGAGATTGATGAAAGAAATCAAATATTTTTAGGTTTCAATTGCCCTTACATTGAAATACCCCTTATCAAGCAGTCTGATTGCAATTTGCCTTACCATGTACTCTGCAGAGAGAATGCACTGGTCATACAGATAGATGAGAACAGGTACTTTGCATCATTTGATAGTTATCTTGCATAAAATCCCATTCATCTTTGTGTTGTCCACAACTTGCACTGTACATTGTATATAAATATTACAATCAATAAATCATTGTTATTGACTAAGTAGGTGTGTATGTGGTCATAAAAATGTAAGACTGGATAAATTACATTGTGATATTTTTCAGTATTCAATATTAACCATCATTGGGGTGCCTGGGTGGCTGAGTTGGTTAAACATCTGACTTGGTTTGGCTCAGGTCATGATCTCATGGCTGGTGAGTTTGAGCCCCTGCACTGGGCTCCCTTCTGGCAGTGCAGAGCTTGTTTTGGATTCTCTGTCTCTTCCTCTCTGTCTCTGCCCCTCCCCCTCCTACTCTATTTCTGTCTCTAGATAAATAAAAACAAAATATTAACCATCAGCAACAACTGCAATTAGGAGGAGGCAGTGATGCCCAGTGGTTCAGAAAAGAACTTTGGTGTTAGACCAAATTTGGATTTCTGGCTCTGGCATTTTCTTCCTTTCTTTTTTAATATTTATTTATTTATTTTGAGAGGGGCAGGGAGGGACAGAGAGAGGAGAGAGAGAACCCCAAGCAGGTTCTGCGTTGTCCTCTTGGAGCCCCCCGACCCCCGCGTGGAGCTCATCTCAGGAACCTGTGACCTGAACTGAAACTAAGAATAGGATGCTTAGCCAACTAAACCACCCAAGCCCCCCTGGCTCTCACATTTTCTAGGTGCGTGGCTGTGGGCAAATTAATCTCTAGACTTGTATTGTGTAGTAAGATAGACCCTAGCCCAGCGCCTGAGTGGCTCACTCAGTTAAGCGGTTAAGCAACCATCTCTTAATTTTGGCTCAGGTCATAATCTCACAATTCATGTGGTTGAGTGGCCCAGTGGGGCTCTGTGCTGACAGTGTGGAACCTACTTGGGATTCTCTCTCTCCCTGTCTCTGTGGCGCTCCCCCAATTGTGTGTGTGTGTGTGCTCTCTGTCTCTCTCAAACTTAATAAACATTAAAAAAAGATAGACACTAGCCACATGAGACTAGTGAGCACTTGCAGTGTGTCTAATCCAAATTAAGATGTGCTGTGAGTATAAAATACACACCCTATTTTGAAGACTTAGCACATGCACAGACACACGTGTATTTAAAATATATCATTCATATTTTTATTTTTATTTTTTATCATTAATATTTTATATAAACTGTATGATGAAGTAATAACAGTTTGACTAATTGGTTAATCATATTATTAAAAAATAATTTCACCTGTTTATTTTCAATATTTTAAATGTAGCTGCTAGAAAATTTTAAATTCCATATGTGACTTGAATTGTATATATTTTACAATGATCTATCCTAAAATGCTTCAATTTTGTTATCTAAAAATGGAGATGGGACACCTGGGTGGTTCAGTGGGTTAAGTAAGCATCCGACTTTGGTTCAGGTCATGATCTCATAGTTTTGGTCCATGAATTCGAGCCCTGCATCGGGCTTTGTACTGACAACTCAGAGATTGGAGCCTGCTTCTGATTCTGTCTCTCCCTCTCTCTCTGCCCCTTCCCCGCTCACATTCTCTCTCTCTCTTTCAAAAATAAATAAACATTAAAACATTTTAAATGGGGATATAACTTTATTTTCCTCAAATTATTGACTAATATTTAAATAAGATAATGCACCTGAAATTCTTAGCACAGTGCCTGACATTAAGTTAAAAAGTTATCACTCTCCAAGAGTTAGTAAATAAAGATGTTAAGTAAAATTTAAAAATAATTAATGTTTATTTTTGAGAGAGAGACAGAGTGCAAGCTGGGGACGAGCAGAGAGAGAAGGAGACACAGAATCCAAAGCAGGCTCCAGGTTCTGAGCTGTCAGCACAGAGCCCAATGTGGGGCTCAAATTCAGACTGTGATATCATGACCTGAGTGGAAGTCAGACACTTAACCAACTGAGCCACCCAGGCACCCCAGAGACATCCATGCAGACTCCACACTCTCACTGCACAGCCCTATGCAGAGTTTGAACCCACGAACCTTGAGATCATGACTGGAGCCAAAATCAAGGGTCAGACATATAACTGACTGAGCCACCCAGGTGCCCCTTAAGTAAATTAAAAAAAAAAAAAAAAAGAAACTTAAACCCTATTGGATTAGTGACTACCTCAGGAGAAAACTTTACTTAAGAATTAATTTTATTTATTTATTTATTTATTTATTTATTTATTTATTTATAAGTTATTATTTTGATTCCAGTTAGTTAACATATAGTGTAATATTAGTTTCAGGTGTAAATATAGTGATTCTACACTTCCATACAAGACCTGATACTCATCACAACAATTACTATTATTACATTTTATCCCAAGTGAAATCATTCTACTTCTCTTTCTTAGAACAACAGATATACATGTGTGCTTCTGGGAAGAGGAACAATATTGTGACACATAAAAGTGATAATGTGTATGGAAGTGCCCTGAAGAGTGAAAAGAACTTTCTCAATTCCAAACATTTTTAGTATCATAATTTGTACAGACACTTTGACATTTAACTGGTGGATATTTCTAGCATTGAGGCATTCAAGTCACAAATGAAAATGAGGCTGAAATGGTGCAGGTACACAGAGGCAAATGAATTTCTGCAGAAGCTAAAGTTATAGGAATGGGAGAAAACTTGGTATTTAACCGGAGATCTATGTTTTCAGTAGTTTAACTACAGAAATACCATACCTGGCTGATAATAAAATGCATTGCTCCACTAGAAACACTGGAGAGTGCTGTTAGTGAGAGCTTAGAAGGATGTATAAAGTCCTCCAACACCATTTACCTTTTACATCACTATAGATGAGGAGACTTTGTGAAGGGTGTACCTGTGAAAGGAAACTAGCATTTCTCCATTCCCTCTTGTACATGACTTGGAAGGTTTTTGTTTTATTTTGGTTTTTCTTGTTTTGTTTTGTTTTGTTTTGTTTTGTTTTGTTTTAGTGCCAGGACTAGCCTTACAACATTATCAAAATAATAAAATGTTAGAAATTTGCTATAATGCTTGGGCAAATAATTGGGAAAAGTTTTCAATGATTCCCTACTCTGAGGAAAAAAAAAAGCCCAAGGAGGGGTTGATGAGAAATTCCCAAGAAAGGGCTTTCAATGAAGGAAAGATTTCAACAGGAATTCCTGACCACTCCAACAACCTCTGTAATTAAACAGGGGTAGGGAAAATGCTTGGTAATCATGCCATATAAGACTCTCTCTCTCTCTCTCTCTCTCTCTCTCTCTCTCTCTCTCTCTCCCTCTCGTTCAGCTTGAATAGCTACCGACCCTTGCCGTGGACAGAAACTACAGCTGAAATTCTCTCATAGAAGCCTGGGAATGATGGCCTCATATGTATAGCTGAACTTTTACTGAAGCACTGAGCTCTGATGAATGCAATTAAGTGAGTAAAGGTATGTAGTGTTGTTTTCAGGGTTGTTGTTCCTACTAAAGAATCTATTTCTCCTACTGTAGTCTTTTTTCTGCAGATGAGTAGTTACAAACTGTATTGGATGAGGTTTTTCATCAGTGTGTTATTTACCTGTAATGTTACGAATGGACATGAGCAGGGAAAATTTTATCTTAAAAGCATGGCAAGATCATAATACTATTAATGGATAAGGACAGGCTTTAGCTTGAGTTATTCAGATGTTGCTTGGTGAGGTGAAAGAGTCAAAGAAGTTTTGGTTGCTGAGGAAACAAGAATTATTTTTTGTTATTTCTTTTAACATGGAGATTGAGTTTATTTTTTTCTTATTCTATCCAAACTTCTATGTTATCTCTTCTCAAGAAATAGGGGTCAGCTACTGCTCGAAATTTAGGTAGTACACACACATAAGAAAATAATAATATAATTTCTCCAAAGCAATAGATTAAGATTGATAAAAATACACATTTTTAATTTTTTATGTTTATTTATTTTTGAGGTGGGGGTAGAGGCAGAGAGAGAGACACACACAGAATCTGAAGCACAGATACTGACGTGGGGGTCGAACTCGTGAGCTGCGAGATCATGACCTGAGCCGAAGTTGGACACTTAACTTATTGAGCCAACCAGACACCCCTAAAAATATACATTTTTAAAGAGTCCTGGGCTAATTGCATACCACTCAGAGCCTTATTTATTTTTAGGCCTCTTTATTTCTATTATAAGGTATGACTATGAGCTAAGTAGACTTAACTTTTGTATAGTTTGTGAAATCAGTTATATTTCTTGACGTATGATAACAAATATACTGCGTATTCCATTGAAAGATGTAGAAAACCACTTTACTTTTTGTTTTCTAAACAACCATGGTTGTGGTTTAATCAACATAGCTTTTAATAAATGGCTACTTTGAGTCATTTTTCATTGACTAGAGTACTGCAGATACCTCATTTTAAATGATTAGATGTATGTTTAGACAATCAACATAGGATTTCTGCTTTCTTTTAAGATTGAATAGTTTTTATTTTATCATTACTGAAAATTAGCTGAATGTCAGTTTCTGTAATTGGATAAAATATAAAAACCAAGAATTTTTCTCATTTGCCAAGACACAGCTGTTCTTCACTATTCCTTTTATATTTTCTTTCACGTAAAATGAAGATCAGTGATTCATTTTACTTTCATGTAAAAAAATGTCTTGAAATTTTCAATTAATTGTTCTTTGTTGATGGAGATCTAAATAAAGTGAAACCACAGATGCAATTTGGTACACTATTGATTTTTAATTAAGATTTTATTTTTAAGTAATCTCTACACCTAACATGGAACTTAAATTCACAACCCTGAGATCAAGTGTTGCATGCTCTACCAACTGAGTCAACCAGATGTCCTAGCACACTGTTGATTCTATTGTGCTTGTCTGACAGGCTACATAGTGAAGGAAGAGTGTTTGGAGCATAGAAGGGTTATCATACAACATAGTATAACACAAAATTGGCAATGAAAATAATGTATTGTTCCTGTATTCCTTCTACTGTGAATGTTGTTATTATCAGTAGGCTCCATCTTCTCTAGTTCTGTTACTGTTCTTCAAAGCACTAAAAGGAGCTTTACTTTCAAACTGAATTTAATTCTGTCATATCAAAGAATCCTTTAAAAATCTCCACCATGTCAACTAAGGAGTTTTCAGATTCAGTGTCCTTTCAGACCAGGTGTCTTGAGGTGAATCTAACAAATACAAGTCTTATTCCAAGTCTAATTCTAGTGATCTAATTTGTACAATTAGCCATCTACCTTAGTTATCTGATTGACACCACTATTACCACTAGTACATACTGGAGTACCAGTGTGGAAGTTCTGATACTCACTTGGAGCATTGCCTAGTTTCAACTGGTCCATTTCACTGGTGCTCTAGGTTCAGTATCAATGAAATATTACCTGCTTGGCTGAGGGTCATGATCCCAACAGGACAGCCTTCTAGACTTTCCTTTAAGTACCAAATAACTTATGACTCCAGCCTCACATTCCATGTATTACATTCTTGGACCATTTATTCTATAGAAGATGCTGAAGTGGCTAGGCTATGTTGGTAAGCCTTTGTAATTCATCACAACAAGTAATGATATGTTAATCAAAGATGTTTATAATTTTTGAACAGTGCAACTGAATTACTTAACACATACAATTCCATTCCCATCAGTTATAAATTATTCTCCCAAAGTAACCATAGGAATGTAACAGTCAGAATAATTTCAATAAAATATCTAAAAAATGTGAAATTAACTTTTTTCATAAACTTGTTAAATGACAGAGGTTTCCAAATGTTCTATGAATTATTATAATTACTCCTGTTTTTGTATAAGGATCACTTGTGGTGAGGAGCCTAAATGTTCTGAAAAGGCAACAATATTTTAAAAATGCATTTACAAGAGAAGGTGTGTGGTAACTTTGAAGTGTGTATCAACTGGTGACATAGACAATGAAATGTATATTTTCAAAGTTAGTCAAGGTCCTCAAGAATTATATACTTATATTAAAAGTTTTAACTGTATCTGTCAGTTATTTTTATAAACTAACATTTATGGAGAATTAAATGATACTATAGTTTGTACCGAATCTATTTTTAACTCTGTGCCATTCTAGTCTCTTTTTCTTCAAAAGTCTTTCTGGGTTAATAATGCTTAAAAGTTATATAACTTAAAAACTTTTTCTGAATTATAGTGCCTGCTTCTTATACTTTACAGAACTGTGACATGAGATGCAGTCTAGACTTGTAAATTGTCAGATAAACAATATCTTTATTGTAACATTAGATTTGCTTTACCAAGAAGCTCTAAATTATAGTCCAGTAAACTCTTAAAATTAACTTGGCTTATTCAACTAATAATAAATTAAAAGAGATCCAAAAACTAGAAGATAAGTCTTTTGTCTTAAAAGTATGTGTGAGAATTAGTAACCTGGATTGGGTCTTTAAGAGGAGGAGAAGGAAAAAGGTATGAAGAACAGGCAACCTTGGGATCCTGAGGAAGGGAAGGCAGTACAGTGGAAAAACAACTCTGGAGGCCAGAGGACAAAGATGGTGTGTGTGCTGTGGCTAAGGTCCCCTAGGGGGCAGGAGAGGAACATGTTAGACTTGGGGGAGGTAGGGGTGCTGTCCAGATGGGAAACAGGTTTATTTAGAGTAGGACCACCTGTGTCTTCGTATGCAATATGTGTGGTTAGTTTGCAGTGGGAGCTTATGAAGAGTTAATTCAACCAGGGAACCCTTTTCAAATAGTATAAAAAATACTGCTAAGCAGTTTTAAAAGCATCTCTCTGGACTCTTCAAACCTGTCTGCCCATAATGATGAGCTAATCCTATTGCATATAGCTATGTTATACTACTGACATTCATGTTACCTTTTATGTACTGCTTCCGAGAACAGACCAGACTCCATTACAAAACTGGGGATAGGAAGAGCAATATATGGACAAAAGAATGAAAGAAAAACAGTCACTGAGGGAAAAGAAAATCGGAGGTAAGTATTTGTTAGTTCATTTACTCATGAATAACCAAATATTTAATGAAAAACTATATATTCAAGACACATTTTAGGCAAATTCATTCCTTAAATAGCACTTCCATCTCACCTGTATTTTATAGATCTAGATAGTGAGTTATATAATGTTGAGTACTATATATATATGTACATATATGTATGTATATATATATAATATTATATTATTTATTATATATTAATTATATATTATATTATATTATATTATATTTGTTATATTATATTATATTATATTATATTATATTATATTATATTATATCATATTATATTGAGGGAGGCAGGGAGAAGGGATTTATAATATCAATTAATTTGCAGAAAATAAATATCCTTTTCTACTCTATCTCCATTATAACTTACATCATTCCTGAGGAGCCATTTGCCCTCACATACATTGCAAAAGTAAAATGAATCCCATATTGGAGCGCCTGGGTGGCTCAGTTGGTTAAGTATTCGTCTCTTGATTTTGGCTCAGGTCATGATCTCATGGTTTGTGAGATCGAGCCCTGCCTTGGTCTCTATGCTGACAGCGCAGAGCCTGCTTGGGATTCTTTGTCTCCCTCTCTCTCTCTGCCCCTCCCCTTGGTGCTCTCTCTCTCTCTCAAAAATAAACATTAAAAAAATGAACATACTTTATATAACAACAATGGCATGAGATGTAGTCTCTATGTGTGTGTATACATAAATATGTATACATAGATAAAATGATAGATTTATGGATATCGAGATATAGATATAGATATAGATATAGATATATAGATATAGATGTGTAGTTTTGAAACAGTATGTTGTTGAAATGTAGATCATTTGAACAGCCACACAGTGATCAAATGACTGATATAAACAGAGGCAGATTTACTATAAAGCTAATGAAGTTTAAGCTTAAGACACCTCACTTGTATAGACCTTAGAAGAGGCCTGAAAATCATTGTCATATGAAGGAATAATCAAATGATATGCAGCCAAAAAATGTTGGAAAGAATTATTCTAGACATATGTCAAGCAGTTTGTTAACACACATATACTATTCTGTTGGATTTTTCAATGTTTGTGATATCAGCTTTTATAAATTTGTCCTTTGTTGTGATTATTTTTTCTCTATAAATTAATATTTTTTAAACCAAATTATATTATTAATTTTGTATCATTTTGTTAAAGAGAGCCCCTATGTATAAGTTTAAGACTCCACAATACCATTACTTGCTCCCTATTTATCCATGTCAAAAAACCTCGCTTTTATTTTTCCCAAGTAATTAAAAATATTCTTAAAAGTGAAATTTAAATTATAGGCTTGAGTCTTTACTAAGTGCATTAATTTAGACCTACAAAATAACTTCAATTTTTAATTCTGAATTTTTTAAGTTTATTTATTTATTTAGAGAGAGAGAGAAAGTAGGGGAGGGGCAGAGAGAGAGAGAGAGAGGGGGAGGAGAGAGAGAATCCCAAGCAGGCTCTGCAGCTCCAGCGTAATGTCCTATACAGGGTTCGAACCCATGAACCACGAGATCATGACCTCAGCTGGAACCAAGAGTTGGACGCTTAACCGACTGAGCCACTGAAGTGCCCATAATTCTGAAAAATTTTTAATCATTTCTGTAGCTATCTAGAATATGATTCTTGACCACATCTGCAACTAAGTGGAACATTGAAACAAAACATTTATACACATGAGGAAGATATTTTGGTCTTTTAATTCAGGGACAAAAAGCATGCAATCTGTACAATATGGAACTCAGTAAAGTAGGAGTGGCCATTATCATCTTGGAAATCATAGAATTTGCTCAAGTTTTGGGTTTTGGGTCCTAAGACATTTTTCTTGTCACATAATCATCTGTCATGTTTAAAGGATATACGAAATTCCTGAGAAATCAAACAAAATGGAATTTTATATTGAACATAAGATAGGAAAGTATCAAATCAATCTTTCTTTCAAGTTCTACGATGACAATAATCCTTAGGATTAGATTTTCCTCCACTTTCAACTGCTAAATATATTACATTTCACAAATAAAGAACATTAGTCAAACCTTAAAACTTTTCTTCAAGATAAGTTGTCACTTTGTTATTTTTAAATGGCAAAATACTGGAAGCAATGCTGCAATTTTATCTACTCCAATTGAAATTCTGTACCATAATTTACAATCTGCTCTAAGAAGATAAATGGAATTATAATTTAAATTCACTTTAATAAGGTGGATGAGATTATTTTATGAAATAAAAAGTAATTAGATTTTAGCAGATAATAATAGCCCATGAATCTATGAATTGCTTTTATGTTTGTTGTAATACTTCACATTGTATTTTTCAGTTAAAAATGTTGATTCTTGTATAAGAGAAAGAACAACTTGAAATTAATTTGTTAAAATGGACCTTTAGTTAAAATGTGATTAGATCTTGAGTTTTATCCCTTGGGACAGTTTAAGTAAATTATGTGTTTAGAAGTATGGTTAAGGATGTTAATTAATAATGATGAACAGGCATGCTGCCCACATATGCATATGATCCTACTTGCTTCTTAAAAAAAAATAGCAACAGTGATGGATTCCCTTTATCATAAAAAAAGACATTTGTTAGAGAGTTGGTTAATGACAAAGGGCATAGTGGGAAACAAAATATGTTTTCTGTACAAAATTAGCTGCCCCAAAATTAGCTGACTCAAATCCATGTCTTTGGACTCAGTTGGTATTTTCTAAATTGAAAGTGCTCTTGTTATACTAATGAACCTCAAAATAATGAAAAATACTAACTTTAAAAGAATAAGCTTCTTTAACTTGTTAAAATGAATGCAGATTATTAAACAAGGATGCCAAACACGTACTAACACTTGGAATCACAATGGCAATAGGGAGAAACAATTGTCATTCTCTATTTTCTTCCTGATATTTGTTCATACATGTAGAGAATGCCATAAGTTAACATTTGGTAGTATACTGGCCAAGTGCTGATAATACTAATAACTGTAAAAGATGATAGAGGGACTCAAGAAAAAAATAATATAAAGATCAGAAGTGCTGGATATTGCTAAAATACTATGTATGCATGTTCACACACACACACACATACACACAAATGGAAACCTAAGAAGTCTAGTAAGTTATCTATTCTGAAATATTTGGTGCTGAATCAGAGGCTATGCACCACCAAATCTAGTATTGGGGAATCAACAAATCTAAAGTGGGCAATTAATTTGAGTCTTTGATCATTCAAGTGATCTTAAGACCCAGTGCAAGACAACTAAGCAGATCCATCAGTTTGCTTATTAAGCTGCCTTAAGGATTCATTTAGACAACCATATGTCCCTTGCAAATACTTAATGGCTAAGTGATACCTTTACTTAGGATGTTTTTTTCTAAATTGTGTTCCTTGGATTTGTAATTAATATTAGCTTTAAAGGCTCAGAGATATATTGCAGCAAAGTTCAATGTGTTCTAACCCAGAATTTCCCCAAATTAATTGCCTGTGCATTTTTTCTTTTCTTTTTAACAGTGACATCTACTATTGTTCTCACCCACTTTTGAGACATGGTACTTTTATTACGGCTGAGAAAGAATATGAAAGAATAGATGAAAATTACATAATGAAGAAAAACAACAAGAGAGAAACTGAAGCCCAATTATGTTTGGAATCACTCCTTTATGTCTCTAAATTTCACTTTTTTTTTTTTCAACTTTTATTTATTTTTGGGACAGAGAGAGACAGAGCATGAACGGGGGAGGGGCAGAGAGAGAGGGAGACACAGAATTGGAAACAGGCTCCAGGCTCTGAGACTTCAGCCCAGAGCCTGACGCGGGGCTCGAACTCATGGACCGCGAAATCGTGACCTGGCTGATGTTGGACGCTTAACTGACTGCTCCACCCAGGCGTCCCTCTAAATTTCACATTTTTAATTTTAATGTATGAAATTACACAATATTATATTTTATTTAAAAAAATAACGTTTATTCCTTTTTGAGAGACAGAGAGAGACAGAGCATAAGCAGGCGTGGGGCGGAGGGAGAGGAAGACAAGAATCCTAAGCAGGCTCCAGGCTCTGAACTGTCAGCACAGATCCCGGCATGGGGCTCAAGCCCACAAACTGTGAGAGGAAGTCAGACGCCCAACCAACCTGAGCCACCCAGGTGCCCCATACAATATTATATTTTAAATGATTAAATCAATTTATAGATTTAAGTAGCAATTCTTTAAGGTATAGACATTTGGACTAGAGAGGTTTTACTATGCACCAAAACATGAATACAAGAGAAGCAATATCAGTTACTTGGTCAAAGTACAATTTCTGCTAAATTACATTCTGCTAAATTAAAATGCCCTTATAGCATCCACTACGTATAGTTTTCTTTCACTCATGCCTCAAATCTATGTTATGTTGTCTTATGTTATTTTGTTGCTAAGGAGAGCCCTTGAGATGACTGATACACTGGTTTGAAAAGTGACTGTAGATGATAGTCATAGCATAAATGAAACTCGCTTTACTTGATCCTAAGTTCTTTGTTAATTGTCTTTATTTGGTTAAGAGATTAACACTTTTTATAGTCAACAGATCAACTCATTGATCTCTCATAGACCATTTTCATATTATAGATTATTGGCATGCTAGGTGATTATGGTGTGACATATCAATTTAGGCTGTTGACAGTCAACCATGGACACTAAACCACATATTTATTTTTATTTACTTTTATCTTTTTAATATTTATTTTTGACAGAGAGAGAAACAGGATGCGAGTGGAGAGGGGCAGGAATAGAGGAACATGCAAAATCCGAAGCAAGCTCCAGGCTCTGAGCTTTCATCACAGAGCCAGATGCATGGCTTGAACTTACGAACCATGAGATTGTGACCTGAGCTGAAGACAGAAGCTTAACATACTGAGCCATCCAGACACTCTTAAAGCCTCACATTTAAATCACTGTTTCCTTTGTTTAGATTACAAAATAATGATCAACATATTAGATGTTGAAAGTAAAACTTACTTTTATTACTTTTATTAAATTCTCCACAGGAAATAATATACGTAATAGATCAATGACGTTTGCAATTTAATTCTGTTTATCAGAGTCCTTTTTGAAAAATAGTAAAGGAATTTATAATACTCACTTTGTCATTTCTAACTTTGTCATTTCTATTTTTTAATATAATTTATTATCAAATTGGTTTACATACAACACCTAGTGCTCATCCCAACAAGTGCCATCCTCAATGCCCATCACCCACTTTCCCCTCTCCGCCATCCCCCATCAACCCTCATTTGTTCCCAGTACTTAAGAGTCTCATGGTTTGCCTTCCCCCTTCTCTGTAACTTTTTATCTCTTCCCCTCCCTCATGGCCTTCTGTTAAGTTTCTCAAGATCCACATATGAGTGAAAACACATGGGATCTGTATTTCTCTGAACTGACTTATTTCACTTAGCATAATACCCTCCAGTTCCATCCACATTGCTGCAAATGGCCAGATTTCATTCTTACTCATTGCCAAATAGTTTTCCGTTGTATATATAAACCACATCTTCTTTATCCATTCTTCACTTGATGGACAGTTAGGCTCTTTCCATAATTTGGCTATTGTTGAAAGTGCTGCTATAAACATTGGGGTACAAGTGCCTCTATACATCATCACTCCTGTATCCCTTGGGTAAATTCCTAGCAGTGCTATTGCTGGGTCATAGAGTAGTTCTATTTTAATGTTTTTGAGTAACCTCCACACTGTTTTCCAGAGAAGCTGCACCAGTTTGCATTCCCACCAACAGTGCAAGAGGGTCCCCATTTCTCCGCATCCTCATCAGCAGCTCTAGTCTCCTGATTTTTTCATTTTAGCCACTCTGACCAGCATGAGGTGGTATCTCAGTGTGGTTTTGATTTGTAATTCCCTAATGATGAGGGACATTGAGCATCTTCTCATGTGTCTGTTGGCCATCTGGATGTCTTCTTTAGAAAAGTGTCTATTCATGTCTGCAGCCCATTCTTCACTGGATTATTTGTTTTTCAGATGTAGAGTTTGGTGAGTTCTTTATAGATTTTGGATAATAGCCCTTTGTCTGATATGTCATTTGCAAATATCTTTTCCCATTCTGACGGTTGCCTTCTAGTTTTGCTGAGTGGTTCCTTTGCAGTGCAGAAGCTTTTTATCTTGATGAGGTCCCAATAGTTAATTTCTGCTTTTAATTCTCTTGCCTTTGGAGATATCTTGAGTAGGAAATCGCTGCAGTTGAGGTCAAAGAGGTTGTTTCCTGCTTTCTTACCTAGGGTTTTGATGGTTTCCTGTCTCAAATTCAGGTCCTTCATTTTGAGTTTGTGTTGTGAATGGTGTAAGAAAGTGGTCCAGTTTCATTCTTCTGCATGTTGTTGTCCAGTTCTCCCAGCACCATTTGTTAAAAAGACTCTCTTTTTTACACTGGATACTCTTTCCTGCCTTGTCAAAGATTAGTTGGCCATACATTTGTGGGTCCAGTTCTGAGGTCTCTCTTCTATTCCATTGGTGTATGTATCTATTTTTGTGCTAATACCATGATGTCTTGATTACAGCTTTGTAGTAGAGGCTAAAGTGTGGGATTGTGAAGCCTTCTGCTTTGGTTTCCTTCTTCAATATTACTTTGGCTATTTGGGGTCTTTTGTGGTCACATAAAAATTTTAGGATTGTTTTTTCTAGCTTCAAGAAGAATGCTTGTGCCATTTTCATTGGGATTGCATTGAATGTGTAGATTGCTTTGGGTACTATTGACATATTAACAATAATTATTCTTCTGATTCATGAGCATGAAATATTTTTCCATTTCTTTGTGTCTTCTTCAATTTCATTCATAAGCTTTCTATAGTTTTCAGCATACAGACCCTTCACATCTTTGGTTAGGTTTATTCCTAGGTGTTTTATGCTTCTTGGTGCAATTGTAAATGGGATCAGTTACTTTATTTCTCTTTGTGTTGCTTCATTATTGGTGTATAAAAATTCAACTGATTTCTGTCCATTAATTTTGTATCCTGTGCTTCGCCGAACTCATGTATCAGTTCCAACAGACTTTTGGTGGAGTCTGTCAGGTTTTCCATGTAGAGTATCATGTCGTCTGTGAAAAGTGAAAGTTTAACTTCATCTTTGCCAGTTTTGATGCTTTTTATTTGCTTTTGTTGCCTGATTGCTGATGCTAGCACTTCCAACACTATGTTAAACAACAGTGGTGACAGTGGACAACCCTGTTGTGTTCCTGATCTCACAGGGAAAGCTCTCAGTTTTTCCCTCTTGTGGATGATATTAGCTGTGGGCTTTTCATAAATGGCCTTTATGATGTTTAAATATATTCCTTCTATCCCGACTTTCTCAAGCGTTTTCATCAAAATAGGATGCTGTATTTTGTCAAATGCCTTTTCTGCATCTATTGACAGGATCATGTGGTACTTATCTTCTCTTTTATTAATGTGATGTATCACAGTTATTGATTTCCAAATATTGACGCAGCCCTGCAGCCCAGGAATAAATCCCCCTTGATCATGGATTTTGTTTATTTTTTAAATCCATTCTTATATCCTATGTCTTTTAATTGGAGCATTTAGTATATTTACATTTAGTGTTAATATTGAAAGATATAGGTTTAGAGTCATTGTGATGTCTGTAGGTTTTATGTGTGTAGTGTTGTCTCTGGTACTTTGTGGTCCTTGCAACATTTCACTCACAGAGTCCTCCCGAGGATCTCTTGTAAGGCTGGTTTACTGGTGACAAATTCTTTCAGGTTTGTTTGTTTGGGAAAACCTTTATCTGTCCTTCTATTATGAATTACAGGCTTACTGGGTAAAGGATTCTCGGCTGCATATTTTCTCTGTTCATCACATTGAAGATTTCTTGCCATTCCTCTCTGGCCTGTCAAGTTTCAGTAAATAGGTCTGCTACTACCCTTATGTGTCTACTTTTGTATGTTAAGGCCGGTTTATGCCTAGCTGCTTTATAAATTCTCTCTTTATCCTTGTTTTATGCCAGTTTCACTATGATATGTTATGCAGCAGATCCATTCAAGTTCCGTCTGAAGGGAGTTCTCTGTGCCTCTTGGATTTTAATGTCTGTTTTCTTCCCCAGATCAGAGAAGTTCTCAACTATGATTTGTTCGAGTATACCTTCAACCCGTTTCTCTCTCTTCTTCTGGAATTCCTATAATACAGTTATTGTTCTGCTCGATTGCATCACTTAGTTCTCTAATTCTCCCCTCATATTCCTGGATTTATCTCTTTTTTTTGCAGCTTCCTCTTTTTCCATAATTTTATCTTCTCATTCACCTATTCTACTCTCTGCCTCTTCAATCCGTGCTGTGGTTGCCTCCATTTTATTTTGCACCTCATTTATAGAAGTTTTAATTCATCATGACTATTTTTTCTTCTGTGGTATCTGCAGTATTAGATTCTCTTCTGTTTTCTATACCTTTTTCAAGCCCAGCCATTAATCTTATGACTATTATTCTGAATTTTTTTTTCAGTTATGTTGCTTATATCCGTTTTGATAAATTCTTTAGCTGTCACTTATTCCTGGAATTTCTTTTGAGGAAAATTTTTCCATTCCATCATTTTGGCTAGTTTTCTGTCCCTTGTGAGTTTTAAAAGCTTGTTATGTGCTCTGCACCTGTGAGCACTGCTATATTAAAGGGGGGTCATACACTGTCCAGGGCCTGTCCCTTCAGGAGGTGTTTTTCAGAGAGTGTTACTTGCTCTCTATTATTGTGATTTTGGTTATTTTATTTCTCTACTCATAGTGATGTTTTGGACTCTCCATAAGGTATGCTTTGACTTATTCCGTGAAGTAGCCTTGGAGAGGAAAAAAAACAGACAAATAGGAAACAAACACACGCAAACACACTGACAAATAAAACAAACAAAGGGAAAAAACACAAACAAACAAATGAAAAATCCAAAAGTAAAAAACCAGAAACACCAGCTACAAGTAAAGTACAGGGTGGAAGCAGTGCTGATGGAAGAACACATAAAAAGAGAGAAATGACAGGGGCAGCAACAAAGAGAAAATAAACATTGACCAGGCAGAGAGACTAAATGACTTAACCCAGAGAGAGAGAAAGGAAAATAAAGAAGGAGGTGGGGAAAAAAATGAAGATAAAGTTACCCAGACAGAGAAACTATAGGGCTTGATTATTCCAGAGAGAGAGAAAGGAAAGTAAGGAAAGAGGCGTAGAACATGTATCAAGAGAATGGATTAAATATGTCTGTTTAGGGGTGCCTGGGTGGCTCAATCGGTTAAGCGTCTGACTTCAGCTCAGGTCACGATCTCGCGGTCCATGAGTTCGAGACCCGCATCGGGCTCTGGGCTGATGGCTCAGAGCCTGGAGCCTGCTTCTGGTTCTGTGTCTCCCTCTCTCTCTGCCCCTCCCCCGTTCATGCTCTGTCTCTCTCTGTCTCAAAAATAAATAAAAAAACATTAAAAAAATATGTCTGTTTAAACAAACCAAAAACCAGAGTAACCAGCCTAAAGGAGGGAAGAGATAAGAAGGAGAAAAGGAAGGGAAAATATACCTAAATAACAAGAAAAGTCCTGGAGTTAATCCAGGCTATGCAGCAGTGTTGCTTTGGAGGACAGGGCCATCTGGTTCCATGGCATCTATCCTTCTCCATTAGATATGCAGTTACCAGGTGCAGAGGGGCATGGCTTGGTGTAAGCTGGTCCAGCCTCCACTGTGAGCCCCATGGACTGATCCCTGAGGCCCCACCTTGATGGGAGGGCAGAAAATGGCAATCCCCCAGACTCTTCTCCATGGACCTGGTGGACTCCATTCAATTCATCCTCACTGTGCCGAGGTCACAGACAGGGTGGTCCTTCTCACTCTGCTGACTTCCCTGCCCCAGCGCTTGGCTAGAATTCAAACTGCTGCTCTGTGTGCTCCAGCACTGGGGAAGCACCTTTCTGTGCAGCCCGATATGTGGTACCAACTGGTTTTGTCTGTACTGCAGCACTTCTGTTGTGGACTGCGCCCATGACCTAGCCACTGAGTTTGGGGGTGGTGGACTCAGGAATGCTTTGTCCTGTCCCACAGCCCTCCAGGGAGAGGACCACTTTCTCCTGCTGAGGACTGTGCCCTCTACCTAGCCACTGAGCTCAGGAGTGGCGGATGTAGGCAAGCTTTGTCCTATCATGCAGCACTCCAGGGAGGAATTCACTTTCTCCTACTGCAGACTGCATCCCTGACCTACCACCGAACATGAGGGTGGCTCCCCTACTCCCCATGTGTGTGAACAGGGCAGTCTGCCCCAGTTCAATGAAAGCCCAGCAGTTAAAGAGTCCCAGTCCGAGGTTTTTCTCTTGTCCAGATATAGCCCTACACTTCCCCAGCCACTCTTTCTCTTCCCTTTGTCTCTCCACAGAAGGGGATCCTTCCCCTCCGTGTCTACATGGCCTGTTTTATCTCCTCCAGTTCACTATCACCCACTTATAGTCCATCAAGATTGTCCTGATGTCTCCTTTTTAGACTCAGTCTCTTTTCCTTCCATACCCTCAGGGTTCAAAGTCCTTTGGATTCAGCCTGTCCTTGTTTCAGAGACACAGGAGGTAAAGATCCCCCTACTTCCCTGCCATGTTGGCCAACCTCCTCCTTTTGATTCTTAAGACTGAAAAGGTGCAGTTTTTGTCTTAACTTAGTTAAGATTGTAGACACACACAATTTTATTTTGCCACATATTACAATTTTTAGTGAAGAAGCAGGTAATTTATACACATGTGATCTATGCAATTTGGTAATCTTAAACCACTTTACATTCACTGTAGCTTTAGTTACTGTAAACTAAATCCTTTTTTTTTTTTAGATATTCACAGCTCCTGTCACCATCAGTGGGTACCTGTATGTGTTGATTAGTGAAGATTCTGGCTAACTTTTCTTTCTATTTGCCATATATGAACTCTAGTTGATGACTCTGGTCACAAGAGGTATATTCTGTATATGAAATTTCCAAAATATCTTTATAATTCTTATAATTCATAATCCTTTTATCTCCCCCAAATAAGCTAAACTTCATTTTTTGAACACTTTTGATTATTAATTTATCATTTTTTTTCAAATATATGTAGAAGTTTTAACTCTGTAGTAAGTATCACATATAGCTTTAAAAAACTCATAGAGAAGCATCTGGGTGGCTCAGTTAGTTGAGTGTTGATTTTGGCTCAGATCATGATCTCACAAGTTGGGAAGTTCAAGCCATGCATCAGGCTCACTGCTGTCAGTGCAAAGCCTGCTTCAGATCCTCTGCCCCCCTCTTTCTCTGACACTCTCTCTTTTTTTTCTCTCTCTTAAAAAGTAAATAAACATTAAAATGAAACCACATGAATATATGTTTGCCTCTAAGAAACTCAATGCAATTCCTATCAAAATAACACCAGCAGAATTCACAGAGCTAGAACAACAATCCGAAAATTTGTATGGAACCAGAAAAGACCATAAATAGCCAAAACAATCCTGAAAAAGAAAACCAAAGCTGGAGGCATCACAACTCTGGACTTAAATCTGTATGACAGAACTGTAATCATCAAGACTGTGTGGAAATGGCACAAGAACAGACATATAGATAAGTGGAACAGAATGGAGAACCCAGAAATAGACCCACAAAAGCATGGCCAACTAATCTTTGAGAAAGCATGAAAAAATATCCAACGGAAAAAAGACTGTCCCTCCAGCAAATGGTGTTGTGAAAGCTGGACAGCGACATGCAGAAGAATAAACATGGATCACGTTCTTAAATTGTACACAAAAATAAATTCAAAATGGATTAAAGACCTAAATGTAAGACAGGAAGTCATCAAAATCCTACAGAAGAAAACAGGCAACAAGCTCTGTGACCTCAGCCATAGCAACTTCTTACTTGACATGTCTATGGAGGCAAGGGAAACAAAAGCAAAAATCAAGTATTAAGACTTCATCAAGATAAAAACCTTCTGCATAATGAAGGATACAATCAGCAAAAGTAAAAGGCAACTGACGGAATGGGAGAAAATATTTGCAAATGCCATATCAGATAAAGGGTTAGTATCCAAATCTATAAAGAACAGATCAAAATCTACTCCCAAAAAACAAATAATCCAGTGAAGAAATGGGCAAAAGTCATGAACAGACACTTTTCCAAAGAAGACATTAAGATGGCTAAAGACACATGAAAAAATGCTCTACATCACTCATCATAATGTAAATACAAATCAAAGCCACAATGAGATACCACCTCACACCTGTCAGAATGGCTAAAATTAACAACTCATGAAACAACAGATGTTGGCGAGGATGCAGAGAAAGAGGAATCCTTTTGCACTGCTGTTGGGAATGCAAACTGGTGCAGCTAATTTGGAAAACAGTATGGAGGTTCCTCCAAAAAGTAAAAATAGAAAAATACAACCCAGAATTTGCACTACTAGGTATTTATCCAAAGGATACTGGAGTGCTGTTTTGAAGGGGCACATGCACCCTAATGTTTATTGCAGCACTATTGACAATAGCCAAAGTATGGATAGAACCCAAATGTCCATTGACTGATGAATGCATAAATAAGATGTGGTATATATATATGGTATATATACACAGTGGAATGTTACTCGGCAATCAAAAAAATGAAACGTTGCCATTTGCAACACCATGGATGGAACTAGTGTGTATTATGCTAAGTGAAATAAGTCAGTCAGAGAAAGACAAATATCACATGAATTCACGAATACATGGGATTTAAGATACAAAACATATGAACATAAGGGAAGGGGAGCAAAAATAATATAAAAACAGAGAGGGAGAGGAACCATAAGAGACTTAAACACAAAGAACAAACTGAGGATTGCTGGAGTGGTGTTGGGTGGGGGGATGGGCTAAATGCGCAAGAGGCATTAAGGAGCACACTTGTTGGGATGAGCATTGGGTGTTATAAGTATGTGATGAATCACTAAATTTTATTCCTGAAATCATTATTGCACTATATGTTAACTAATGTGGATTTAAATTTAAAAAATAATTGATTAAAAATGTAAGACACTTATGATCTGTGCTTAGTGCTTAAAGGGATAATAGACAAGTGATGAGATGTGAAGAATTTAAAAAAGAATTTCATTTTTATTTATGAGTCTTTAACTCTATTTCTGAGATTGACTCTAAGTCCATTCAGACACAGGCCCTTTCCCTCCATCTATAATTGTTCTAGATCTTCTTCCTTCTACATCTTCAAGCCTGGAGAAAAGTTAGGGCTGGACTTTATGGGAAGAAAAAGAAAAACGTAAAATCATTTCAACTTTATTTTCCTATATACATTGATTTCAGCATGTGCTGAATTCCCAGCAAGTGCCAGAAAATGGATTTCCTTTTGTAATTTATTCCCTTGGTTTAGAAATAATCATGTTTACTCAACTTTTTCAAACTCCCTTATGTACCCTAAAGAAATGCATCATTTTTAAAATTATTGTTCCGTATATAAAATAAAAATTACTACTGAAAATTGATCTCAATTGGCAGATTTAATAGTTCGATATTATAAAAAAATGGAAATTGAGAAACAAACACCTGTTTTCCCTTGTGTTTTTGATTTTAGTCATTCTGACAGGTGTGAGGTAATATCTCATTGTAGTTTTTATTTGTATTCCTTGATGATCAGTGATGTTGCACATCTTTTCATTTGTCTCTTGGGCATCCATCCATATGCTTTCTTTGAAAAAAAATTCTATTCATGTGTTATGCACATTTTTAATTGTATTACTTTATTTTGCATGTTGAGGTTTTTTTAAATGTAATTTATTGTCAAGTTGGTTAACATACATTGTATACAGTATGCTCTTGGTTTTGGGCGTAGATTCCCGTGATTCATTGCTTACATACAACACCCAGTGCTCTTCTCAACAAGTGCTCTCCTCAATGCCCATCAGCTATGTTCACCTCTCCCCTGCCCAAGCATCAACCCTCAGTTTTTTCTCTGCATTTAAGAGCCTCTTATATTTTGCCTCCCTCTTTCTCTGTTTGCAACTATTTTTCCCCTTCCAACTCCCCATGGTCTTCTGTTAAGTTTCTCAAGTTACACGTATGAGTGAAAACATATCTGTCTTTCTCTGACTTATTTCACTTAGCATAATACACTCCAGTCTCATCCACGTTATTGCAAATGGAAGGATTTCGTTCTTTCTCATTCCAAGTAGTGTTCCATTGTATATATAAACCACATCTTCTTTATCCATTCATCATTTAATAGACATTTAGGCTCTTTCCATAACTTGGCTAATGTTGAAAGTGCTGCAATAAACATTGGAGTATATATGCCCTTATGAATCAGCACTCCTGCATCATTAAGACAAATTGCTAATAGTTCTATTGCTGGGTTGTAGGGTAATTCTATTTTTAATTTTTTGAGAAACCTCCACCCTGTTTTCCAGAGTAGCTGCACCAGTTTGCATTCCCACCAACAGTGCAAGAAGGTTCCCATTTTTCCACATCCTCACCAACATCTGTTGTTTCCTGAGTTGGTAATTTTAGCCACTCTGACTAGTGTGAGGTGGTATCTCAGTGTGGTTTTGAATTGTATTTCCCTGATTATGAGTGACATTGAGCATCTTTTCATGTGTCTGTTGGCCACCTGGATATCTTCTTTGGAAGATTCTATTCATGTCTTCTGCCCATTTCTTCACTGCATTATTTATTTTTCAGGTGCTGAGTTTGGTAAGTTCTTTATGGATTTGGGATACTAACTCTTTATCTGATATGTCATTTGCAAATATTTTTCCCCTTTATCCGATATGTCATTTGCAAATATATTTTCCCATTCTGTCGGTTGCCTTTTAGTTTTGTTGACTGTTTCCTTTGCAGTGCAGGAGCTTTTTATCTTGATGAGGTCCCAATACTTGATTTTTGCTTTTAATTCCCTTGCTTTTGGAGACATGCAGAGCAATAGATTTCTGTCGCTGAGTTCAAAGAGGTTGTTGCCTGTTTTCTCCTCTAGGGTTTTGATGATTTTCTGTCCCACATTTAGGTCTTTCATACATTTTGTGTTTATTTTTCTGTATGGTGTAAGAAAGAAGTCTAGTTTCATTCTTCTGCATGTCAGTGTCCAGCTCTCCCAGCAGGATTTGCCGAAGACACTGCATTTTTTCCCATTAGATGCTCTTTCTTGCTTTCTTAAAGATTAGTTGGCCATACATTTTTGGGTCCAATTCTGGGATCTTTAGTAATCAGTCAACAAAGTGCATTTTGAGTTTTATAAGTTCTTTACATATTTTAGATTCTAACCCTTTATCAGATATGTCATTGCAAATATCTTCTCCCATTTCATAGGTTGTCTTTTAGTTTTGTTGATTGTTTCCTTTGCTGTGCAGAAGCTTTTTACTTTGATGTAGTCCTAATGGTTTATTTTTGCTTTTATTTCCCTTGCCTCAGAGGACCTATCTAGAAAAAGTTGCTATGACCTACATAAAATAAGTGTTTTCTACTCCCTTCTAGAATTTTTGTGGTTTCTGGTCTCACATTTAGGTCTTTTATCCATTTTGAATTTATTTTTCTGTATGGTGTAAGAAAGTGGACCAGTTCCATTATTTCATATGTTGCTGTTCAGTTCTCCCAACACCGTTTGTTGAAAGATTGTCTTTTCCCCTTGGATATTCTTTCTTGATTTGTAAAAGATAGATTGATCATATAATTGTGGATTTATTTCTGCTTTTTTTTTCTATCCCACTGATCTATGTGGCTATTTTTGTGCCAGTACCATATTGTTTTGATTAGTAGAGCTTTGTACTAAAACTTGAAGTCAGGAAATATGATGACTCAAGTTTTGGTTTTCTTTTTAAATTTTTTAACCTTTATTTATTTTTGAGACATATAGAGATACAGAGCTCAAGTGAGAACGGGGTAGAGAGAGAGGGAGACAAAAATCTGTAGCAGGCTTCAGGCTCTGAGCTGTTAGCACAGAGCCAGACATGGGGCTCAAACTCACAAACTGCAAGAACATGACATGAGCTGAAGTCAGATGCTTAACTGACTGAGCCACCCTGGCACGCCTTGTTTTTCTTTTTAAAAACTGTTTTGGCTGTATGTAGCCCTTTGTTTCTTGATTCAAATTTTAGATTTGTTCTAGCTGTGTGAAAAATGCTGTTGGTATTTTGAAAGTGTTTGAAGTAACTGTGTAGATTACTTTGGGTTTTATCAACTTTTTAACAATCTTAATTTTTCCAATACATGAGCATGGAATATTTTTCAATTTCTTTGTGTCATCTTTAATTTTTTCATCAGTTTTTTTTTAATAGTTTTCACAGTACAAGTCTTTAATCTATTTGGTTCTGGTTATTCCTAGGTATCTTATTATTTTGTGTGCAATTGTAAATGGGATTGTTTTCTTAATTTTACTTTCTGCTGTTTCCTTATTGGTGTAGAGCCAAGCAACAGATGTGTGTACATTCATTTTGTATCCTGCAACTTTTGGGAATCTGTTAATAAGTTCTAGCAGTTTTTTTGATAGATTCTTTAGGACTTTATATTTAGTGTATCATGTCATCTGCAAATACTGAGATTTTTACTTCTGCCTTACGAATTTGGATTCTTTTTGTTCCTTTTTATTGTATTCTGAATATTCTGGCTAGGACTTCCAGTAATATGTTGAATGAAATTGGTTTGAGTGAACATTCTTGTCTTGTTCCTGAACATAGGGGGATATTGCACTGTTTTTCCCCCCTTTAGGATGATCTTATCTGTGAGATTTTCATATACAGCCTCTATTATGTTTCTCTCAACTTAAAGTGTTTAGAGATTTCATCATGAATGGATGTTGTTGTTTGTCGAATGCTTTTTCTGCATCACTTGTAATCATCATAAGATTCTTATGTTTTGTTGTATTGATGTTATGTATCACATTGACTGATTTGCAAATATTGGACCATGCTTTCAATCCTGAAATAAATCCCACAAGATCATTGTGAATAAAAATGTAAATCCATTGTTGAATTCATTTTGCTAATATTTTTATATTAACAAGATCATCATATATATGTATATATATGTATATATGTATATATGCATGTATGCATCCATATGTATATATACATATATATACACACATACATATTGCAGAACTGGTTCAGTTGTCACAAACTACTTTAGTTTGTGTTTGGGAAACTATTTATTTATTTATTTATTTATTTATTTCTCCTTCTATTTTGAATAAGCCTTGCTGGATAGAGTATTCCTGGCTGAAGATTTTTACTGCCTTCTGACTTATAAAGTTTCTCTTGACAGATCGCCAACTAGCCTTATGGGTTTTCTGTCCTAAATGAATGTTCTTTTTGGTATTGCCATTTTTAATTGTTTTCTTTATCACTATATTTTGCAAATTTAATTACAATATATTTTGGTGTCTGTCTACTTTTGTTGCTATGGATTTGTGTTCTTTGTGCCCTCTGGATCTGAATTTTTGTTTTGTTCCCCAGATTAAGGAAGTTTGAAGCCATTATTTCTTCAAATAAATTTTCTGTCCCCTTTTTTCTCTCTTCTTGGATGCCTATCAAACGAATGTTATTATATTTGATAGAATCATTGAGCTCTCTACGTCTATTCTTGATTTGCATAATTATTTTCTCTCTTTTATTCAGCTTGATTACTTTTCATTACTCTGTGTTCTAGGTCACTAATGTTTTCTTCTCTTTCTTCCATCCTACTGTTCATTCTGTCAAACATGTTTCTCATTTCATTAATTGTGTCCTTCATTGAATGCACTTCTGTGAAGTGTCCCTAGTTCACCAGAACCTGGCACTTTGGAAGGGTATCCTATATGTTTTGTGTATGCCCTTCTCTTGTATATTAGTCACTGTTCCTTTCAGTGCACTTGTCTGCACTGACTCTGCCAATTGCGGGATGTGCTTCCTCTCTGTGATGTTCATGAGACCTGGATATGCATGCTCTGAGGGAGTGTGCTTGCTTGGAAACTTAGGACCTTGATGGCAGTGGTAGCAAAAATTGTGTTGGTCCTCTAGTCCTATGCTGGATGACCAGAAGTGCTGTGGTGGCTGGGGTCTTTGCACCAGGGTAGCTGGTGTCCAAAAGCTGGGGCTGCCTGGGCTTGCTATGCAGCAGCACCTATGCATCTGGTGGCTAGGTGTGGTACACCATAATGCCTGGGAGTTCATAGTTATGCATAACACAGCAAATGGGTGTTTCTTGCTTTGCCCCTAGTGCCTAGAAGGTTGCATATGGCTTTAGCAAAATTTATACTGAGCCCAGGTCTGAGATTACCTGGCTTGGAGTGGTAGAGTCTTCAGGAGAAATCATGGGTGTGGTGTACTGCAGCAGGTTAGGTAGCAAGTGTCTATGTAGCTCCTCCTACAGCAGGTGAAACTGTGTTCATGTTGGGGGCTTGGGGAGGAAAATGTGGCCTACCAGCTCCCTCATTTTCAGAAAAGTCCCCAACACTCTCTGAAATCAATATGAAGAGATCTGTCTCCTGTTTGGCACAGAAATTTGTAAACTGTCATGTTTATTTTGCTGTTCCATGCTGCTGCTGTCTCTTTAAGGGCAGTGACCCACCTATCACTCACCCTCTTGGCTCACCCAGTGCTGAGTCAGCTGACTTTTAAACCTCCAGGCTCCAAGTACCACTGATTTTGAAACGTCATGGAAATCAACCCATCTGTTTTTTAAAGCCAAATGCTGTGGGGATTCGTCTTCTCTCTGTGAACTTCCTGGTGGGATGATCTATTTTTCAGCCATCTTTACATCTCCAGCTAACTCCCTCCTGTAGGCAGCCTCCCTCCACTTTCCTGACCTTCTTAAACTTTCAGATGCAGCTTCTCCATATTTAGTTGTGTCGTTTGTTCTGTCAGTCTTTACATTGCTCTCTGGTTTATTGACTTGGATATAAATGATATGTAGTTGTAAACATGGGACAGGATGAGCTCAGGTTTTAATTCCACCAACTTCCCAAGCCCCTCACAATTAAGTTTAAAATAGGGAGAATATCAAGGTGAACCTCATTTAATAACATTAACCCTTTAAAAGCCAAGTGTTTTCTCTGGCTGGTCACAGAGGAAGAGTTCAGAAATTTGAAATATGAGAAATGTTCACCACGCTATTGCTGCAGAGGGGCAGACATAACAAGGAATATGAGTAACCTTTTACCTGAGAATTGCCCACAGTGGACAGCCAGCAAAGACAACTGGGACCTAGGCCTACAACCACAAGGAACTGCATTCTGTCAACAACCTGAATGAGCAGAGAACAAATGTTTCCCCAGAAGATCCACATGAAAACTCTACCTGGCCAACATCTTGATTTTAGCCTAAGCAGGGAACCCAGGCTTACTATGCTAGATTTCTGACCTATAGCATTTTGAGCTAAAAAAAAAAAAAAGAATGTTGTTTTAAGCCACTAAGGTTGTGGTCATTTTATATGCATCAGTAGAAACTAAATACACCAATACTTTGAGTGAGAAAAATAAATCTGTAAACGTGGGTTAAAATTTTCTTTTTTTCATCTTTTTTTTTTTAATTTACATCCAAGTATAATGCCCTCCTTCACCTCTTCCTACAGTCTTTTAAAATCTAGCTTGTCCAAAAAGGGAACCAGTTCCTGCCAGGCAACTACCTTGCACTGCACAAACACCCAACGCTGTGCTTCTGTGGATCCATCCCTCTGGCGGGCCTGACTTGCTCCCGGTGCTGCAGAGCCCCTCTTGAAGCGGATCTCTGAAGGAAAAGCATGCTGAGACTGCCCCTCCCACCCCCATGCACCTTTCCAATCTATCCCAACTAATATGCCAGATCCCCAGCACCACAAGCCTGGCAGTGTGCAAGTAGCCCAGATGGGCTACACCACACCACAGTAAATCTTGCCCCTAGGAGTGGGGAAGAGAAGTCACACACCAGTTTGTGGCCCCAGCAGTGGGCTGGGGGCAGACATCAGGTCTGACTAAGGCCCCGCCCACCAATGCAAGTTATTCAAATCCGCACAGGGGAAGTGACCCACACTTCCACACCACTCCAGGGACTATCCAAAATGACGAAATGAAAGAATTCCCTTCAAAAAAAAGTCCAGGAAATAACAACAGCTAAAGAACTGATCAAAACGATTTAAACAACATAACAGAAAGTGAATTTAGAATAATAGTCATAAAATTAAGCACTGGGCTTGAAAACAGTATAAAGGACAGCAGAGAATCTCTTGCTACAGAGATCAAGGGACTAAGGAACAGCCAGGAGGAGCTAAAAAATGCTATTAATGAACTGCAAAATAAAATGGAGACAACCATGGCTCGGATTGAAGAGGCAGAGGAGAGAATAGGTGAAGTAGAATATAAAATTATGGAAAAAGAAGAAGCTGAGAAAAAGAGAGATAAAAAATCCAGGAGTATGAGGGGAAAATTAGAGAACTAAGTGATGCACTAAAGAGAAATAATCTACCCATAATTGGTATTCCAGAGGAGGAAGAGAGAGGGAAAGTTGCTGAAGGTGTACTTAAAGAAATAATAGCTGAGAACTTACTGGATCTTGGAAAGGAAAAAGGCATTGAAATCCAAGAGGCACAGAGAACTCCTTTCAGACGTAACTTGAATCAATCTTCTGCATGACATATCATAGTGAAACTGGCAAAATACAAGGATAAAGAGAAAATTGTGATAGCAGCTAGAGATAAACATGCTCTAACTTGTAAAGAGAGACCTATAAGACTCGTGACCGATCTCTCTTTTGAAACTTGGCAGGCCAGAAAGGAATGGCAGGAGATCTTCAATGTGATGAACAGAAAAAATATGCAGGTGAAAATCCTTTATCCAGGAAGTCTGTCATTTAGAATAGGAGGAGAGATAAAGGTCTTCCCAAACAAACAAAAACTGAAAGAATTCGTCACCACTAAACCAGCCCTACAAGAGATCCTAAGGGGGATCCTGTGAGACAAAGTACCAGAGACATCGCTACAAGCATAAAACATACAGACATCAAAATGATTCTAAACCTGTATCTTTCTATAATAACACTGAATATAAACGGATTAAATGCGCCAACTAAAAGTCATAGGGTATCAGAATGGATAAAAAAAACAAGACCCATCTATTTGCTGTCTACAAGACACTCATTTTAGACCTGAGGACACCTTCAGATTGAGAGTGAAGGGATGGAAACTATTTACCATGCTACTGGAAGTCAAAAGAAAGCTGGAGTAGCCATACTTATATCAGACAAACTAGACTTTAAATTAAAGGCTGTAACAAGAGATGAAGAAGGGCATTATATAATAATTGCAGGGCCTATCCATCAGGAAGAGCTAACAATTATAAATGTCTATGTGCCGAATACAGGAGCCCCCAAATATATAAAACAATTACTCACAAACATAAGCAACCTTATTGATAAGAATGTGGTAATTGTAGGGGACTCTTAACACTCCACTTACAGAAATGGATAGATCATCTGGACACATGGTCAATGAAGAAACAAGGGCCCTGAATGACACATTGGATCAGATGGACTTGACAGATATATTTAGAACTCTGCATCCCAAAGCAACAGAATATACTTTCTTCTCGCATGCACGTGGAACATTCTCAAGATAGATCACATACTGGGTCACAAAATAGTCCTTAATAAGTATACAAGATTGAGATCATACCATGCATACTTTCAGACCACAATGCTATGAAGCTTGAAATCAACTACAGGAAAAAGTCTGGAAAACCTCAAAAACCATGGAGGTTAAAAAACACCCTACTAAAGAATGAGTGGGTCAACCAGGCAATTAGAGAAGAAATTAAAAAAATATATGGAAACAAACGAAAATGAAAAGACAACAATCCAAACGCTTTGGGATGCAGCGAAGGCAGTCCTGAGAGGAAAATACATTGCAATCCAGGCCTATCTCAAGAAACAAGAAAAATCCCAAATACAAAATCTAACAGCACACCTAAAGGAAATAGAAGCAGAACAGCAAAGGCAGCCTCAACCCAGGAGACAAAGAGAAATAATAAAGATCGGAGCAGAAATAAACAATATAGAATCTAAAAAAAAACTGTAGAGCAGATCAATGAAACCAAGAGTTGGTTTTTTGAAAAAATAAACAAAATTGATAAATCTCTAGCCAGGCTTCTCAAAAAGAAAAGGGAGATGACCCAAATGGATACAATCATGAATGAAAATGGAATTATTACAACCAATCCCTCAGAGATAAAAGCAATTATCAGGGAATACTATGAAAATTTATATGCCAACAAACTGGACAACCTTGAAGAAATGGACAAATTCCTAAACACCCACACTCTTCCAAAACTCAATCAGGAGGAAATAGAAAGCTTGAACAGACCCATAACCAGCGAAGAAATTGAATCAGTCATCAAAAAACTCCCAACAAATAAGAGTCCAGGACCAGATGGCTTCCCAGGGGAGTTCTACCAGACGTTTAAAGCAGAGATAATACCTATCCTTCTCAAGCTATTCCAAGAAATAGAAAGGAAAAGAAAAGTTCCAGACTCATTCCATGAAGCCATTATTACTTTGATTCTCAAAGCAGACAGAGACCCAGTAAAAAAAGAGAACTACAGGCCAATATCCTTGATGAATATGGATGCAAAAATTCTCAATAAGATACTAGCAAATCGAATTCAACAGCATATAAAAAGAATTATTTACCATGATCAAGTGGGATTCATTCCTGGGATGCAGAGCTGGTTCAACATTCACAAATCAATCAACGTGATACATCACATTAATAAAAGAAAAGATAAGAACCATAGGATCCTGTCAATCGATGCAGAAAAGGCATTTGACAAAATCCAGCATCCTTTCTTAATAAAAACCCTTGAGAAAGTCGGGATAGAAGGAACATCCTTAAAGATCATAAAAGCCATTTATGAAAAGCTCACAGCTAACATCATCCTCAACGGGGAAAAACTGAGAGCTTTGTCCCTGAGATCAGGAACACGACAGGGATGCCCACTCTCACCGCTGTTGTTTAACATAGTGTTGGAAGTTGTAACATCAGCAATCAGACAACAAAAGGAAATCAAAGGCATCAAAATTGGCCAAGATGAAGTTAAGCTTTCCCTTTTGGCAGATGACATGATATTATACATGGAAAATCCGATAGACTCCACCAAAAGTCTGCTAGAACTGATACATGAATTCAGCGAAGTCGCAGGATACCAAATCAATATACTGAAATCAGTTGAATTCTTATACGCTAATAATGAAGAAACAGAAAGAGAAATTAAGAAACTGATCCCATTCATAATCAAGAATCATAAAATACCTAGGAATAAACCTAACCAAAAATGGAAAAGATCTGTATGCTGAAAACTATAGAAAGCTTATGAAGGAAATTGAAGAAGATATAAAGAAATGGGAAAACATTCCATGCTCATGGATTGGAAGAATAAATATTGTCAAAATGTCAACACTACCCAAAGCTATCTACACATTCAATATAATCCCAATCAAAATTGCACAAGCATTCTTCTCCAAGCTAGAACAAGCAACCCTAAAATTTGTATGGAACCACAAAAGACCCTGAATAGCCAAGTAATGTTGAAGAAGAAGACCAAAGAGGGGCATCACAATCCCAGACTTTAGCCTCTAATAAAAATCTGTAATCATCAAGACAGCATAATATTGGCACAAAAACAGACACATAGGCCAATGGAATAGAATAGGGACTCCAGAATTGAACCCACAAAAGTATGGCCAAGTAATCTTTGACGAAGCAGGAAAGAATATCCAATGGAAAAAAGACAGCCTCTTTAACAAATGGTGCTGGGATAATTGGACAGCAACATGCAGAAGGATGAAACTAGACCACTTTCTTATACCATTCACAAAAATAAACTCAGAATGTATAAAGGGCCTGAATGTGAGACAGGAAACCATCAAAACCCTAGAGAGAAAGCAGGAAAAAAACCTCTGACCTCAGCTGCAGCAATTTCTTACTCGACACATCCCCAAAGGCAAGGGAATTAAAAGCAAAAATGAACTCCTGGGACCTCATGAAGATAAAAAGCTTCTCCACTGGAAAGAAAACAATCACCAAAACTAAAAGGCAACCAACGGAATGGGAAAAGATATTTGCAAATGACATATTGGACCATGGGCTAGTATCCAAAATCTATAAAGAACTCACCAAACTCCACACCTGACAAACAAATAAATCAGTGAATAAATGGTCAGAAGAAATGAATAAACACTTCTCTAAAGAAGACATCCAGAGGGCCAACAGACACATGGAAAGATGCTCAACGTCACTCCTCATCAGGGAAACACAAATCAAAACCACACTGAAATACCACCTCACACCAGAGTGGCTAAAATGAACAAATCAGGAGACTATTGATGCTGGAGAGGATGTGGAGAAACGGGAACCCTCTTGCACTGTTGGTGGGAATGCAAACTGTTGCAGCTGCTCTGGAAAACAGTGTGGAGGGTCCTCAAAAAATTAAAAATAGATCTACCCTATGACCCAGCAGTAGCACTGCTAGTAATTTACCCAAGGGATACAGGAGTGCTGATGCAATGGGGCACACATACCCCAATGTTTATAGCAACACTTTCAACAATAGCCAAATTATGGAAAGAGCCTAAATGTCCATCAACTGATGAATGGATAAAGAAATTGTGGTTTATGTACACAATGGAATACTACGTGGCAATGAGAAAGAATGAAATATGGCCTTTTGTAGCCACGTGGATGGAACCTTAGAGTGTTATGCTAAGTGAAATAAGTCATACAGAGAAATACAGATACCATATGTTTTCACTCTTATGTGGATCCTGAGAAACGTAACAGAAGACCATGGGGGAGGGAAAGAAAAAAAAAAAGGTTACAGAATGAGGGAGCCAAAACATAAGACACTCAAAAACTGAGAACAATTTGAGGATTAATGGGGGGTAGGAGGGAGTGGAGGGGGGGAAATGGGTATTGAGGAGGGTAGCTGTTGTGATGAGCCCTGGGTGTTGTATGGAAACCAATTTGACAATAAATTTCATGTTAAAAAATAAGTGAATAAGCTAATATGTTTAAGTATATATTTTAACATATTTGAATCCGATATTTATATAATATATTTCAACAGAAATATAACTCACCCATAGCCAATATCATGTTGGATATACTTAAGGTCATTTTGCCTTGATAGTTAGGTCTTATTACAATTTAATATTCTTTTTAATTCAATAAAGATTTTTGAAGAACAACTATGTGCTAGAGACTCTTCTGGGCATTGGGGATGAAAATAAAAATAACATATATTTTCACATCTTAGAAATATCACAGTATAGCAGGAAGTTCCTCAAACTATGACACATCCTAGAATTACTGACCAAATAAAACTATCTTTCTGACTTGACTCAATGTTAAGAGATAATGCAACAGCTTTCTTAGACTCATCATTAGCATTATTTCTTAAATAAATTGAGACATTATAAATAAGATAATTCATTATTGATGTAGAAATGAGTTATTTAGCATTGTTTCTATTTACTTAGAAAAAAGATCTGTCTGAAATAAAATAAGGATGCTTTGAGCAGTACTGCATATAAGTATTCATTTGGTAAACATCCCCTTATTCATAAACTTTCCACAGATACCCTAATCTGTTCAAAATTGAGCCGTCTTTCTATTTCATTCGCTTGTTGAAGTCTTAATTCATTTATCAAGCAATGCCTCAGTCTTAGGCATAAAAGGATAAATCAACATGGGCCCTGGTTCCAAAAACTCAGTCTCTTAACTTGTAGTCACCCCTCTGTACTCTTATTGCTAATATGGCAGAAATGCTAAAAGTTTTCACAATAGTAGTATGCAATTAAGCAGTTCAGGACAAAGGTTTGAAGTAGAGAAAGAAAACGAACTAGAGGAAAGAAGTAGATGCAAATAGCCAGATCACTTATCTTCTTCATAACCCATTGGTGGTACTAGGTCAATATTATGTATTAATAATTGAAGAAAAAGGCTGATTCAGGGATTATCCCTAAATTTCAACTCTTTCCTATATAAGACCATTTGTTTTATTTATTTAATTTACTGACACTTAAATAGCACTTAACATTTACTATCTTCCAGATTCTCTTTGAAGCACTTCAAGATTACAACGCACTTTGTTAGTGGGCCTTGGGTAGAAGAAAACATACAGCATTACGTGGTAGTAGAATTGCAAATTCTGGTGAGAATAACCATGTTAATAATAATGACTAACACTTTATGTGCCTGGGACTCTACATACATTTTCCTTTATTTATTTATTTATTTATTTATTTATTTATTTATTTATTTATTTTATATTATTTTTTAAATTTTATATTTCCATCGCTAACATAGTGTTATATTAGTTTCAGGTGTACAATAGTGATTCAACAATTCCATATATTAGCCAGTGCTCATCACGACAAGTTCACTCCTTAATCCCAATTACCTACTTTACCCATCCCCCCATCTACTTCCTCTCTGATAACCATCAGTTTGTTCTTTACAGTTAGAAGTCTGTTTCTTGGTTTGCCGCCTTCTCTATAATTTTCCCTTTGCTCATTTGTTTTGTTTCTTAAATCCCACATATGAGTGAACTCCTCTGGTATTTGGATTTTTCTGACTGACTTACTTCAGTTAGCATAATGCTCTCTAGCTCCATTCATGTCAATGCAAAAGGCAAGATTTCATTCTTTTTCTATGGCTGAATAATATTAATTATAATATTCTAATAATAGTCCAATAGTAATAATGTGTGTGTGTGTGTGTGTGTGTGTGTGTGTGTTTATCTATTCATCTATGAATAGAGGTTTGGGCTACTTCCATAATTTGGCTATTGTAAATAATGCTGCTATAAACATAGGGGTGCATGTGTCACTTTGAATTAGTGTTTTTGTATTCTTTGGGTAAACACCTAGTAGTGCAATTTGCTGGATCATAGGGTAGTTCTGGTTTTAATTTCTAGAGGAACCTCCATAAATTTTCTCTTAATACCAATTGAAAAACTACAGATGAACTCCATTGCCATCCCTGTTTTACTGTTAAGTAAAATAGAAGTTAAATAAGTACATGGTCACAAAGTAATTGATGGGGCCTGGATTAGAATCCACATTTGGTTGACTCCAAAACATTAGCTCATACTCATCACACTAAGCTAATTGTGTGTGAATTTGGATAGACAGTTAAAGGAACTTCTAGCCTTACAAAATGTACCTCATGCCTTGCAAAATTTTCTGAAATTATATCATTATTGATTCATTCTTAGGGATATCGTTCTTAAAATTCATTTGAAAACTTAAAAAAAAACAGAATCTTAGTAATACATTAAAGCAATTTTGATAGTGAGTTGTCAGCCATGCCCATTGAAACCTGGGAAGAGTAATGGGCAAAATCACTGAAGAAGATGATTCAGCTAGGAAAGTCGATAGAAGCTATTGACTTGATTTAATGAACAGTTTACTTATCCACTTCTGTCCAGCCAGCACTGTTTGTTCATTGCAACTTGAAATTATATTTGTACTATCATTTAATTCACAGCATGTCTTACTCTTGTCTTTTGGACTTAAATTAAAGTAATAAGCTTGTGGTAGTGTTATCTACTTTAACACAAGAGTATCAGTTTTGGCAGACTGGGTTTTGTTTACCAGAGACCAGAGTAATAAAAGTGATGTCTCAGGAAAATAAGCCATAAATGGTTGCATTAAGATCTTAATTTGTCCCCAGAGTGGATACCTTTCTTTTTCTTCTTCCCTTTAAGTTCAGTGAAATCAGAGCCCCCATTTTTGTTAAAACATGCCTTCCTGAAATTTCTTTCCACCTACTGTTGTAGTTTTATCTATTTCTTTCACACATTAATATACATTAGTGTCAAGATCTTTCTGATTTTGCTCTTAACTCTCACCAATTCAACCTTAATATACAATATTCATACATATATATATGCAATATATATACATATGTATTTACTCTTCTGCTTGAAATCTTTCAATGACTTCCCATCTCAGTAAGGATAAAAGCCAAAGGCTTATAAAGATCTATACAATCTGAATATTTCAAATGTTGAACTTAATAAAGAAAAACAGAAATGAAAAATAATACCTTCAAGTCTTTCAGTATGATTTTAAGTCATCTCTACACCCAACATGGGGCTTGAAATTACCACTGTGACATCAAGAGTTGCATGCTCTACTGACTGAACCAACCAGGTGCTCCAAGTCTTTCAGTATTTTTTTACCCTTTTTATATTTCCTTAAAAATATAGCAGTTTGTTTTAAGAAAAATATATCTCACTCTATCTGAAGATGCATTTAGCCTGACATCTAGAAATCTTGAGTAACTGGCCTAAAAACTCAAAAACTGGTTTATAATTTGATCCGATTATTAATTAGCATTTGGTTGTTGCTGTTGTTTCTGTAGAAATACCTCCTATAAATAATTGATTATTTGAACCATAGGCCTAACATACATATATATATATATATATATATATATATATATATATATATATCTGTCATAGTGCCGCCCAAGCATAGTACATGCTACTTATCAAATCTTGAAAAAGTCATCAAGAACAAAGGTAAACTTCCCAATTTACCTAAATATGGTATTAATTATGGAACTTAAAATAACTTATTTACAGTTCAAAATAACTCTAAACTGACAGGAGTTTTTACTTTCTCTTCCCCTTTTAAAACAGGGAAGTTTAAAACCTTTCAATAATAAGAAAAAAAACTCTATGCCTTATCATTTATCCACAATGCTGATAATAAAGTTTGAAGAGGAATTGAATTTCATTCTATACATAGCTACATTCCATAAAAGCTTGTGGCTATGCAGTAATGGATATTATAGTAATATGAATTGCTTATCATTATGAAGCTTGAATTTATAATTTCAATAGTGTGTTATTATGCATTTGTATTTAATTTGTCTATGCTGCTAATATACAGCATAAAATACAATTACAGAAAATAAGTGGTTAGAAAAAAAATAGTGACTATTCCAAAAGAGATATAAACAGATTCTAATTTTACTGAAAAGGGGTAGAGATCTCACTGAGGCTAGGAAACAAAGGAAAGATGCTTTAACTAGTAAGTTTTGCTAACTTTTGCTTTTACCAATTGTGGAGTGTCAAATCATGGTAGTCTTCTGTCTTAGTCTGTTTGGGTTGCTATAACAAAATACCACAAAATGGATAGCTTATAAACAACAAAATAGCACAAAATGGGTAGCTTATAAACAACAAATTTCTTTCTCACAGTTCTGGACGTTGACAATCAAAGATCACAATGCCACTATGGTGGCACCTCTCCCAAGGTGTATACTGACATGGTACAAGGGACTAGGGCACTCTGTGGTATCTGTTTTTTAAGGGCACTGATCGCATTCATGAGGACTCCACCCTCATGACTTAATCACCTCCCAAAGACCCCTCCTTCCAACATCTTCACATTGGACACAAGGATTCCAACATGTAAATTTTAGAGACACAAACATTCAAACCACAGCATCCTGTGCTTAAAATTCTATAATGATTTTCCATGTCAGTAAGGGTTGAAGCCAAATCCCTACAAGGCCTATGCAGTCTGAATCCTTTACTTCTCTGACTTTAACCTCTAAAAATTTATTCTTTTTTTTTTCACTCTAATCCCATTAGTATTGTCCTCCTCATTATTTCTCCATAGTCAAGCTCAGGGCTATTGCATTTTCTTTTCCTTCTGGTAGGAATTCTCTTTCCACAGATATCCATATGTTATGTTCACTCAATTGCCTCCAGATAATTGGTCAAATGTCACCATCTCAATGATGTTTTTCTCTGACTTCCTTATATAAAATTGCAAATCCCTCACACTCCTCTTCCTTGCTTCATGTTTTCTTCACATTTGTCACTTTATAACATGCTATATAATTTATTTATTTTGTTTATATCATATCTTTCCTCATAAGTATGTGAGCTTTATGAGACCAGACATTTTTTCTATTAATTTACTGCTTATAGTAAGCACCTCAGTGTTAATAAAAACATCACACACATAGTAGGTGCTTATAAATACTTTTAAATAAATGAGTAAATGGGCAATAGTAACATAAAGGAAATAAAATCTGTTTCACTTATAACATATGAACTTTCAAGCTGCTCACAGTTGAGTATATATACTATTCTTAGGAAAAACACATTATAAGCCATATCCCACTTTTGTTTCTGACTGCAACTTCTTGTTACCCCCCTAAAACCAACATGATGCATATCTTCAAGCAGATGCTTCACATTTTCCATTGGAGAACAAACTGAAATGTTTACAAAGGGAAAGATAACCTCATTAGCAAAAGTACATTTGAAACCCACAACATATATAGCATTTCAATGTTCTTTGATAGGGTACAATATTACAGAAAATCAAATGTCAAAGTATAGAAGCTCCTCCTTTTCTGTTATCTAAAACAGCCCTAAAGATATGCTCTCTTGTAAGTTAGAAAATTGAGGATTATTTGTATTCTAAATAAAACTTCTAAACATTCTAGTTAATTAACATATAGTATAATACTGGCTTAAGGAGTAGAATTTAGTGATTCATCACTTACATATAACACCCCGTGCTCATTATAACAAGTGCTGTCCTTAATCCCCATCACCCATTTAGCTCAATCCCCACCCACCTCCCTGCATTAACCTTAATTTGGTTCTCTGTAGTTAAGAGTCTCTTATGACTTGTTTCCCTCTCTCTTTTTTCTCCTTCCCTTATGCTCATCTCTTTAGTTTCTTAAATTCCACATATGAGTGAAATCATATGGTATTTGTATTTCTCTGACTTATTTCACTTAACATAATACACTCTAATTCCATGCATGCATTGCAAATGGCAAGATTTCATTCTTTTTCATGGCTGAGTAATATTCCATTGTGTGTATTTGGGCTTTGTCTATTAATCTTTATCTTCTTTATCAATTCATCAGTCAATGTACATTTGGGCTATTTCCATGAATTTGCTATTGTTGATAATGCTGATAAACATTGGGGTGCACGTACCTCTCTGAATCTGTATTTTTGTACCCTTTGGGATATACCTAGTATTTTGAGGAATCTTCATACTGTTTTCCAGGGTTACTGAACCAGTTCCCATCCCCAACAAAAATGTAAGAGGGTTCCCCTTTATCTCAATTCTCACCAACATCTGTTGTTTCCATTGTTGTTAATTTTAAACATTCTGAAAGGTGTGAAGTGGTATCTCATTGTGGTTTTGATTTGTATATCCTTGGTGATGAGTGATATTGAGCGTCTTTTCATGGGTCTTTTAGTCATCTGAATGTCTTAGTTGGAAAAAAAAAGTCTATACATGTCTTCTGCCCCTTTCTTAACTGGATTACTGGTTTTCTGAGTGTTGAATTTGATAAGTTCTCTATAGATTTGGGATACTAACTTTTTGTCAGATATGTCACTTGCAAATATCTTCTCTCATTCCATAAGCTGACTTTAAGTTTTATAGATTGTTTCCTCCACTGTGCAGAAATTTTTATCTTGATTAACTCCCAATAGTTCATGTTTGTTTTTGTTACCCTTGTTTTGGAGATGTGTCTAGTAAGAAATTGCTCCAGCTGAGGTCAAAAAGTTGCTACCTATGTTTTCCTCTAGGATTTTGATAATTTCCTGTCTCATACTTAGGTCCTTCATCCATTTTGAATTTATTTTGTGTATGGTTGTAATAAAGAGGCACAGTTTCATTCTTTCACATGTTTCTATCAAGTTTTATGAACACTATTTGTTGAAGAGACCGTATTTTTTCCATTGGGTATTCTTTCCTGCTTTGTCAAAGATCAATTGACCATATAGTGGTGGGTGCATTTCTAGGTTTTGCATTCTGTTCCATTTATCAATGTGTCTATTTTTATTACAGTACCATAATGTCTGTGTGACTTAGCTTTGTAATGTGGTTTGATGTCTGGCATCAGGGTGATTCCAGCTTTGGTTTTCTTTTTCAGGATTGTTTTGGGTATTCAGGATGTTTTATGTGTCCATACAAATTTTAAGATTATTTGTTCTAGCTCTGTGAAAAAACATTGTGGTATTTTGATAAGGACTGTATTAAATGTCTACACTGTTTGGGTATTATAGACATTTTAACAAGTTGTTCTTCCAATCTATGAGCAGGGAATATTTTTCCATTTCATTTTGTCCTCATTAATTTCTTCCATTAATGTTCCATAATTTTCAGCATACACATCTTTCACTACTTTGGTTAGTTTTATTCCTAGGTATCTTATGGATTTTGGTGAAATTGAAAATGGGATAGATTCTTTGATTTATCTTTCTGCTGCTTCATTACTGGTGTACAGAAATGCAACAGATTTCTGTATGTTGATTGTATAGCCTGTGACTTTGTTGAATTCATGCATTAGTTTTAGCAATTTTTTGCTTGAGTATTTCAGGTTTTCTACAGAATATCATGTCATCTGCAAATTGTGAAAGCCTGAATTCTTCCTTGCTGATTTGGATGCCCTTTATTTCTTTTTGTTGTCTGATTGATGAGGCTAAGATTTCCAGTACTATGTTAAAAAACAATGGTGAGAGTGAATATCCCTGTGTAATTCCTGAGCATAGAGGAATATATTAGTTATGGGTCTTTTATACATGGCACTAATGATGTTGAGGTACGTTCCTGCTATCCCTACTGTGTTGAGGGTTTTTATCAAGAATGAATGCTGTATTATGTCATATGCTTTTTCTGCATCTATTTAGAGGATCATATTATTCTTATCCTTTCTTTAATTATTGTTGTGTATCACATTGATTTTTTTTTTACAAATATTGAACCATGCTTGCAGCCCAGGAATAAATCCTACTTGATCATGGTGAATAATTATTTTAATGTATTTGATTTGCTAGTATCTTCTGGAGAATTTTTGCATCCATGTTCATATGTGATATTGGTCTGTAATTCTCCTTTGTAGTAATGTTTTTGGTTTTGAATTCAAGGTAATGCTGGACTTATAGAATGACTTTGGAAGTTTTCCTCCTACTGGAATTTTTTGGAACAGGTTGAAAGGAATAGGTATAAACTCTTTTTAAAATGTCCTGTTGAAATCCCCTGGGAAGCCCTCTAACCCTGGACCTTTGTTTGTTGGAAGACTTTTTATTACTGATTCAATTTCTTTGCAGGTTATGGGTGTCTTAGAATTTTTTATTTTTCCTGTTTCAGTTTTGGCAGCTCATATGTTTCTAGGAATTTAACCATTTCTTCAAGATTGTCCAGTTTGTTGGCATATAATTTTACATAATATTATTTTATAATTGTATTTTTGCTGTGTTGGTTATGATCTCTCCTCTCTCATATGTGATTTTACTTGTTTGTATTCTTTCTTTTTTCTTTTTGACAGGTCTGCCTGGAGTTTTATCTTTTTTTTTTTTTCTTTCTAAAAACCAGTTCTTTGTTTCATTGATCTGCTCCTTTTATGTTTTTTTTTTTTGTATATTGTTTCTTTGTGCTCTAATCTTTATTATTTCCCTTCTTCCTCTGGGCTTAGGCTTTATTTGCTGCTGGTTTTATGCCTTTTAAGTGTAAGATTAGGTTGTTGTATTCGAGATTTTTCTTATGTCTTGAAGTAGGCTTGTATTCGTACATACTTCCCTCTTATGATTACCTTTGCTCTAAAGGTTCTGAACTATTGTGTTTTCATATTTATTTGCTTCTATGTATTTTTTATTTCTTATTTAATTTTTGGTTAATCTATTAATTCTTTTTAAAAATAGTTATTTATTATTCAGGGCAATAATTGTTTTAGGAGCAGTATTCAGTGATTTATCATTTACATTCAATAACCAGCGTTAATCACAACAAGCACCCTCCTTATGTCCATCACTCATATAACCCATCTCCCACTCACCTCTCTCCATTAACCCTCAGTTTGTTCTCAATTGTTATGAGTCTCTTGTGGTTTGTTTCCCCTTCTCCTGTTCCCCATATTCACATATATTCATCTGTTTCATTTCTTATATTCCACATATGAGTGAAATCATATGGCATTTGTCTTTCTCTGATTGACTTATTTCGCTTAGTATAATACACTCTAGCTTCATCCATGTTGTTACAAATGGAAAAATTTCATTGTTTTCAATGGCTGAGTAATATTCCAATAAACACACACACACACACACACACACACACACACACACACACACATCACATTTTTCTTATCCATTCATCAGTCAATGGACATTTGGGCTTTCTCCATAGTTTAGCTTTTGTTGATAATGCTACTGTAAACATTGGGGTGCATGTTCCCCTTCAATCTGTATTTTTATATCCTTTGAGTATATATATAAGAGTACAAACCCTAGATCATAGGGAAGTTCTATTTTAATTTTTTGAGAACTCTCCATAATGTCTCCAGAATGCTTTCATCAGCTTGCATTTCCACGAACAGTGCAAGAGAGTTCGTCTTTTCCTTGAGTCCTCACAAACACCTATTGTTTCTTGTGTTGTTAATTTTAGCCATTTTGATAGGTGTGAGGGATTATCTCATCATGGTTTTGATTTTCACTTCTTGATTATGAGTAATGTTGAGTATCTCATCATGAGTCTATTAGCCATCTGGATGTATTCTTAGAAAAGTGTCTATTCATATCTTCTACCCATTTCTTAACTAGATTGTTTGGTTTTTGTTAGTTGAGTTTGGGAAGTTCTTTATAGATTTCAGATTTTGGATACTTGCCCTTTCTCATATATGTGGTTTGCAAATATTTTTCCCATTCCATAGGCTGGCTTTTAGGTTTGTTGATTGTTTCCTTCATTGTGCAGAAGCTTTTTATCTTGATGTCCCAATAGTTCATTTTTGCTTTTCTTTCCCTTGCTTATGGTAACGTGTCTAGTAAGAAGTTGTTGTCAAGGTCAAAGAGTTTTTTTGCCTGTGTTCTCTTCTGGACTTTTGGTGATTTCCTGTCTCACTTTTAAGTCTTCCATCCATTTTGAGTTTATTTTTGTGTATGGTGAAAGAAAGTGGTCTAATTTCATTCTTCCACATGTCACTATCTTATTTTCCAAACACCATTTCTTGAATAGATTGTCTTTTCTCCATTGGATATCCTTTATTTGTCAAAGATTAATTTACCATATAGTTGTGGGGCCATTTCTGGGTTTTCTATTCCAGTCCGTTTATCTTTATGTCTGTTTTTGTGTCAGTATCATACTTTCTTGATGACTACAGCTTTGTAATATAGCTTGAAATCCAGAATCATTATTACTCCAGTTTTGTTTTTCTTTTTTAGAATTGGTTTTGCTCTTTGAAGTCTTGTGATTCCATTCAAATTTTAGGATTGTTTGTACTAGCTCTGCAAAAAATGTTGGCAGTATTTTGATAGGGATTGCATTAAATGTATAGATTACTTTGGTAGTATACACATCTTAACAATATTTGTTCTTCCAATCCATAAGCATGGGATGTTTTTTCATTACTTTGTGTCCTCTTCAATTTCTTTCATAAGTGTTCTATAGTTTTCAGAGTACAGGTATTTTATCTCTTTAATTACTTTTATTTCTAAGTGTCATTGTTCTGGTGCAATTGTAAATGGGTTTGATATCTTGATTTCATTTTCTGCTATTTTGTTATTGGTTTATAGAAATGTGACATATTTATGTATGTTGATTTTATACCACGTGACATTTTTGAATTTATATATTAGTTGTAGCAATTTTGGAGGAGTCTTTTGAATTTCCCACATGTAGTGTCATGTCATCTGCAAATAGTGAAATTTTGACTTTTCCTTGCCTATTTGGATGCCCTTTATTTCTTTTTGTTGTCTGGTTGCTGAAGCTAAGACTTCCAGTATTATGTTAAATAGTAATGGTGACAATGAACATCCTTCCCTTGTTCTTGACTGTAGGGGAAATACTCTTATTTTCTTCCCAATTGAGGATGATATTAGTTGTGGCGTTTTGCAAAATGGCCTTTATGATGTTGATATATGTTCAATCTATCCATACTTCGTTCAGGGTTTTTACCAAGAATGGATGCTGTATTTTTTCAAATGACTTTTCTGTATCTATTGACAGGATCATATGGTTCTTATCCTTTCTTTTATTAATGTTGTGTATCATGTTGATTGATTTGTGAATATTGAACCAGACTTGAAGCCCAGGAACTAATCCCACTTGATAAAGGTGAATAATTATTTTAATGTACTGTTGAATTATATTTGCTATTTTCTTGTTCAGAATTTTGGCATCCATATTTATATAGGTTATTGGTGTGTAATTCTCCTTTTTGTAGGTTCCTTGTTTGATTTTTGGAATCAAGGTATTGCAAGCTTTCTAGAATGAGTTTGAAAGTTTTCTTTTGGTTTTTATTTTTTGGAACAGTTTGATAATAAGAATAGGTGTTAGTTCTCCTTAAATGTCTGACAGATTTCCCCAGGAATGTCATCTGTCCCAGAACTCTTGTGTGTTGGGAGATTTTTGATTACTGATTACTGCATCCCAATTTCTTTGCTGGTTACACATTTGTTCAAATTTTCTATTTTCCTTGTTTCATTTTTTTTTTGTAGTTTGTGAGTTTCTAGGAATTTGTTCATTACTTTCAGGTTGCCCCAGTTGTTGGCATATACTTTTTCATACTATCCTCTTATAATTGTTTATAGTTACAATTGTTTGTGTTCTTTCCTTTTTCATTCATTATTTTATTTATTGGGGCTATTTCTCTTTTCTTTTTGATATGTCTGACTAAGGTTTATAAATTTATTTATTTCAAGGAGCAGATCTTAGTTTCACTGATCTTTCTACTGTTTATTGTTTGTTTGTTTGTTTTTATATTCTTTAATTCTGTTCTAATCTTTATTATTCCCCTTCTTCTGCTGGCTTTAGGCTTTACTCATTCCTTTTCTGGCTCCTTTAGGTGTAAGATTAGGTTGTGTATTTGGGTCCTTTTTTGTTTCTTGATATAAGCCTGTATTGCAATATACTTCCCTCCTAGAACTGCCTTTGCTGCATATCAAAAGTTTTCCCTGCTGTGTTTTTATTTTCTTTTGCTTCCATGTATTTTTTAAATTTCTTCTTTAATTTATTGGTTAATCCATTCATTTTTTAGTAGGATGTACTGTAAGATCCATGTATATGAAGGCTTTCCTTTTTTTTCTTTTGGTGAGTTCAAGTTTCAAATCATTGTGATTCAAAAATATGAATGGTATTATCTCTATTTTTTTGTACCTTTTAGAGCTGATTTGTGATCCCGTTTGTGATCTATTTTGGAGAATGTTTCATGTGCACTTGAGTATGTGTTCTATTGCTTTAGGATGAAATTTTCTGATATATCTCTAAAGTTCATCTGGTCCAGTGTGTCATTCAAACCACTGTTTCCTGGTTTATTTCTGCTTAGATGATTTGTCCATTGTTGTAAGTGGAATGTTAAAGACCCTTACTCTAATTGTATTACTATCAATGAGTTTCTTTATGTTTGCTATTTATTGATTTATATATTTTGGTGCTTCCAAGTTGGTAGCATAAATATTTACAATTTTTATATCTTCTTGATGGATAGAAGCTTTATTTATTATATAATATTCTTCTTCACCTCTTGTTACAGTCTTTCTTTTAAAATGTAGTTTGTCTGGTATGTGTATGGCTACACTGGCTTTCTTTTGATGTACATTAGCATGATAGATGTTTCTCCATGCCCTCCCTTTCAATATGCACATATCTGTACATCTGAAATGAGTCTTTTGTAGGTCTTATACAAATGAAACTATTCTTTTGTCCATTCTGATACCCTATGTCTTTTGATTGGATCATTTAGTCCATTTAAATTTGGAGGGATTATTGAAAGATATGAATTTTAATGCCATTGTGTTACCTGTAGAGTTGGTGTTTCTGGTGGTGTTCTCTGGTCTTTTCTGTCTTTGTTGCTGTGGTGTTTTTTTTTTTTTTCTCTACTCAAAGAGTTCCCTCCAAAATTTCTGGCAAAGCTGGTATAGTGGTCACGAATTTCTTTAGTGTTTATTAGCCTGGGAAATCCTTTATCTCTCCTTCTATTCTGATTGACAGCCTTTTTGGATAAAGAATTCTTAGCTGCAATTTTTTCCCATTCAGTATGTTGAATATTTCCTGCCACTCTTTTCTGGCCTGAGAAATTTCTGCATACAGGTCTTCTGCCAACCTTATGTGTCTACCCTTGTAAGTTAAGGACCTTGACTCACTGCTGGCACAGAGCCTGATGTTGTGCTCAAACACATGAAGCTGTGCAATCATGACCTGAGCTGAAACCAAGAGTCAAATGCTTAACAAACTAAGCCACACAAGCTTCCCAATTTTTGATGATTTTGAAGGGAGTTCTCTTGTCTCTTGGACTTGAATGTCTGTTTCTTTCCTCAGATTAGGGACATTCTCAGCCATAATTTGTTCAAACACTCCTTCTTCCCTTTGTTCCCACTCTTCTTCTTCTGGGACTTACAGGATATGGATATTATTTCAGTTTATAGAATGGCTGAATTCCTTAAATCTACACTTTGCAATTAATAGTTTTCTTTCTCTCTTCTTTTCAGCTTCATTATTTTCCATAATTTCATCTTCTATATCATCTATTCTCTTCTCTGCTTCTTCATTCCTTGTTATGACTGGAACCAGTTGGTTTTGCATCTCATTTACAACATTTTTTATTTTGGCCTGACTATTTTTGGGGTCTTTGATTTCTGCAGCAAAGGTTTATCTGATGTCTTCTATGATTTTTTTTTCAAACCTAGCTAGTAGTCTTATGACAGTTGTTCTAAATTTTTATTCAGATATATTGCTTATATGTGTTTTGAGCAGGTCCCTGGCTATGATTTCTTCTTGACCATTTTTTGGGTGGAGAATTCCTCTATCTTGTCATTTTGGCTAAGATTCTGTGTTTTGTGTATTTTGAAAGTTTGTTATATTCCTGAACCTGACAGTAATGCTATATTAAAAGGGGTCATACACTGTTCAGGGCCTGGCACTTTAGGAAGTGTTACTGGTGTATGTTGTGTGCACTCTCCCTTTTGCATTTTGGCTTCTATTTCTTACTGGTCCATCCTGCACAGAGTTCCTCTTTGCTTGCAGTGAGGAGTGTTTGGAGCTTTAACTAGGTGTGCTTTGATTTATTTGTTAAAATAAGCCTGGAAAAAAAACTTGATCCAAAAATAAAAAAAGTAATAAAAAGTGAAAGTAAAAGGAATGGAAAAAGAAAACCAGACAATCAAAAACAGTGAGCCTGACTCCAAAGAAAAAGAAAGGAAAAACAAAAGAAAAAGAAAAGAAAAAAATGAAGCCTGTTCCAAAACAAGAGGAAAGGAAATGAAAACAACAAAGGAAGAAACTATAAGCCTGCAAAAATAGAAAAAAAAAATAAGCAGAACAAGAAAAGAAAGGTAAGGAATGGAAAGGAAAGGAAAGGAAAGGAAAGGAAAAAAAAAGTAAGTCCAGTCCGATTTCCACCAGAAATGCAGCTGATATTTTGATCTACTCTATGTTCAATAGAGCTGGTGCATGCAATTAAGGCCTGTGTTAGTCTTCTGGAAGAGAACCTACTGTGCTGGCTAAGAGTCATACATGACCCAGTAAATATGCAGTTGCCAGGCACAGCTGGGCAAGGTTTGGTTTAAGCAGGTCCGCCTCTACTGTGGGCCATAGTGTTGCTCTCTGAAGTCCCATTATGTTGGTGGTGAGGGGTAAAATGGTGCTGATCCACTGTCTCATCCCCGGACAGGGAGTCTCAAACCCTCCGTTGTTCAAGAAGCCCTCACAGAATAGGCATGGCAGTCAGCACACTCTGTGTCACAGCTCTTCTGTATTTTTCTTTTGCACATGGCTGGGATTTAAAACTTGAAATCTTAAAGGACCCAGCACCACGTGGACCTGCCCCCTTCCTCCAGAGTAGAGCTTCTGTGCTCTGTGTCTGATGTCCTTTGTCCGAGAAAAACAGTCCACTGTCATCGTGGTGCCTGGAATCTATGGTTTAGCACTGGGAAAAGCAGTAACTATGTTATCTGCCCTTTATGTGTGCCTCTGTCCCCTGCCGCTTAAAGGCCTTTTGCTGGAGCCTGCAGGGTCTTTTGTATTTGGAGAGGCAGTACACCATCTTGGCTACTCTGGTTTTCTTTTGATGTCCACTTGCATGATAAATGGTTCTCCATACACTCACTTTCAATCGGCAGGTGACTTTACCTCTAAAATGGGTTTCTTGTAGGCAGCATATAGATGGGTCTTGTTTCTGTTTGTTTTATCCCTTCTGACCCTACGTGTTTTGGTTGGATAATTTAGTCCATTTACATTTGGACTGCCATTGTGTTACCTTCAAAGTTGTTGTTTTGGTGATGTTCTCTCTTACTTTCTAGTCTTTGTTGCTTTTGGTCTTTCTTTCCCACTGAACGATACCCCTTTAATGTTTCTTGCAGGGCTGGTTGAGTGGTCATGAGCTCCTTTAGTTTTGTTTGTCTCGGAAACTCTTTATCTGCCTTCTGCTCTGAATGACAGTATTACTGGATAAAGTATTCTTGACTGCATTTTTTTTTCCTTCAGCATGTTGAATATATCATGCCACTCCTTTCTGGTCTGCCAGTTTTATGTGGACAGATCTGCTGTGAACGTGATTTATCTTCTCTTGTAGGTTAAAGGCATTGTTTTTTTCCCTTGCTGCTTTCAGGATTCTTTCCTTGTCTGTGTATTTTGTAAATTTGTCTAAGATATTCATTGGCCGACACTTGTTGAATTTAAAGGAAGTTATCTTCAATATTTACATCTGTTTTATTCCCAAAATTGTGAATTTTTCAGGTATAATTTGGTCAAATAAATCTTCCACCCCTTTTTCCCAGTCTTCTCCTGGGACTCCTATGATATGAATGTTATTACCTTTTTGGAGTTGGTGAGTCCCCTAAGTCTAAATTCATGATACAATACTTTTCTTTCCCTGTTTTTTTCAACTTCATTGTTTTCCATATTTTTATCTTCTGTGTCACTGATTTGTTTCTCTGCTTTATCCTTCCTTGTTGTCATTGCAATCAGTAGGTTTTGCATCTTAGTTATAACATACTTTATTTGGGCCTGACAAGTTTTTAGTTCTTTTATATATGAAATAAGGGATTCTCTAGTGTTCTCTATGATTTTCTCAAGCCCAGCTCATGTCCTTATGATTACTGTTTTAAATTCTAGTTCAGGCATCTTACTTATATCTATTTTGACTAATGCCCTGGCTGTGACTTCTTTCTGTTTTTTTTTCTCTTTTGAAGTGAATTCCTCTGCCTTGTCATTTTGTCTAGGTCACAGTTTGTGTGTGTGTGTGTGTGTGTGTGTGTGTGTGTGTGTGCGTGCTTGAGTGTTAGGAAAATCTGTTATTTTTCTACTTTTGGGAGTAATGGCTATATTTCAGTGTGTACATTGTGCTGTTATGTTTGACTGCTCCCTCCCTCACTTCTGTCCTCTGCATAGTTTCTCCTTGCCTACAGTGGGGTGTGTTTGGACCTTGTCCACTATGTGGTAAGTTTTAATTGGGTGTGTTTTGGTTCCCTTGTTCAAAGAAAGTAGATCCTATTTCCTGTAGAGATGAAGTTTTGTAGCATTCTATGATCAGTAGACTTGGTGCAGGGGAGTGGTTTGTACTGGTCTTCTGGGGGAGGCACTTGCTCACTGATTCTTAGGTGGATTTGCCCTAGTAAAGATTCACCTGCAGGGTGAAAGGGAACAGGGCTTTTGTAAGCAGCTCTAACCGCCACTGGGAGTGCTATGTGGCTCATTGAAATTGGTCAGTGCTGATGGGCAGTGGGAAAATGTTATCACCCCATTCTCTCATCCCTGGAGCAGAGGTTTTAATGCCTACCACTCTTCAGGAAGTGTTATAAGAGCAGGAATTCTCCCCTCTTGTGTCACCAGCTTCTGTCAGATACCTGCCTTCACTCTGTCTATATCAGAGTTGTCTGCCTGCCAGGTGAGACAGTACTGCTGTGTTTTATCTCAGGTGCACAGTTGGGTTTTTCACAACTACAAATTTTAGGGAGCCGGCATGGCATGGATCCACGCTGATCCTCTGGGGGGCGTCTCATAATGTTGTGGCTGTTACTGGTTTGTGCCAGAAAAGCAGTCGCATGACCACACAACAGTTCAGAGTTTATGGTAAAGTGCAGCAAAAATCCAGCACCATGGTTTGCTGCCCCTATCAAGTGTCTCTGTTCCTATGGTAATGTACAGGGCTGCAACTTGTCACCCACCAACCCTTTTGTACCTGAAGAGACTGTGCCGCCTCTCCCAAATGCACTCCAAAAAGGGGAACAGTTTCTTCCCTTGTGACCCAAGAGATCCTGAGACTATATTGCTGTCTGTCCCCGGGCATCCACCTTCCTTCCCCACAGGAGTACCACTGAGTCCACTAGGCATAACCCCGGCAATGGTGTGGACTTCTAAATGTTCAGAAGTTGAGCACTGTTGCTTATAAAAACTTGCAGTAGTAAGACCCTCTCCTTTTCCCAGTCAATGGTTTTTGGGACGAGTTTTTCTTGTGCAATCCCCTGCACACTGCTTTCACAGGCTGTCTCTCTCTCTCTCTCTCTCTCTCTCTCTCTCTCATCTCACTGGTCTCTCCATGATTAGGGATCCTTCCCCTCCACAGAGTATTTCTTTTCTCCTCCAAATCAATTTTCTGCAGCTCCAATCTTCTACAATGTGTCTCTGTTTCTCCGTCTAGATGTGAAGTTTGTTCTCTGAGACCTCAGAATGATTCTTGGATGTCCATAATGATTTGACATTTTTCTGGATGCGTTTGAGGGGCAAGGCAAACATAGGGTCCCCCCCCACTACTCCATCATCTTAACTCCTCCCTGCTTTCTTTAGTCTTATATACTATCTTGAGTTCTACATTCACATTTTTGCTTTTTCTAGCTCAATAATATATATTTGCATTGATCCTTCTTCTTTATTCCCAAAGCATGTATTCTAGGTTACCTACTCACTGCCGCTCTTCTGGGTCACTGAAATAGTTTCCTTATGAACTAAAATGTGCCATTTGAAAAGTCATTGACATTGAAGAATGTCAACAACCTAACCAGGGATAAAGAAAAGCATGTGGTCTTGAAAGCTGCTTTTAAATATCTGAAAAGCTGTCATGAAGAAAAATGATGAAAATTATCCTGTGTACTCTTCAAAAAAGCCAGGATCCCAGTGGGCAAATTATGAATAAAAGAGTCTTGCGCCTATATAAAAAAGGATTTTAAGTATTTATTTAAGAAATCAAACTCTCTGCTACCTTATATATTTAGCCCAGGCTGGAAAGCTACAAGATAAGGGTATTGTAAAAATGACTACATAAATTTGAAGTTCCCTCCTTGTCAAAGATATGTAAATCTTTAGGACTGCCAAATATGTATATTCAAATTAACTGTGAATATTTTAGAATGATATTTTTCATTTTTAAATTGCCAATGTATATGGTGATCATGATCAACTTCTGTGAATATTCAACTTTTATAAAATAATTATTTCCAAAGAGGGAGCAGTATTCAACTTATTTTTTTAGGCCTGGAGGGTAACAATTGCCTAAAAAAGTAATAGTAAAATTTTCTTCTTATATATATACTGTTATTTACATTTTTCCAAAATATTTTCATTGATGACTTTCTTTAAAAAAAGAACAGCCCTGAGGAGAACAGAACTAATATTATTATTCTTTATTTCTATTTTACAGAAATGGCATTAGAAAACTGAAATTCAGTAATGTAATTTCTTACTAAAATAGTATTATTATTCAGCAAGAAACTTTACTAACATCATTTTTTTAACTCCTAATCCACTATTCTGTTCATTAAAACTTCTTGATTTCCACTGATAGGTGGGTTTTGGCATGAAAATTACCAGAAGCTCAATGATACAGGTTAAGTAATGATAGTAAATAAAGAAAATTTTAATAAATAAACATCCATAGTAATAATGGGACTTATCTGATTTATTGATGTTTATTTAATACCATTAGACAAAGTTTCACATGGTACAGGTAAAGTTCATCACACAAATGATCCCCACATTGGCAATAATCATATTATCAAAAGAAGAATTTCCTGAACCTATCAATATCTTGAAAAATTTTCACTAATGAATTGGCTAATTCTGTTCAAACACAGATGTTTATTAAAGAAGTTTATGTACTTTATGATGTAAAAGGGAAACAGTTTTTGTTACATAAGTAAATGACTTTCTTCCTTCCATAAAATTATCTTGAGAGTCCTTTGAATGAGGAGCCAAATTTTACAATATGCTAGCTAACAGTGTTTTTTAACCTTAATACTTACTTATTGGTATATAATGTTCCTTATTATTTTCATAAAAAATAAGCATAACTAAATTAATATTATTATTCTCAGTGTGTTGCACATCTCAAACATAATTGTCATCGCAGAGCCTTTTGATAGTATTAGGCAAATAATTCAGCCTTTGTCCAGCCGTTGCCATCATATAGTACATTGAAGATTCCAATAAGCTGACAATGAAATGCCAATAACAATTGAGACAACTGTAGGTGAAATATCATAGGGAGTAGGAAAGGCATTCTTACTAGTCATCGGCTCCCTAGATATCAATAGAAAAATGTCATTTAGTGGAAAATTGGCCTATGCTTAAAGTTTATATTAGAATGTTTGCTGCTTTTTTCATTACACTTTTTAACACATTTATAAGCATATCCAGTTGACTTTTTATACTATGTCGTACTGATTAGCATGATCTTTTTTTAAAATATGAAATTTATTGTTAAATTGGTTTCCATACAACAGTCAGTGCTCATCCCAACAGGTGCCCTCCTCAATACCCATCACTCACCCTACCCGCCCTCCCACCCCCCATCAAACCTCAGTTTGTTCTCATTTTTTAAGAGTTTCTTATATTTTGGCTCCCTCCCTCTCAAACCTCTTTTTTTTTTCTTCCCTTCCCTCATGGTCTTCTGGTAAGTTTCTCAGGATCCATATAAGAGTGAAAACATATGGTATCTCTCTTTCTCTGTATGACTTATTTCACTTAGCATAACACTCTCCAGTTCAATCCACGTGGCTACAAAAGGCCATATTCCATTCCTTCTCATTGCCACGTAGTATTCCATTGTGTCTATAAACCACAATTTCTTTATCCATTCATCAGTTGATGAACATAAGGTTCTTTCCATAATTTGGCTATTGTTGAAAGTGCTGCCATAAACATTGGGGTACAAGTGCCCCTATGCATAAGCACTCCTGTATCCCTTGGGTAAATTCCAGGGTGCTATTGCTGGGTCATAGGGTAGATCTATTTTTAATTTTTTGAGGACCCTCCACACTGTTTTCCAGAGCGGCTGCACCAGTTTGCATTCCCACCAACCAACAGTGCAAGAGGGTTCCCATTTCTCCACATCCTCGTCAGGATTTATAGTCTCCTGATTTTTTCATTTTAGTCAGTCTGACTGGCGTGAGGTGGTATCTCAGTGTGGTTTTGATTTGTATTTGTATTGTATTTGTATGTGTGTATTTGTATGTGTATTTGATTTGATTTTATTTGTATTTCCCTGATGAGGAGTGACATTGAGCATCTTTCCATGTGTCTGTTGGCCATCTGGATGTCTTCTTTACAGAACTGTCTATTCATGTTTTCTGCCCATTTCTTCACTGGATTGTTTTTCAGGTGTCGAGTTTGCTGAGTTCTTTATAGGTTTTGGATACTAGCCCTTTGTCCGATATGTCATTTACAAATATCTTTTCCCATTCTATTGGTTGCCTTTTAGTTTTCTTGATTGTGTCTTTTGCAGTGCAGAACAAAAGACCTCTGCAAAAGAAGGACCTCTTTTATCTTCAAGAGGACCCAATAGTTCATTTTTGCTTTTAATTCCCTTGCCTTTGGGGATGTGTCAGGTAGAAATTGCTGCGGCTGAGGTCAGAGAGGTATTTTCCTGCTTTCTCCTCTACGGTTTGGATGGTTTCCTGTCTCACATTCAGGTCCTTTAACCATTTTGAGTTTATTTTTGTGATTGGTGTAAAAAGGTGGTCTAGTTTCATCCTTCTGCATGTTGTTGTCCAGTTCTCCCAGCACCATTTGTTAAAGGGACTGTCTTTTTTCCATTGGATATTCTTTCCTGCTTTGTCAAAGATTAGTTGGCCATACTTTTGTGGGTCTAATTCTGGGTTTCTATTGTATTCCATTGGCCTATGTGTCTGCTTATTTGCCAATACCATGCTGTCTTGATGATTACCGCTTTGTAGTAGAGGCTAAAATCTGGGATTGTGAGGCCTAACGCTTTGGTCTTCTCTTCAAAATGATTTTGGCTATTCGGTGTCTTTTGTGGTTCCATACAAATTTTATGGTTGCTTGTTCTGGCTTCTAAAATAATGCTGTTGCAATTTGATTGAGATTGCATCGAATGTAGAGACCTTTGGGTAGTATTGACATTTAACAATATTTATTCTTCCAATCCATGAGCACGGAATGTTTTTCATTTCTTTATATCTTCTTCAATTTCCTTCATAAGCTTTCTATTGTTTTCAGCATACAGATATTTTACATCTTTGGTTAGATTTATTCCTACGTATTTTATGCTTCTTGGTGCATTTGTGAATGGGATCAGTTTCTTATTTGTCTTTCTGTTGCTTCCTTATTAGTGTATAAGAATGCAACTGATTTCTGTACATTGATTTTGTATCCTGCGACTTTGCTGAATTCATGTATCAGTTCTAGCAGACTTTTGATGGAGTCTGTCGGGTTTTCCATGTATAATATCATGTCATCTGCAAAAAGTGGAAGCTTGGGTTTATCTTTGCCAATTTTGATGCCTTTGATTTCCTTTTGTTTCTGATTGCTGATGCTAGCACTTTCAACACTATGTTAAACAACAGCGGTGAGAGTGGACATCTCTGTCGTGTTCCTGATCTCAGGGGGAAAGCTCTCAGTTTTTCCCCATTGAGGATGATATTAGCTGTGGGCTTTTCATAAATGGCTTTGATGATGTTTAAGTATGTTCCTTCTATCCCAACTTTCTCGAGGGTTTTTATTAAGAAAAGGTGATGAATTTTGTCAAATGCTTTTTCTGCATTGACTGACAGGATCATATGGTTCTTATCTTTTCTTTTCTTAATGTGATGTATCACATTGATTCTGGTTAGCATGCTGTTATATGCCAACATAGCTGAAATCTATCCAATTTGAAGATACCTAATTTAACATATCTAAAACAAACTCTGCCATTATGTACCCATCCAACTAAAACTTCTTCCAACAGAAATTTAGTAATCAACAAATATTTATTGATCACTGCATGGCATTGTACTGAGCATAATATGTGATTTTAAATTGATTTCTTAGTTTAAAATGTTTTTTTTCTTATTTTTAATTGGAAACTGACATAGGGCACACCAAAGGTGGGAAGCATCATGATGCTTCTTGGCAAGACCCACGACAACTGCAGTCATGGTCAGGCTTACTACCACAGCCAAGCCTAAACTCAACACGATGGAGGTGTGAGCAAAGTCTATTCTTCAGAATTTCCAAGGGAGACCAGTGGATACACAATAATGACTTTTTTAAAGATTATTTCTTTATTTTTGAGAGACAAAGAAAGAGCACAAGCAAGAGAGGGGCAGAGAGAGAGGGAGACAAAAATCCCAAGCAGGCTCTGCACTATCAGCGTGCAGCCTGACATGGGGCTCAAACCCACAAAACATGAAATTATGACGTAAGCTGAAATCAAGAGTCAGGATGCTTAGCCAACTGAGCCACCCAGGTACCCAAGTTATTCCTCTTCCTCCTCCTCCTCCTCCTCCTCCTTCTCCTCCTCCTCCTCCTCCTCCTTTTTCCTATGCTTGTAGTTGTTGGAAGAAGACTTCTTCTGAATTGCCAACAGCCATTCTATGGGGACCTGCCTCCTGGAATGATCTAAAATGTCACAGTTTCACTTGATACAACACCCATGGATATAAACAGTGCCTTCTAAAATGGATAAGCTAGGAGTGCCTGAGTAGCTCAGTTGGTTGTCGGACTTCAGCTCATTTCATGATCTCAGAGTTGGTAGGTTCAAGCTCCAAGTCAGGCTCTGTGATGACAGCCCAGAACCTGGAGCCTGATTCAGATTTTGTGTGTCCCTCTCTCCCTGACCTCTCCTGCTTTCTTTCCCTCTCTCAAAAATAAATAAACATTAAAAAAATTAAAACGGATCAGCTAAGTATTAAGCAGCACCCTGTCCACCATGAATATGCAATGAATTTAAGGTGATGTATGAAAATTCTTGAAGACCTGAAACTAACTCCTTCCAGGGTCCTAGTGCAATTTCTTTCATATAGGAGACATTCAATAAATGCTCACTTCATAATAATTTACAGAATAAACTCAACTGTAAGTGCGAAGAAATCAACATACATCAGGTGCAACTGAAGTTCACATGAGATTGCGATCACAAAGGAAGATTTACTGAGGAAAGTTTCACTGAGGTGATGAGTCAAACCTTAAAAGAAATGTAACTTTAATACAAGTAGGAATAAAGGGATTTCAAGGTGTGGAAAATAATGAGGATAAAAAACCGAGTATCCCAAAGCACTAAATATATTCAAGGAATAGTGAATAGTCAGTTTAATTGAAGAAGCAGTCATAGATATTGGACTTTTAAGAAAAAGCCTGGAAAATAAGATAGGTATATAGTCCAGAAGTCTTTAAATGTCAACCAAGAAGTATGTTTACCTTATACAATGAGAATTAAAGTTTTTTCAGAAGATAAGAGCTGTAATCCAAGCAATATACAGTGTAGATTAAGAGTAAAAGATTTGTGGCAGGGAGATCCTTTGAGGGGCTTCATACAGTGACTTGTAATGTGAAGACTTATATGGAGGAATATGCTTCATAAAAGTATTGGTAAGCACTTGGTAATTGGTGTTTATGAAACAGGCTACAACTACATATAAAATTTAAAGATATATGTAATCATCCAAGATAATGGAAAAAAGTATAGAAAGAGAAGAATAGAAAACTTAGGTAACGAATTTAAGGATAATGTCCATACTTGAAGGAAAATCGGAGAAAGGGGTAGCAATAAAGATGTCAAGTAAAGTAAGAAAATAATTAGAATTGTATATGGAGGCTACAAAATGTTAATATTAATTAATCTAAGAATAGGTTTGACTTATTGGAAACTCACAATGTGTTAGACACTGTGATAAGTACTTTATACTCATAGAGTTTTAATTGTCTCAATTTTATGAAGTAGATATTATAGCAATAACAATTTTAGAAAGAGATAATTGAGGCTTAAAGGGAGTAAGAACTAATATGTAGCATAACTTGCTTTTTACTCTACCACTATTTAATTCTGTTTGCCCATAAAATATTTGTTCTAGATAAGAAAACATTTGTATTTAAGGAGACCTACAAAGAGAAGCTACATTATCAAAAATTTGAAGGAAGTCATAAGAAAAGGTGTCATAAGTACATTAGATAATACTAGATTTAGAAATAAGAGATATGCTTTCTTCCCTGAAATCAAGAAAAAGGAGAATAATGAAAAGACAAGGTGTGCCTGGGTGGCTCAGTTAAGTATCCAACTTTGGCTCAGGTCATGATCTCATGGTTCGTGAATTTGAGCTCCACATCGGGCTCTGTGCTGACAGCTCAGAGTCTGGAGCCTGTTTCAGATTCTGTGTCTCCCTCTCTCTTCCTCCTCCGCTGGCACTCTGTCTCTCTCAAAAATGAATAAGAATTAAAAATTTTAAAAAAAGAGAAAGAATGTTGATGAGAACCAGAGACAAACTAGATGTAATTGAATTAAATACCACCTATCATAAATAATATCTGTCAGATGTAGAGGGAAATTTTCATGGTCTCAGGAAAGGGGAGCAATCTTAGAATACAACCTGTAAGGTCTTTAACAATAAAACACCTTGTACCAAAAGAAATGCCTTCAATTCAGTGTAACATGTAGTGGATAAGGTAAGATTCATCACATTACTTTATTTGGTAACATTTTGTAGTCAGGGAACACTCAAATGGATATTGAGTATGATTGAGGCAAAGGAACTTGCAGGGAAGATAAATACCCACAGGTCAAAAATTGTAGGGCCTGGGGTGCCTGGGTGGCTCAGTCGGTTAAGCATCTGACTCTTGATTTTGCTCAGGTTATGATCTCAAGGTTCATGGGATCAAGAATTGTGCCAGGTTTTATGCTGACAGCACAAACCCTGCTTGGGATTTTCTCTGTCTCTGTCTCTGTCTCTCTTTCCTTTCCCCCTCTCTCTTTCTCTCTCTCTCTAAATAAATAAATAAATAAACATTAACAAAATTAAGGCCTTTAAATATCCAGAAATGCAGTTCAAAATGGATAAAAAAAGTATAATGTTTTTTTTTCTGATTAGTATAAGAGAACATAATCTCAAATTTTCACACTCTCTCCTGCTAAGTAAAAGTCTTAGATATAATGCATAGAAAACCAGTGGAAAACTATGACAGACACAAAGAGGAAAGAAAACTTTTAAAGGATTCTAGGACAATAGCAGAACATCTTATGACAATTCCACCTAACAGAAGGCAACTATGGTAGGTAGAATAATGCCTTCCCCCAAAGATGTTCACAAACGAATTCCTGAAACCTATGAATATGTTACCTTACATGGTCAAAAGCAATTTTCAGATGAGATTAAATTATAGTTCTTGAGATGGGAAGAATATCCTGAATTATTCAGTAAGACAACATAATCGTAATGATCCTTATATGAAAGAGGCAACAGGGTTATTGTCAAAGTGATGTGACAATTGAAGCAGAGATCGGACTGATGAAGGGTCATGAGTCATGGGAAGTGGGCAAGGGAATGGGTTCTTCCTTAGACCCTTAAGAATAGATATAATCCTGTTGTTATCTCGATTTTAGTCCAGTGAACCCATTTCATACTTCTGACCTCCAGAATATAAAAAAACTTGTGTTGTTACAAGCCACCAAGTTTTTGGTGATATGTTACATTAACATAGGAAACTGATACAGCAATCCAGTCTTGATGTTTTCTAACCCCTTACATAACTGCAGAGGGAGTCCAGGTATGCTAATTCCTCAATCTAACTGAATATGAGTTTGTCTGACATAACCAAGTGAACCCACACCATCACCAAATGAGGTTGATCAAGATCCTTACAATAAACAACCAAGGGTAGTGCTTTTCTTTCCCATCTGAGACTCTCATACTCATACTGAGAGGGACTATCATAGTTGGGCAGCACCACCCAACTATGAGGGATTCTACCACAAAAGGTGCCAAGCCTGGGTAGCTATTTGTCACTGAAGGCCTGAAACTCACATTTCCCACCAACAGATATTGGAATACCAGAATCAACTGTAAGAAAGACTCTGCCACAAGTGGCATAACCTGTAAGTCTCTTTATCCACATAAGCTTAAAACTTCACTCCACAGATCATACACATCAGAAGCACCAGCAAGAGGGATCCCAATATAAAATCAGCAAAGCCTCATTTTTCCCACATGGTCCTAAAACTTTCCTCTCCAAAGAAGAGATATCAGGGTAAAGAAGTTTGCTCCTGTAGGAGCAAACCCACCACAGCATGAAGCCTGGCCTGGGAAGCATCTTCTAAAGCAATAGACACAATGTCCAAAATACAACTTAAAATTATTAATTGTGCCAATGAAATGATGCACCTGAATGCAAAAAGACAGTCAACTAATGGCAATATTGAGGTGATTCAGATGTTGGAAATATCTGGCAAAGATTTTAAAGCAGTCACAATAAAAATGCTTCAACAAAAATTACATGTTCTTTACAAGAACTGAACGGAAATTATAGAACTTATATATAAAAATGTATACAGAAATACAAATCTCAGAAGATGGGCTCAATAAAAAAGTGGAGATGATAGAAGATAAATAAGTGAAATTGAGAATTTATCACTAGAATTATCCAATCTGAAGAAAATATACTAAAAACAAAGCTCAGGAGCCTGTGGGACCATAATAACAGATCCAAGTTGGTATCAACAAAGTTTTAGAAAAAGAAGATAAAGTGAGGAAAAGGGTACTTGAAAAAAAGTAATTTTGAAACCCTCATTTATAGAGACGTTAACACTCAAAAGTACTATAATCAAATCAAGATGGAATCCTAAAAACATTCAAGTAATCTACAAAAAGGCAAAAAAAGGAACAGAGGGAAAAGAAAAATAAATTTTAAAAAGTAGACTTAACCACTAATACACCAATACTTATAATAAATATAAATGGACCAAATACACCTACCAAAAGCCAGAGATTGGTAGAGTGGATAAAAATAATCTGACTATATGCTAACCAGAAGAAACTGAATTCAGAAACATACATAATTTAAAAGTAAAGCATGGAAAATTATATATCACATTGATGGTAATCAAGTAAATAAATGAGTGACTATATTAGTATTAGATTTATTTGATAATAATTGCCAATTGAGAGCAAGTAAAATTACTAAAGACAAAGAGGAATATTATATAGTGATAAAAAGGTCGATATACTAGGAAGTTATAATGATATGAAATGTGTATGCACCAAAGGAAAAAAAGCCTCAAAATAGATGAAGCAAACACATAAGAAGACAAGCCCACAGTTGTTGGGGATTGAAACATTTTCTTGGTAACTGATAGAAATACTAGACAGAAAATCAGCAACAATATGGAATATATAAACACCACCAGTAACTAATGACATCTTTTTAAAATATATATATATTTATTTAAGTAATCTCCACACCCAATGTGGGGCTCAAACTCATGACATTGAGATCGAGTCACTTGTTCCTCTGACTGAGCCAGCCAGATGCTTCTCAATGACATCTAATTGATATTTATAGAACACTCCACCCCAAAACAGTAGAATTTACATTTTATTGAGTACCCTTGGAACATTCACCAAGACAATGTCTTGGGTAATGATAATAACAAAACCTTCAACAAATTTAAAAATACTTGAATTTGTACAGAATATGTTCTCTCACCATAAGAGAATCTAACTAAAAACCAATAATGAAAAGAGGAAAATCAGTAAACATGTAGAAATTAAACAACACAGTTCTAAATACTTCATGGGTCACACAAGTCTCAAAGGGAATTTTAAAATACAGAAAAATTAGTGAAAATTAAAATTCAGCATGTTAAAATATATAAGATGCATATAAAACAAATAATATCATATAGTGTTATAGAAGGAAACATACCACCAAATGCTTATAAAGAAAAGAAGCAAGGGTACAAATTAATAATGCAAATTTCTACCTCAAGAAAGTAGAAACTAAAGACCAAAATACACCCAAATCAAGAGGAAGGAAGGAAACAATAAAGACAAATATAAAAATAAATGAAATTTAAAATAAGAAAAAGAAAAAAAAGTACTATTTAAAGAAGATTGAGCAAAATTTTCAATTTCATAGAATAATAGAAAAAGAGATAACACTTCTCCAGTCATTTTTAAAGAAATCACCATTATCCTGTTTCTAAGACCAAAGACATTATAAAAATAGAAAACTAAAGACTAATATCTCTCATGAACTTAGTCTGATATAGTCATAAAAAATACTAAAGGGTCATAAGAACAAACTTCCAGTTACAAAAACTAAATCTTGAGGACTCAATGTACAGCATATAGACTATATTTAATAATATTATATTGTATATTTGGAAATTACTAAGAGTAATTCTTAAAAGTCCTCATCACAAGAAAAAAATGCTAAATATGTACAGTGATTGTGTTAACTAGAGTTATTGTGGTGATCATTCCACAATATGTACAAATATCAAATCATTATGCTATTCATTTGAAAGTAATATGTTATATGTCAATTTTACCTCAATAATTTTTAATTAAATATGGTATCCACTAGATGCACGTTATTATTTAAATTTTCGTTTAATTATAATTGACAGAAAATGTTACATGTTTAAATAAATAATATTAGCTAAATCAAAATATTAGTTTCCCAATCACAGTAGCCACATTATATACAGCATAGGCAATATAGTTAATGGCATTGTCATAGTGTTTCGTGGTCAGAGTTGGTAGCTAAACTTGTGGTGAGCATAGCATAACATATAAACTTGTAGAATCACTCTGTCGTGCACCTGAAACTAATGTAATATTGTGTGTCAAGTGTCGTCAAATAAGAAAAAAAAATCAGTAAATCAATTATAGCAATATATCAAAAGGGCAATATGCCACTAGCAAATGGGATTTATGACAGGTTATATAAAGCTGATTCAATATTTGAAAATCAATCAATGTAATCCAACATTTCAATAAGATACAAAAGATAAATCATACAACTATATCTATTGAGACACATAAAACCATTTGGCAAAATTAATTCATAATAACGATTCTCAGAAAATTAAGAATAGAGTGAAATTACTTCATCTTTGATATATAGCATCTACAAAAACCTTACAGCTAAAATCATACTTAATCATGAAAGATTGCCTGCTTTTACTTTAGGTTAAAAAACAAGTCAAGGATGTCTGTTTTCATCACTTTATTCAACATAGCACAGGATTTTCTAGAACACCTAGAACACAAAAATATACAAGCTACCAAGACTGAATAATGAAGAAATAGAAAATCTGAACAAACCTTAACTAGTAAGGATATTGAATCAGTAATCAAAAAGCTTTCAACATTGAAAAGCCCAAGACCAGATGACTTCACCAGTGAATTCTACCAAATATTTAAGGAAGGTCAAATGGCAATCATTTCAAAACTCTTCCAAAAAATTGAAGAGGAGGAAATACTTCCAAACCCATTTTGTGAGGCCAGCGTTACCTTGTTTCCAAAATCAGACAGACACTACCAGAAAATAAAATTACAGGGCAATATTTCTGATTAGTATACATGCAAACATTCTTAACAAAATAGGAACAAACTGGATTCAACAACATATTAAAAAGACTAATCTCTATGACTAAGTGGGGTAAATTCCTGGCATGCAAAGATGGTTGAACATATGAAAGTCAATCAGTGTGATGCACCACATTAATAAAGTTTAAAAATCACATTATTATCTCAACAGATAGCAAAGTAATGACAAAATTTAACATACCTTCATTATAAAAAGACTCAACAAATGGTAAACAGTAGGAAATTGTCTCAACATAATAAAAACCATATATGAAATGTCTACAGCAAAGTCACACTTAACATTGAAAAACTCAGTTTTTCTTCTAAGATCAGAAAATAGACAAGTATGCCCACTAACTCCACTTCTTTCAACATAGCACTAGAAGTCTTAACAGCTATTAGGCAAGAATAAGGAATAAAAGTATCCAAATCTGAAAGAAAGAAGTAAAATTATCTCTGTTCACAGCTGGCAAGATCTATATTTAGCAAACCCTAAATACACAAAGACACACACACACACACACACACACACACACTGTTGGAAGAAATAAACAAATTCAGTAAAGTTGCTGGATACCATCTCAACATAAAAAAATCAGTTGTGATGAAATGGCTGGTTCTCAGGGGCTGCTGACATTCAGGGATGTGGCCATAGAACTCTCTCAAGAGGATTGGGAATGCCTGAACCTCTCTCAGTGGGATATATACAGGGATGTAATGTTAGAAAACTATAGAATACTCCTCTTCTTGGGTCTCATTATGACAACGCCAGACCTGATCACTTTTATAGAGCAAAATAATGAGCCTTGGAAAGTGAAGAGAAAGGAGACAGTAGTCATACACTTAGCTATATCTTCACATGACACCCAGAGCTTCCTTTCAAAGCCATGCTTAGAAGCTTAATAACAAAGAGTCTCAGTATGAAAATACAAATGTATGGCCTTGAGAATTTACACTTAATGCTAGATTGGAACAATGATGGGGAGAGTGAAGAGCAGCAAAGATTTCACGAAGGAAATATTGAAACTAAGACAACTGCCCCTAATAAGAATCTTCTTGCCAAAAATAATGTTATAAAACACTTTGGAGAACCTCCCTTTTTTTACATCAGCTACTTTGGTAAAACAGTGTGTTTCTGCAAGCAAAGACTCAAATGAAATATCCAAACATTGAAATTCATGGAAAGAAAATTGGAAAATCTGGAAAGTTACGTGGTTCTTTCTGAAAACAATTATTTGGATCATTTTGAAAATAGGATTGGATTGACCTTGCAAATATTTCTTAACATAAGGAATTTAAAAATGAAGAAAAGTGCTGAATGGAATCAATTTGAGAGGCCCTTTCCTTAGAGTTTTTTTTTTTGTTTTTTTTTTTTTTTTTTTTTTTTTTTTTTTTAGTTTTCCACCAACAAATAAACCTTCCTAGTTCAGGAATATATACATTTAATAAATGTGGGAGGACATTTAACCATCCATCATTGCTCAATAAGTATCAGAGAATCGATCATTGGAAAGAACTTTACCTGAGTGACAAAATTAGAAAGATCTTTATAGAGGAATTGATCCTAAAAAACTACCACAAATTTTATAGTGGAGAGAGAACTGATCAGTGTAGTGAGTCAGAAAAAGGTTTTTTTTAAGTTTATTTATTTTTGACAGAGAGAGAGACAGAGACAGAGCATGAGTGGGGGAGGGGTAGAGAGAGGGGAAAGCAGAATCCCAAGCAGGCTCCAAGCTCTGAGCTGTCAGCACAGAGCCTGATGCGGGGCTCGAACTCACGGACCACGAGATCATGACCTGAGCTGAAGTCTGACGCTCAACTGACTGAGCCACCCAGGTACCTCGTGAGTCAGAAAAAGTTTAAACAAGGCTCAAATGTTTGTTTTTTAAATGTTTCTTTATATTTTTGAGGGAGGGAAAAAAAAGAGGGAGATAGAATCCCAAGCAGGCTCTGCACTGTCAGTGCAGACCTGGATGTGGGGCTCGATCCCAGGAACCATGAAATCTTTACTTGAACCACAATCAAGAACTGGATGCTTAACCTACTGAGCCACCCAGGTGCCCCAAGGCTTAGATGTTAATAAAAGTTTGAGGGGGTATTTTCCAGAGAGCCATTATAAATGTAATACATGTATGAAAGCCTTTTATCAAAGCTCAGACCTTATTATACATAACAGTACCCATATTGGAGACAATCCTTTTAAATGTAATGAATGTGGGAAAGCTTTTAATCAGTCCTCCAATATTGCTGAATGTCAGATAATTAATGTGGGAAAAACCCATATAGATGTAATAGATGTAATAAACCTGGGAAAATGTTTAGTCAATCATCAAGCCTAAACAGACATAAAACAATCTGTACTGGAAAGAAAACTTACAAATGTAAGGAATGTGGCAAAGTCTTTGACTGTTACTCACACTAACTCAACATCAGTGAATCCAAACAGTAGGGAAAACTTAAATATTAAAAATGTGTCAATTCCTTTAAAAGGCACTCACACCTTACTCAACATGACAAATTCATAACAGAGAGAAAACTTATAAATGTAAAGAATGTAACAAGGCTTCTAGCCAGAACACAAACCTTATTTGACAAGAAAGAATTCATTTTATTTATTTATTTATTTATTTATTTATTTATTTAGACAGAAAGAGTGAGCAGAGGAAGGAGCAGAGAGGTAAAGAGAGAGAATTCTGAGCAGGCTCCACTAAGTCAGCGCAGAGCCTGACATGGGGCTTGAACCCACGAACCATGATCATGACCTGAGCTGAATCCAAGAGTCAAGTGCCTAGGAGACTGATCCACCCAGGCATCCCTGAAAGAATTCATTCTTCAGAGAAACTTTACCAATGTAAAGAACGTGAACCACTGTTCAAACTTTACTCATTATCACAGAATTTGTACTGGAGTAAAAAACCTTACAAATTTAATTTTTTTTTACCATTTATTTATTACTTAGAGACAGAGAAAGACAGATAATGAGTTTTGGAGGGGTAGAGAGAGGGGGAGACACAGAATCTAAAGCAAGCTCCAGTCTCTGGGCTGTCAGCACAGAGCCTGAGGTGGGGCTCGAACTCAGAAACTGTGAAATCATAACCTGAGCCTAAGTCAGATGCTCAACTGACTGAGCCACCTAGGTGCCCCAAACCTTACAAATTAAAGAATTTGAGAAAGCTTGGCGTGCCTGTGTGGCTCATTGGTTAAATGTCCAACTCTTGTCTTCAGCTCAGGTCATGATCTCACAGTTTGTGGCTTTGAGCCCCCACATGAGGCTCTGTTCTGGGAGTGGGGAGACTGTTTTCAATTCTGTCTCTCTCCGTCTGTCTCTGGTCCTCCCCTGCTCATGCACTCTGTCTCTCTCTCTTTCTCCTTCTCTCTAAAAATAAATAAATAAATAAATAAACTTAAAAAAATGTAAGAAAACTTTTGAGGACTGCTCAACCCTTACTCTACACCAGAGAATTTATATTGGAGAGTAACCATACAAATGTAAAGAATGTGGCAAGGTTTTTTAGTAATGCTAAACCTTGACTCCTTATCATGTACTTTCTCCTGGGGAATTTTACAAATAAAAAAAAATTGACAAGCCCTTTAATCAGTGCTCAAACGTCATTCAACACCATAGAATTCATACTAGAGAGAAACCTTACAAATGTAAAGAATATGGTGAAACTTTTAGGACTGCCCAACCCTTACAGAGGTCATAGCATCACAGAGTTCATACTGAGGAGAAACATTATACATGTAAAGAATGTGGCAAGCCTCTAGCTGGAATTCTCAATTTACTCAGCTTCCTCATAGATATCATACAGGAACCAAACTATAAATGTAAAGAAAGTGGCAAAGCCTTTAACCAGAATTCAACCCTATGCAATATCCCAAAATTCACACTAGATTCAAACCCTACAAATGTAATGAGTAAGGAAAAACCTTTGTTTTAAATATATACTTTAGAGAATATCAGAGAGTGTGTAAAAGAAAGTAACTTTAAAGATATAAATATTTAGAATATATTTAATTGTACATAAATATCAATAAATGTCATAGAATTCACAGTAGAAAGCAGTAAGTCAGTATCTCTATTCAGACATCACTCTACATCAAAATACTTATTATAAAGAATAATACAAAGTTAAACACTTAGATAATGTATATGGTATTATGCTTCAAAAGATTAAGTGGGTGGATTTTTTGGAAATGTATAGTTAAATTCAATATATGCTTTTTACATTGACCCTATTTGAGATTTGTGACTAGCAAATATTCATGTATTTCTACTCTCGAATGACTTCATGAAATTCATTTTATTCCCAGTTGGTGTGTGAAACTCTATGGCTGGGTTTTGCTGCAGCAAAGATAAGAGATGCCCTTTGTGGGAATAAGCTTAGAAATTCCCTGGGCTTACACCAATGGGTTAACAGGGAATAGAGAAATACAAAGCCATAGGATGCTCATACCCGAGTTTGGGTTAGCATAAAGGCACCCCAAGAGTAAGGAGGTGCAAAGGTACCCCAGAATAGAGAGGGGGTACAGAGCCCCCATAATAGAGAGAGAGGGGCAAAGGCCTTAGAGGGGTGCAAAGGCACCCCATACAAAGGTATATGAGGTAAGCAAGGTTAGGCGTTCAGGGCAGAAGCACCCCTCAATTTAGTACTATAGCAAAAAGCTGCTTTCACAGGAAGAAATAAGTAAGCAGCTAAATTGAGCTATAGACCACTGCACTGCAGGTGAAGCAGCTCAGAGTGGAAATGGTTAACAAGAGAAAAGATGCCTTGTTAGCCCTGAGGTTATTCCCCCATCTGCCTTATACTCTAAGCTAGTTAAGGTAAACAGACACAGAGCCTCCTATCTGCCTTTAATAACCATCTGCCCATCTTCCCAGCACCAGGATTTTGTTTTATACTGACCCAAACTCCAAATACTATAAATCTTCAAAACCTCCCTTTTCCCTCAAGTCCCCAAGTTAATGCTCAGTTTCTTTGTCACTTTGTGCACACCCATCACATTTTTAAGCCTTATTATCCTAATAAATATAGAGCAAGAACCCTTGTTCCAGGCTCTTGTCTTTTCCCAGACATTAGCCATCTCTTGCTTTAAACCTGCATCCTATTCTTTTGTTGGCCAAAAGAGAACTTTAGACTTAGAGTCAACAAAAGCCCTTCTTAATTAGGGGGATTCATACATATCTAATTTTCCATGAAAGATTAAGGACAATATAAAATACAATATATGAAGACAATCTAAATGGAGATGCTATTTGTGCTCTTAACACTCATGTAAGTTATCAAGAAATCGATGTTCAGAACATCATTCGTCTCCATTTATTAAACATAAAAACCTTTCTGAATATTACAAATAAAATAGTTTACCAATTGGTCTTTAAAGAAAAAGAAGTGGCAGTGAAATAAAATACTTATGTATCTTCATAATAGCAATAGTTAGAAGTAAAGAATATTAGTTAATACAGTTGAAATGAAGAAATCTTCACAGATATCAGAAAAAGGATTGCTCAACATTCCCTAAAATGGCATACAACTGTGTGTCTACATTTCTTAAGAATTATTTTAGGCTTGAAAACTATGGAAATCTTTACCCCAGGATAAATATATCAGCACAGGAATGCTTTTAGAATGCTTGTATTCTGTATTTTTAACAAGAGTTATACAGAGGATTTGAAGTGTATAATGTAGTCTACATGTGATCTTAATATATTTTAGTTCATAAAACATAATGGTTTCAAAATGTTGAAAATGAGTTATTTTTGTGTATACTAATAATTAATAATCTAAAAGGAAATTAAGAAAACAATTACATTTATAACATAATCAAAGGGAATACAACACTTAAGTATAAACTTAAAATAACATCAAAAGGAATACAATACTTAAGTATAAATGTAACCAAGGAAGTGAAAGACTTGTGTACTGAAAGCCACAAAACATTGATGAAAGAAATGAAATAAGACACAAATGGAAAGAAATCTCTTGTTCATATATCAGAAGACGTAACACTGTTTAAATGTACATATAAAGGGAGACCTATAAGACTCGTGACTGATCTCTCTTTTGAAACTTGGCAGGCCAGAAAGGCATGGCAGGAGATCTTCAATGTGATGAAGAGAAAAAATATGCAGCCGAGAATCCTTTATCCAGCAAGTCTGCCATTTAGAATAGAAGGAGAGATAAAGGTCTTCCCAAACAAACAAAAACTGAAGGAATTCGTCACCACTAAACCAGCCCTACAAGAAATCCTAAGGGGGATCCTGTGAGACAAACACCAGAGACATTGCTACAAGCATAAAACATACAGACATCACAATGACTCTAAACATGTATCTTTTGATAATAACACTGAATGTAAATGGACTAAATGTGCCAACCAAAAGACATAGGGTATCAGAAACAAGACCCATCTATTTGCCGTCTATAAGAGACGCATTTTAGACCTGAGGACACCTTTAGATTGAGAGCGAGGGGATGGAGAACTATTTACCATGCTACTGGAAGTCAAAAGAAACTGGAGGAGCCATACTTATATCAGACAAACTAGACTTTATTTTTTTTTACTTTTATTTTTTAGGTTTATTTATGGTTTATTATTTTGTACTTTAAATACTTTATTTCTATATTTCCTTTAAAAATACTTTGCTTCTTTTGTATTGATCATGATTTTTTCCCCTTTATAACTAATGGTTGAGAAGCTACAGATTCTTTTTTGTTGTTGTTGTTGTTTTTTCAATATGTGAAATTTATTGTCAAATTGGTTTCCATACAACACCCAGTGCTTATCCCAAAAGGTGCCCTCCTCAATACCCATCACCCACCCTCCCCTGTCTACCACCCCCCATCAACCCTCAGTTTGTTCTCAGTTTTAAACAGTCTCTTATGCTTTGGCTCTCTCCCACTCTAACCTCTTTTTTTTTTCCTTCCCCTCCCCCATGGGTTTCTGTTAAGTTTCTCAAGATCCACATGAGAGTGAAACCATATGGTATCTTTCTCTGTATGGCTTATTTCACTTAGCATCACACTCTCCAGTTCCATCCACTTTGCTACAAAAGGCCATATTTCATTCTTTCTCATTGCCACGTAGTACTCCATTGTGTATATAAACCACAATTTCTTTATCCATTCATCAGTTGATGGACATTTAGGCTCTTTCCACAATTTGGCTATTGTTGAGAGTGCTGCTATAAACATTGGGGTACAAGTGCCCCTATGCATCAGTACTCCTGTATCCCTTGGGTAAATTCCTAGCAGTGCTAGTGCTGGGTCATAGGGTAGGTCTATTTTTAATTTTCTGAGGAACCTCCACACTGCTTTCCAGAGCGGCTGCACCAATTTGCATTCCCACCATAAGTGCAAGAGGGTTCCCGTTTCTCCACATCCTCGCCAGCATCTATAGTCTCCTGATTTGTTCATTTTGGCCACTCTGACTGGCCTGAGGTGATATCTGAGTGTGGTTTTGATTTCTATTTCCCTGATAAGGAGAGACGTTGAACATCTTTTCATATGCCTGTTGGCCATCTGGATGTCTTCTTTAGAGAAGTGTCTATTCATGTTTTCTGCCCATTTCTTCACTGGGTTATTTGTTTTTCGGGTGTGGAGTTTGGTGAGCTCTTTATAGATTTTGGATACTAGCCCTTTGTCCGATATGTCATTTGGAAATATCTTTTCCCATTCCGTTGGTTGCCTTTTAGTTTTGTTGGTTGTTTCCTTTGCTGTGCAGAAGCTTTTTATCTTCATAAGGTCCCAGTAATTTATTTTTGCTTTTAATTCCCTTGCCTTTGGGGATGTGTCGAGTAAGAGATGGCTACGGCTGAGGTCAGAGAGGTCTTTTCCTGCTTTCTCCACTAGGGTTTTGATGGTTTCCTGTCTCACATTTAGGTCCTTTATCCATTTTGAATTTATTTTTGTGAATGGTGTGAGAAAGTGGTCTAATTTCAACCTTCTGCATGTTTGCTGTCCAGTTCTCCCAGCACCATTTGTTAAAGAGACTGTCTTTTTTCCATTGGATATTCTTTCCTGCTTTGTCAAAGATTAGTTGGCCATACGTTTGTGGGTCTAGTTCTGGGGTTTCTATTCTATTCCATTGGTCTATGTGTCTGTTTTTGTGCCAATACCATGCTGTCTTCATGATTACAGCTTTGGAGTAGATGCTAAAGTCTGGGATTGTGATGCCTCCTGCTTTGGTCTTCTTCTTCAAAATTGCTTTGGCTATTCGGGGCCTTTTGTGGTTCCATATGAATTTTAGGATTGCTTGTTCTAGTTTCGAGAAACATGCTGGTGCAATTTTGATTGGGATTGCATTGAATGTGTAGATAGCTTTGGGTAGTATTGCCATTTTGACAATATTTATACTTCCAATCCATGAGCAGGGAATGTCTTTCCATTTCTTTAAATCTTCTTCAATTACCTTCATAAGCTTTCTATAGTTTTCAGCATACAGATCCTTTACATCTTTGGTTAGATTTATTCCTAGGTATTTTATGCTTCTTGGTGCAATTGTGAATGGGATCAGTTTCTTTATTTGTCTTTCTGGTGCTTCATTGTTAGTGTGTAAGAATGCAACTGATTTCTGTACATTCATTTTGTATCCTGCAACCTTGCTAAATTCATGTATCAGTTCTAGCAGACTTTTGGTGGAGTCTATTGGATTTTCCATGTATATTATCATGTCATCTGCAAAAAGCGAAAGCTTGACTTCATCTTTGCCAATTTGGATGCCTTTGATTTCCTTTTGTTGTCTGATTGCTGATGCTAGAACTTCCAGCACTATGTTAAACAACAGTGGTGAGAGTGGGCATCCCTGTCGTGTTCCTGATCTCAGGGAAAAGCTCTCAGTTTTTCCCCATTGAGGATGATGATAGCTGTGGGCTTTTCATAAATGGCTTTGATGATGTTTAAATATGTTCCTTCTATCCCGACACTCTCAAGGGTTTTTATTAAGAAAGGGTGCTGGATTTTGTCAAAGGCCTTTTTTGCATCGATTGACAGGATCATATGGTTCTTCTCTCTTTTTTTTTTTAATGTGATGTATCACGTTCATTGATTTGCGAATGTTGAACCAGCCTTGCAGCCCAGGAATGAATCCCACTTGATCATGGTGAATAATTCTTTTTATATGCTGTTGAATTCTATTTGCTAGTATCGTGTTGAGAATTTTTGCATCCATGTTCATCAGGGATATTGGCCTGTAGTTCTCTTTTGTTACTGGGTCTCTGTCTGGTTTAGGAATCAAAGTAATACTGGCTTCATAGAATGAGTCTGGAACTTTTCCTTTCCTTTCTATTTCTTGGAATAGCTTCAGAAGGATAGGTATTAATCTGCTTTAAACGTCTGGTAGAACTCCCCTGGAAAGCCATTAGGTCCTGGACTCTTATTTGTGGGAGATTTTTTATAACCGATTCAATTTCTTTGCCGGTTATGGGTCTGTTCAAGCTTTCTCTTTCCTCCTGATTGAGTTTTGGAAGGGTGTGGGTGTTTAGGAATTTGTCCATTTCTTCCAGGTTGTCCAATTTATTGGCATATAATTTTTCATAGTATTCCCTGATAATTGTTTGTATCTCTGAGGGATTGGTTGTAATAATTCCATTTTCAAGTATGATTTTATCTATTTGGGTCATCTCCCTTTTTTTTTTGAGAAGCCTGGCTAGAGGTTTGTCAATTTTGTTTATTTTTTCAAAAAACCAACTCTTGGTTTCGTTGATCTGCTCTACCGTTTTTTTAGATTCTACATTGTTTATTTCTGCTCTGATCTTTATTATTTCTCTTCTTCTGCTGGGTTTAGGCTGCCTTTGCTGTTCTGCTTCTAGTTCCTTTAGGTATGCTGTTAGATTTTGTATTTGGGATTTTTCTTGTTTCTTGAGATAGGCCTGGATTGCGATGTATTTTCCTCTCAGGACTGCCTTCGCTGCATCCCAAAGCGTCTGGATTTTTGTATTTTCATTTTCTTTTGTTTCCATATATTTTTTTAATTTCTTCTCTAATTGCCTGGTTGACCCACTCATTCGTTAGTAGGGTGTTCTTTAACCTCCATGCTTTTGGAGGTTTTCCAGACTTTTTCCTGTGGTTGATTTCAAGCTTCATAGCATTGTGGTCTGAAAGTATGCATGGTATAATTTCAATTCTTGTAAACTTATGAAGGGCTGTTTTGTGACCCAGTATATGATCTATCTTGGAGAATGTTCCATGTGCACTCGAGAAGAAAGTATATTCTGTTGCTTTGGGATGCAGAGTTCTAAGTATATCTGTGAAGTCCATCTGATCCAATGTATCCTTCAGGGCCCTTGTGTCTTTATTGACCGTGTGTCTAGATGATCTATCCATTTTTGACGTGGAGTGTTAAAGTCCCCTGCAATTACCACATTCTTATCAATAAGGTTGCTTATGTTTGTGAGTAATTGTTTTATATATTTGGGGGCTCCGATATTCGGTGCATAGACATATATAATTGTTAGTTCTTCCTGATGGATAGACCCTGTAATTAGTATATAATGTCCTTCTTCATCTCTTGTTCCAGCCTTTAATTTAAAGTCTAGTTTGTATGACATAAGAATGGCTACTCCAGCTTTCTTTTGGCTTCCAGTAGCATGATAAATAGTTCTCCATCCCCTCACTCTCAATCTAAAGGTGTCCTCAGGTCTAAAACGAGTGTCTTGTAGATAGTAAATAGATGGGTCTTATTTTTTTATCCATTCTGATACCCTATGTCTTTTGGTTGGCGCATTTAATCCATTTACATTCAGTGTTATTATAGAAAGATACGGGTTTAGAGTCATTGTGGTATCTGTATGTTTTATGCTTGTAGTGATGTCTCTGGTACTTTGTCTCACAGGATCCCCCTTAGGATCTCTTGTAGGGCTGGTTTAGTGGTGAGGAATTCCTTCAGTTTTTGTTTGTTTGGGAAGACCTTTATCTCTCCTTCTATTCTAAATGACAGACTTGCTGGATAAAGGATTCTCGGCTGCATATTTTTTCTGTTTAGCACACTGAAGATCTGCCAATCCTTTCTGGCCTGCCAAGTTTCAAAAGAGCGATCAATCACGAGTCTTATAAGTCTCCCTTTATATGTGAGGGCACGTTTATCCCTTGCTGCTTTCAGAATTTTCTTTTTATCCTTGTATTTTGCCAGTTTCACTATGATATGTGCAGAAGATCGATTCAAGTTACGTCTGAAGGGAGTTCTCTGTGCCTCTTGGATTTCAATGCCTTTTTTCTTCCCCAGATCAGGGAAGTTCTCAGCTATAATTTCTTCAAGTACCCCTTCAGCACCTTTCCCTCTCTCTTCCTCCTCTGGGATACCAATTATGCGTATATTATTTCTTTTTAGTGTATCACTTAGTTCTCTAATTTTCCCCTCATACTCCTGGACTTTTATATCTCTCTTTCTCTCAGCTTCCTCTTTTTCCATAACTTTATCTTCTAGTTCACCTATTCTCTCCTCTGCCTTTTCAATCCGAGCCATGGTCATTTCCGTTTTGTTTTGCATTTCATTTAAAGCGTTTTTCGGCTCCTTGTGACTGTTCCTTAGTTCCTTGATCTCGGTAGCAAGAGATTCTCTGCTGTCCTCTATACTGTTTTCAAGCCCAGTGATTAATTTTATGAGTAGTTTTCTAATTTCACTTTCTGTTATATTATTTAAATCCTTCTTGATCAGTTCATTAGCTGTTGTTTTTTCCTGGGGATTCTTCTGAGGGGAATTCTTCCTGTTGGTCATTTTGGATAGTCCCTGGAGTGTTGAGGACCTTCAGGGCACTTCCCATGTGCTGTGGTGTATAACTGGAGTTGGTGGGTGGGGCCGCAGTCAGACCTGATGTCTGTCCCCAGCCCACCACTGGGGCCACAGTCAAACTGGTGTGTGCCTTCTTTTCCTCTCTCCTAGGGGCGGGATTCACTGTGGGGTGGCGTGGACCATCTGGGCTACTTGCACATTGTCTGGCTTGTGGCCCTGGGGATCTCGCGTATTAGCTGGGGTGGGTAGTCATGTTGCATGGGGGAAGGACGGGCAGGCTTAGCTCGCTTCTCCTTAGGTGATCCACTTCAGGAGGGGCCCTGTGGCAGCGGGAGGGAGTCAGATCTGCTGCAGGAGGTTTGGCTCTGCAGAAGCACAGCGTTGGGTGTTTGTGCAGAGCGAGGAAGTTCCCTGACAGGAACTGGTTCCCTTTGGGATTTTGGCTGGGGGATGGGCGAGGGAGATGGCGCTGGCAAGCGCCTTTGTTCCCCACCAAACTGAGCTCTGTCATCTGGGGGCTCAGCAGCTCTCCCTCCCTTTGTCCTCCAGCCTTCCCGCCATCTGAGCAGAGCTGTTAACCTCCCAGACACTAAGTCGCGCTTGCTGTGGGAACACAGTCCGTCTGGCCCCTCCGCTTTTGCCAACCAGACTCGGGGGCTCTGCTTGGCCAGCAGGCTGCCCCTCCGCCCCGGCTCCCTCCCGCCAGTCCATGGAGCGGGCACCGCCTTGCCGCCCTTCCTACCCTCTTCCGTGGGCCTTTCGTCTGTGCTTGGCTCCAGAGACTCAGTTCTGCTAATCCTCTGGGGGTTTTCTGGGTTATTTAGGCAGGTGTAGGTGGAATCTAAGTGATCAGCAGGACGCGTGGTGAGCCCAGCGTCCTCCTATGCTGCCATCTTCCAGTTCTCCTAATAATTACATATTTTGTTTAAGTTTTTTTTCCACCGTTTTTTATTTATTTTTTGGGACAGAGAGAGACAGAGCATGAACGGGAGAGGGGCAGAGAGAGAGGGAGACACAGAATCGGAAACATGCTCCAGGCTCCGAGCCATCAGCCCAGAGCCTGACGCGGGGCTCAAACTCACGGACCGCGAGATGGTGACCTGGCTGAAGTTGGACGCTTAACCAACTGCGCCACCCAGGCGCCCCTAATTACATATTTTTAATATCAGTTTTTTATAGCTGAGCCACGTTTGAAGAAAATAACTGAAAATATTCCTTTTCAATTCTTGCTGGAGAGCAGTCTCCAGAATGTTTTATGATATTTTACACAACTAACTAGTCTTTCTTGTTTTACACTTCCTCGATAACACTTTGTCCTGGTTCTTATATTTTACCATTTGAGGAGGGGATACTTTCCTTGATTGTGTGCCATTTTCTCTATTTAATTCAAGTGTTCTTTAGGATTTTGTCTTCAATAATTTTCTGATTCAATTTATCCATTGATAAATGTATTCACTATCAGTGCTTCAATTACCATCAATATGCTAACAACTCAAAAATTTCAATCCTCCCAATTCCAAGATCTTGATCCTGAAAGTAAGATGAATAAAAACAAGTCCCATAGGCTTCTTAAGGTTAAAGTGTCCAAAATTAATTTCATCATCACAACCTCCTTCCCTAGGCCTATGTTTTCCTGTGTCTTGTATCCTGGTTAATGTTCCTATTGTGTCCAGAAAGAAGCTTAAAAATTATTGCAAATATCTTTACCTCAACCTTCACATACCAAACCAAGTCAACATACTTCGTATTGTTTATGTCTTCTCTATCTCCAAACCTTTATGTCAAGCCCCATCTTTTGTCTGGATGATTGCCATAATTCCCTAACTGCTTTTCCCAGATTGAATTTTGCACCCATCCAATCCAATCTTCATTTTGCTATCAGAGTAATCTATATGCAATATTCATTTAACAATGTAATTTTCCAGCTTAGGATTCTTTAATGATTTCTTTCATGAAGCTTCTCTTGATTTAACACTATAGTAGAAATAACCATTTCTGTCTTTTGAACATCCACTATCTTTTTATTGTTTTTAAAAATCTGCATTCATGTTGGCATATCTCTCTCCACTGCACTGTAAAAACTTTATGTTTAAAGATCATGCCTTTTCCAATTTTGTATTTACTAAAGAACTGTATTTTGCTTAGTACTCAGTAAATGTTTGATAATAATAAAAATGAAAGAAACAAGGAGATAGTGATGTCAAGAAAATGAATTATAAGCAATGGATGCAGGCCATTTTATCCCTTAAGCACATCCCTTCATTCATATCTTAAGTATCTTAAGTATATAATTATCTACCAAATATTTACAAATATAAATTAAGTAAAAATATAAGTTGTATGCTATTTTGAGAGATAACTTAAAATGTACTGTATGGTATAATTCCTAAAGTTCAAGCTACTGCACACATTGGACAACTAGAAGATGTACACTGGTAATGGATTTAGCTGGTATAAAAACTGGTTCTTTGTTAATTTCTAGCAGGTGGAAGTTGTTGCCAGGCCCAATGGATAACTTAGCTTTTGTTTCCACTTGTTTACAGGAGTTGGAGGCTTTTCAGAGAATTACTTGATTTTCTCTGCCTTCTCTAGATTGTAAAAAAAAGTAAATAGACAATTCAAACATTTTGTGAGAAAATTAATTCACTGTAAATAACACAAAACTTACAAGAAAACCAGTTATTTTACAATGAATAAATCATATTTAATTATTGTTTTTTTTCTATCTCTCAACTCTTCCAAATTTGATGCTGATTATTGGGAACCTGAGGAAACATATTGTATTAGTAGGAAATAGGAATTGAGATGCTGAAGATGGTTTTGGAAGGTGAGATAAGAACATGTAAAACTAGAATCTCTTTACTAACTTGATTGCAATCAAATAAAAAAGAGGATACTGGTCTTTTAGGTATGCATTCCACTTTCATGTTAGATTGACCTAGGCCAAAACAAGCATTTGCCTTACAATGGTATTAGTCTCAACTCACTCCCCTTGTTTTAAGAAAACACTATGGAGGAGGTCTTAACAATAATTATAAACTAGTTTTGTTACTTAGCTTATGATAATTGGTGGATTTCTTAGAAATCTGTTTTATTTTATTGTTTATATATTTTATTTTAGTTCTAGTATAGTTAACATACAGTGTTAAATTAGTTTCAGATATACAATAGAGTCATTCAGCAATTATATATATTACTCAGCACTCATCAAGATAAATGTACTCAATCTCTTTCACCTATTTCACCCATCCCTCCACCCACCTTTCCTCTGGTAACCATCTCTTTATTCTCTATGGTTAAGAGTATGTTTTATGGTTTGTCTCTTTTTTTTCCCTTTGTTCATTTGTTTCTTATATTCCACACATTGGCTAAATCATATAGCATTTGTCTTTCTCTGACTGAATTATTTTGCATAGTATTATACTCTCTAGATCCATCCATGTTATTGGGAATGACAAGATTTTAGTCTTGTTAAAAAATATTTTATTTATTTATTTTCTATTTTAGAGTGTGTGAGAGGGGAAGAGGGGCAGATGGAGATAGAGCACCCCAAGAAGGCTCCAACTTAGCATGGAGCCTATGAGGGGCACAGTCCCACGACCCTGGGATCATAATCTGTGCTGAAATCAAGAGTTGGATGCTCAACTGACTGAGCCACTCAACAGCCCCCAAATTTCATTCTTTTTATGGGTGAATAATATCCCATTGTATATACATACCACACTTCTGTATCCATTCATCTATCAATGGGCACTTTGGCTGCTTCCCTAATTTGGCCCTTGTAAATAATGCTGCAAATAAACATAGGGGTGTATATATCCTTTCAAACTGATGTTTTCATATTCTTTGGGTAAATACCCAATAGTGCAATTACTGGATCATATGGTAATTCTATTTTTCATTTTTTAAAAGAATCTCCATATTATTTTCCACAGTGGCTACCCCAGTTTGCATTCTCACCAACATTTCATGGGAGCTCCTTTTTCTACACATCTTCACCAACGTTTGTTGTTTCCTGTGTTTTTGATTTTAGTCATTCTGACAGGTGTGAGGTGATAGCTCATAGTTTTGATTTGCATTTCCCTGATGATGAGTGATACTGGGAATCTATTCATATATCTGTTAGCTATCTGTATGTCTTCTTTGGAGAAATGTCTGTGCATGTTTTCTGCCCATTTTTGAAATGTGCTATTTGTTTTTTGGGGTGTCGACTTTTATAAGTTATTTATATATTTTGGATGATAACCTCTTGTCGGATAAGCCATTTGCAAATATTTTCTCCCATTCATTAAGTTGTCTTTTCATTATGTTTCATTATGTTGTTACCTTTGGAATGTAGAAGCTTTTTATTTTGATAGAGTCCCATCAGTATTTGTTGTTGTTGTTGTTGTTGTTGTTGTTGTTGCCTTTGCCTCAGAGGACATATCTGGAAAGATATTGTTACAACCAATATCTGAGAAATTATTGCTTGTGCTCTTTTCTAGGATTTTTTAGGTTTCAGGTATCACATTTAGTATTTTTTTTTCAAGATTGTTTTGGCTATTCAGGGTCTTTTGTGGTTCCGTAATAATTTCAAGTTGTTCGTTCTAGTTTTGTGAATAATGTTGTTAGTATTTTGATAGGAATTGCATTAAATCTGTAGATTGCTTTTAGTAGTATAGACCTTGTAACAATATTTATTCTTCCAATCAATAAGTATGGAATATCTTTCCATTTGTTTGTTTTCAATTCATTTCACCAATGTTGTATAGCTTTCAGAATACAGGTATTTCACTTCCTTGGCTAAGTTTATTCCTAGGTATTTTATTCTTTTTGGTGCAATAGCAAAAACGATTGTTTCCTTAATTTCTCTTTCTGCTACTTCATTATTAGTGTTTTCTGTATATTTATTTTGCATCCTGCAACCTTACTGAAATCATTTACCAGCTCCAATTATGTTTTCTTGGAATTTTGAGGGTTTTCTATATATAGTACCATGTCAGCTGCAAATAGTGAAAGTTTTACCTCTTCTTTACTGATTTGGATGCTTTTTATTTATTTTTTTTAATTTTCTGATTGCTGTGGTAAGTACTTCCAGTACTATATTTAATAAAAGTGGTGAGAGTGGACATCCTTGTCTTTTTCCTGACCTCAGGGGAAAAGCTCTCAGTTTTTCTCCATTACAGATGATAATTGGTGTAATTTTCATATGGCCTTTATTATGTTGAGGTGTGTTCCAACCAAATCTATTTTGTTGAGGGTTTTTATCATGAATGGTTGTTGTACTTTCTCCAGTGCTTTTCTGTATTTATTGAAATGATCATATGGTTTTTATCCTTTATCTTATTCATGTGATGTATCACATTGATTGATTTGTGAGTATTGAACCACACTTGCAGCCTAGGAATAAATTTCACTTGATCATGGTGAATGATTATCTTAATGTAATGTTGGATTCAGTTTGCTGGTGTTTTATTAAGAATTTTTGCCTCTCTGTTAATCATGTGTATTGTCCTGTACTTCTCTAATTTTGTAGTGTCTTTATTTCTTTTGTATCAGTATAATTCTGGCCTCATAAAATGAATTTGGAAGATTCTGTTTCTTTTCTATTTTTTGGAATAGTTTGAGAAAATAGGTATTAACTCTTTAATAAATATTTTGTAGAATTCACCTGTGAAGCTGTCTGGTCCTCGATTTTTGTTTCTTGGGAATCTGATTACTAATTCAATTTCATTGCTGATAATCAGTCTGTTCAAATTTTGATTTCTTCATGATTCAGGTTTGACAAAGTGTATGTTTCTGGGAATTTATCCATTCCTTCTAGGTTGTCCTTTTTGTTGGCATATAATTTTTCATAATATTCTCCTACAGTCCTTTTTATTTCTGTGATGTGATATGTTATATCTCCTCTTTCTGAGGGTTTCCTTTTTTTTAATTTGAGTTCTGCCTGTCTTACTCTCTGTTTTTCTTTTTTTGCTGAATCTGGCTAAATGTTTATCAATTTTGTTGATCTTTTCAAAGAACCAGTTCTTCTGTTCATCGACTTGTTCTAGTGGGTGTTTTTTGTTTCTATGTTATTTATTTTTGCTATAATTATTATTATTTCATTTCTTCTACTGGATTTGTGTTTGCTCTTTTTTGTCTAGCTCCTTTAGGTGTAAGATTAGCTTTCTTATATGATTTTCCTTGCTTCTTGATATAGGCCTATACTGCTATAAAAATACTTCTTAGAACAACTTTCCCATACCTCAAAGATTTTGGACTGTTATGTTTTTATTTTTTTTGTATCTATTTATTATATTTTTTCATTAATTTCTTGGTTGACACATTCATTGTTTAGTAACATCATATTTAACCTCCATATATTTGGGCTCTTTCCAGATTTTACATGCTGTTTATTTGTAACTTCATTGCATTGTTGTCAGAAAAGTGCATGTTATGATCTTGATGTTTCTTAATTTGTTCAGTTTGTGTGTGTGTGTGTGTGTGTGTGTGTGTGTGTCCTAAAATGTGATCTATTCTGGAGAATGGTACATGTATGCTTGAAAAGATTGTATATTCTGTTGTTTTAGTATGAAATGTTCTGAATGTGTCTTTTAGATCTATGTGGTCCAATATGTCATTTGAAGCCACTCTTTCCTTGTTAATTTTGTTTGGATAATCTGTTACTGATGTAAGTGGGGCATTAAAGTTCACTACTATTATTGTATTACTATTTATTGCTTTTTTTTTGTTTGTTATTAACAGTTTTATGTATTTGGGTGCTGCCATGTTGGTGTATAAATACTTATAATTCTTATATATTCTTCTTGGATTTTTTCATTTATGATTATGTAGTGCCATTATTTGTCTTTTTTAATGTCTTTGATTTAAAGCAATATAAATATTGCTACTCTGGCTCTCTTTTCACTTCCATTTGCATCATAAATTCTTCTACATCCCCCCTTTTAAAAATTTGTTTATTTAAATTCAAGTTAGTTAACATATAGTGTATTGGTTAGAATAGAACCCAGTGATTCATCACTTACATATGACATGCTGTGCTCCTCACAAGTGCCCTCCTTAATGCCCATCACCTATTTAGCCCATCCCTCCATGCAACACCCCTCCAGAAAAACTCAGTTTGTTCTGTCTTTAAGAGTCACTTATGGTTTTCCTATTTTTATCTCATTTTTTCCTTCCATCCCCCTATGTTTATCTGTTTTGTTTCTTAAATTCCACATATGAGTGAAATCATATATTCGTCTTTCTCTGACTAAGTTATTGTGCTTAGTATAATACACTCTAGTTCCATCCACATTGTTGCAAATGGCAAGATTTCATTATTTTTGATCACTGAGTAATATATATATATATATTCCAATATATATTGATATTCCAATATATATTGATATCTATATATCTATATCTATCTATATATCTATCTATATCTATATTTATATCTATGTATAGATCTTTTGGATATTAATCCTTCATCCAATATTTCATTTCCAATTATTTTCTTCTATTCTTTCAGTTGCCTTTTAGCTTTGTTGATTGTTTCCTTTTCTTTGCAGAAGCTTTTTATCTTGATGAGGTCCCAATAGTTCATTTTTGCTTTTGTTTCCTTTGCCTCCGGAGACATGTCTACTAAGAAGTTGCTCAACCAAGGTCAAAGAGGTTGCTGCCTGTTTTCTTCTGTAGGATTTTGATGTTTTCCTGTCTCACATTAGATCCTTCATCCATTTGAATTTATTTCTGTGTATGGTGTAAGAAAATGGGGCAGTTTCATTCTTCTGTGTCACTTTCCAGTTTTCCCAGAACCTTTTGCTGAAGATACAGCCTTTTTTCCATTCGATATTCTTTCCTGATTTGTCAACGATTAGTTAGACATACATTTGTGGGTCCAATTCTGGGTTCTTTATTCTGTACCATTGATCTATATGTGCTTTTTTGTGCCTGTACCATACTGTCTGGACGATTAATACAAGCTTGAAGTCTGGAATTGTGATGTCTCCAGCTTTGGTTTTCTTTGCTAACATTACTTTGTTCAGTGTATTTTATGGTTCCATACAAACTTTAGAATTGTTTTTTTCTAGCTCTTTGAAGAATGCTGGCATTATTTTTATAGGGATTGCATGCATTGAATGTGTAGATCACTTTGGGTAGTATAGACATTTTACCAATATTTGTTTTCATTTATTTCTGTGCTAGTCTTTATTATTCCCTTCTTCTGCTGTCTTTAAGTTTTATTTGCTGCTCCTTTCTAGCTCTTTAGGTTTAAGGTTAGGTTGTGTATTTGGGACCTTTCTTGGTTCATGAGCTAGGCCTGATTTGCAATGTACTTTCCTCTTACGACTGCCTTTGCTTCATTCCAAATGGTTTGTACTATCATGTTTTCATTTTCATCTTTTTACATGTTTTTTTTAAATGTCTACTTTAATTTTCTGGTTAAACCATTCATTCTTTAGTAGGATGTTCTTTAACCTCCATGTATTTGAGAGCTTTCCATTTTTTTTCTTGTGGTTGTTTTCAAGTTTCAGAGCATTGTGATCTGAAAATATGCATGGAATTATCTTGATCTTTTGTATCTGTTGAGAGCTGATTTGTGACCCAGTATGTGATCTATTCTGGAAAATATTCCATTTTGTTGAGAAGAATGTGTATTCTACTTTAAGATGAAATATACTGAATATGTCTGGCAAGTCCATCAGGTCCAGTGTGTCATTCAAAGCCACTGTTTCCTCTGTGTGTGTGTGGGGGGGGGGGGGAGCCAAAGCAACCAAGACTACAAAGTACCAGTGCCAGACACACCAACTCTACAGGTAACAAAATAGCACTAAATTCATATTTTTCAGTAATTACTCTGAATGTAAATGCTCCTGTCAAAAACATAGAGTAACAGAATGGGTAAAACAACAAGACCCGTCTATATGCTGCGTACAATAGACTCATTTTAGACCTAAAAACACCTGCAGATTGAATGTGAGGGGATGGAGAACCATCTTTAATGCTAATAAATGTCAAAAGAAAGCTGAAGTAGCCATAATTATATCAGACAAACTGGATTTTAAAACAAAGACTGTAATGAGATATGAAGAAGGGCATTATATATAAATAAGGGGTTTATCCATCAAGAAGATCTAACAATTGTAAATATTTATGCCCCCTCCCAACTTGGGAGCATCCAAATATATAAATCAACTAATAACAAACATAAAGAGACTCATTGATAATAATACCATAATAGTAGAGGACTTTAATACCCCACTTACAGAAAATGACAGAGCAGACTTCCCTAAGTCCCTTCTTGATCCAATAGTTTCCTTTCCCTTCCTCTTTTTAGATTCACTACTTTCCATAATTTTATATTCTATATAACTACTATCTTCTTTGCTTTTTAAATACTCATTGTGACTGTATCCAGTCAGTTTTCCATCTCAGAGCATTTTTATTTCACCTAATTTTTAGGTCTTTGATATCTGCAGCAAGGTTTCTCTAGTGTCTTCTATGTTTTTTTCAAGCCAGGCTAGTAGTCTTAGGACTGCTGTTTTAAATTCTTGTTCAGATATATTCTTATATATGTTTTGAGAAAATCCTTGGCTATCAATTTTTCTTGACCTTTCTTTTGGGGAGAATTCCCCTGTGTTGCCATTTTGGCTACATTTCCATCTTTTGTGTGTTTTAAAATATTGTTATGTTTCCTGCACCTGGGAGTAATGTTATATCAAACAGGGGTCATACACTGTCCAGGCCTTGCACTTCAGGATGTGATTCTGTTGTGTGTTGTGTGCACTCTGCGGTTGTGTTTTGTCTGCTCTTTCCCACTGGTCAGTCCTCTGCAGAGCTCCTCCCTGCTTGCAGTGTGGAGTGTTTGGACCTTTAACTCTGTGTGCTTTGATTTATTGATGTAAGTCTGGAAAAAAAGCAAAAAAAATGTCTGATCCCCCACACACACACAAAAAAAGGAAAACCAGGAAGGGAACAAAGAAACCAAACAGAGAATCAAACAAAGATAAAGCTGATTCTAAAGAGAAAGGAAAAAGAAAAAAGAAAAGAATGAAAAAGCCTGCTCCAAAACAAAGAGAAAAGGTAATGTAAAAAGGAAACTATGAGCATGTTTCCAAAAGAAAAGAAGGAAGTAAAAAAAAAAAATTATAAAGTAAGCCTGGTCCTATTTCCAACAGAACTGCAGGTGTCATTTTGATGCACTCGATTTTCAGAACACTTGGTTCATGTGGGGTGCTGGCTGTGCTGGTCTTCTGGTGGCAAGGCCCCCTGTGTTAGCTCAGCATCACTCTTGCCCCAGTAAATAAACAGTTGCCAGGTACAGCGAGGGAGGGTTTGGTGTAAGTGGATCCCACCTCCACTGGGGGCCTCTGTGTTGCTCTCTGAATTCCCACCATGTTGGTGTTGGGGGGAACATTGCACCACCCCAAACTTGCCCTGGACAGGGATTTCATACCCTGCACAGTTCAGACAGCCCTCATACAATAGCAAGTGCAGTCAGCTCACCCTGTGCCACAACTCTCTTGTGGTTTTCCTTTGGCACACGACTGAGTTTTAAAACCCAAAGTCATAAAGGACCAACGCCACACAAGCCTGCCCCTCCCCTCCAGATTAGTGCCTTTCCACACTGTGTCTAATGTCCTCTGTCCCTGGAAAACAGTTCTATGCCAGCACATTGCATAAGATCTGTATAATCTATCGAATATATATTCCTTCTGGGTGTGCTGTGTTCCTGTTGATGAAAGGTATTTTGCTGGTGTCTGCAGGGCCTTTTGTCTTTGAGGAGGCAATAAATCCTCTCACAAAAATACTCCACGATGGGGAATGTTTTCTCCCAATGTGCCCCAAAGATCTCTACACAAAGCTATGCACTCTGGGACCAGTTCCCTCCTTCCCAGGAATGCACACCACAGCTCTGCTCAAGAGAAGGTTGTGGACTTCAAAAACATCAGAATTTGAGCTACCAACACTGTTTGAAAAAAAAAAAACCTGCTACACTCAACATTTCTTGCTCCCCATTCTGTGTTCCAGAAAGGTTTTCCTCTTTTGTAAACTCAATATTGCACTTTCTCAACCCCTTCCTTTTTCTCTCCCTTATGTCTCTCCACAGAAAGGGTTCCTTACCCTCCATGGAATCACCATTTTTCCTTCCCCTAATTCACTTCCACACACCTCACATCTGCCATATTCTCTCCTTCCAACTGTGAAAATCCTGGCAGTCAGTGATCTATTTTCTGGGTGTTCAAAGTGATCTAATCTCAATACAGCTGTGTTTGAGGGATGAGCCAAGCCCAGAGTCCCCCTACTTCTCCACCATCTTAGCTCCTCCTCCATTCCTTTACTTTACATCTGCATTTATTTTTAGATCTAAAATGAATCTCTTGTAGGCTGCTTTTAGATGGGTCTTGTTTTTTATGCATTAAGTCATCTAATGACTTTTGCTTGCAACATTTAGTTAATTCACATTCAAAATAATTATTGAAAGGTTTGTAGTCATTGCCATTTCGTTTCATGTTTTATGGGTGTTTTTGTAGCTATTGTCTGTTCCTTTCCTCCCTTGCTCTCTTCTCTCATGATTTGTTGTCTTTTTAGTGATACACTTGGATTCCTTTCTCTTTATTTTTGCACATTTTTACTGGTTTCTAATTTGTGGTTACCATTAGGTTTGTATATAACATGTTTTGCATATAGCAGTCAATATTAAGTTGATGATTACTTATGTTTGAACCCATTCTTACTCCCCCACAATAAATCTTTTTTTGGGGGGGGGAGAGGGAGGTGATATTTTATTTATTTTATTGTATATATTTTATTTTATTTTATTTATTTTTTAAATACAATTTATTATCAAGTTAGCTAACATACAGTGTATACAGTTTGGTCTTGGCTTTGGGAGTTGATTCCCATGATTCATTGCTTCTATACAACACCCAGTGCTCATCCCAACAAGTGCCCTCATCAATACCCATCACCCATTTTCCCCTCTTCCCTGATCCCCTCACCAACCCTCAGTTTGTTCTCTGCATTTTAGAGTCTCTTATGGTTTGCTTCCCTCTCTGTTTGACACTATTTTTCTTCTTCCTTTCCCCCATGGTCTTCTGTTAAGTTTCTCAAATTCCACATATGAGTGAAAACATATATCTGTCTTTCTCTGACTGACTTATTTCACTTAACATAATACCCTCCAGTTCCATCCACGCTGTTGCAAATGGCAGGATTTCATTCTTTCTCATTGCCAAGTAGTATTACATTGTATATATAAGCCTCATATTCTTTACCCATTCATCAGTTGATCGAAATTTGGGCTCTTTCCATTATTTGGCTATTGTTGAAAGTGCAGCTAGAAATATTGGGTTACATGTGCCCCTATGAATCAGCACTCCTGTGTCTTTTGGATAAATTCCTAGTAGTACTATTGTTGGATCTTAGAGTAATTCAATTTTTAATTTTTTTGAGGAACTTCCACACTATTTTCCAGAGCAGTTGCACCAGTTTGCATTCCCACCAACAATGCAAATTCCCATTTCCCCACATCCTCGCCAACAGCTATCATTTCCTGAGCTGTTAATTTTATCCACTCTGACTGGTGTGATGTGATATCTCAATGTGGTTTTGATTTGTATTTCCCTGGTGATTAGTGATGTTAAGCATCTTTTCATATGTCTGTCAGCCATCTGGATGTCTTCTTTGGAAAAGTGTCTATTCATGGCTTCTGCCCATTTATTCACTTGAGTATTTGTTTTTTTGGGTGTTGAATTTTGTAACTTCTGTATAGATTTTGGAAACTAACCCTTTATCTGATATGTAGTTTGCAAATATCGTTTCCCATTCCATCAGTTGCCTTTTAGTTTTATTGATTGGTGCTTTGCAGTGTAGAAGCTTTTTAACTTGATGAGGTCCCAGTAGTTTTTTTTTTTCTTTTTTTTTTCTTTTTGTTTTCTTGTTTTGTTTTGTTTTGGTTTTTGCTTTTATTTCCCTTACATTTGGAGACGTGTTGAGTTAAGAAGTTGTTGCAGCTGAGGTCAAAGAGGTTGTTGTCTATTTTCTCCTCTAGGGTTTTGATGGTTTCCTGTCTCACATTTAGGTATTTCATCCATTTTGAGTTCATTTTTGAGAATGGTGTAAGAAAGTGGTCCAGTTTCATTCTTTTGCATGTTGCTGTCCAGTTCTCCCACCACCATTTGCTAAAGAGATTGTTTTCTTTTTCTATGGCTACTCTTCCTTGCTTTGCCAAAGATTAGATGGCCATACATCTGTGGGTACATTTCTGGATTCTCTATTCTATTTAATTGGTCTATATGTCTATTTTACCAAAACCATCCTGTTTTGATGATTACAGCTTTGTAGTACAGGCTAAAGCCTGGGATTGTAAAGCCTCCAGCTTTGGTTTTCTTTTTCAACATTACTTTGGCTATCCACTGTCTTTTGTGGCTCCATACAAATTTTAGGATTGCTTGTTCTAGTTTCGAGAAGAATGCTGGTGCAATTTTGATTGGGACTGCATTGACTGTGTAGATTGCTGTGGGTAGTATTGATATTCTAGTAATATTTGTTCTTCCTATCCATGATCATGGAATGTTTCCCCATTTCTTTGTGTCTTCTTCAATTTCTTTCACAAGTTGTCCATAATTTTCAGCATACAGATCTTTTACATCTTTGGTTAGGTTTATTCCTAGGTATTTTATGGTTCTCAGTGCAATTGTAAGTGGAACCAATTTCTTGATTTCTCTTTCTGTTGCTTCATTATTAGTGTATAGACATGCAACCAATTTTTGTACAATGATTTTGTATCCTGCGACTTTGATGAATTCATGTATCAGTTCTAGCAGCTTTTTGGTGGAGTCTATCGGGTTTTCCATGTAGAGTATCATGTAATCTTCAAGGAGTGAACACTTGAATTCTTCTTTGTGAATTTGGATGCAATTTATTTTATTCTATCATATGATTGCTGAGGCTATGACTTCCAACACTATGTTAAACAACCGTGGTGAGAGTGGACATCCCTGTTATGTTCCTGATCTCATGAAGAAAGCTCTGTTTTTCATCATTGAGGGTGATATTAGCTGTGGGCTTTTCATATAAGGCTTTTATGATGTTATGTGTTCCTTCTGTCCTGAATTTCTTGAGGGTTTTTATTAAGAAATGATCCTGTAGTTTGTTAACTGCTTTTGGCATCTACTGACAGGATCTTATGGTTCTTATACTTTCTTTTATTAATGTGATATATCACATTGATTGATTTGTGAATATTGAACCAGCCCTGAAACCCAGAAACAAATCCCACTAGATCATAGTGAATAATTCTTTTAATATACTGTTGAATTTGACTTGCTACTTTCTTGTTGAGAATTTTTGCATCCATGTTCATGATGGATGTTGGCCTATAATTCTCCTTTTTGGTGGGATCTCTGTCTGGTTTAGGAATCAAGGTAATGCTGGCTTCAAAGAATGTGTCCAGAAGCTTTCCTTCTGTTTCCATTTTTTGGAACAGCTTGATAAAGATAGGTATTAACTTTTCTTTAAATGTCTGGTAGAATTCCCCTGGGAAGCTATCTGGCCCAGGAATCTTATTTGTTGGGAGATTTGTGATAACTGATTCAATTTCTTTGCTGGTTAGGGGTCTGTTCAAATTTTCTGTTTTTCCTGTTTCAGTTTTGGTAGTTTGTGGATGTCTAGGAATTTCTCCATTTCTTTCAGGTTGTCTAGTTTGTTGGCATATAATTTTTCATAGTATTCTCTAACAATCGTTTCTATTTCTGTAGTGTTGGTTGTGATCTCTCATCTTTCATTTGTGATTTTATCTATTTAGGTTCTCTCTTCTTTTTGAGAATTCTAGCTAGAGATTTATCAATTTTGTTTATCCTTTCAAAAAAAAACAGCTCTTAGATTCATTGATCTGTTCTACTGTTTTTTTTTTAATTCTACATTGTTTATTTCTGTTCTAATCTTTATTATTTCTCTTCTTCTGCTGGTTTTGGGGTTTCTTTGCTCTTCTGCTTCTAGTTCCTTTAGGTGTGAAGTTCAATTTTGTATTTGGGATTTTTCTTGTTTCTTGAGGTAGACCTGGATTTCATTGTATTTTCCGCCTAGGACTGCCTTTGCTGTATTCCAAAGGGCTTTTGACTGTCATGTTTTCATTTTCATTTTCTTCCATATATTTTTAAATCTCTTCTTTAATTTCCTGGTTGACCCATTCATTCTTTAGTAGGATGTTCTTAACCTCCATGCATTTGGAGGTTTCCAATTTTTTTCTTCTGGTTGATATCAAGTTTCAGAGCAGTGTGATCTGAAAATATGCATGATATGATTTCAATTCTCTTATATTAATGAGGGCTGTTTTGTGACCCAGTATGTAATCTATCTTGGAGAATGTTGCATGTGCACTCGAAAAGAATGTGTATTCTGCTGATTTTGGATGAAAAGTTCTGAATATATCTGTGAAGTCCATCTGCTCCTGTACATCATTCAGGGCCATTGTTTCTTTATTGATTTTTTGCCTAGATGACCTGTCCATTGTTGTAAGTAGAGTATTAAAGTCACCTGCAATTACTACATTCTTATCAGTAAGATTGTTTGTGATCAATTGATTTATATATTTGGGTTCACCAAATTGGGTGCATAAGTATTCATAATTGATAGCTCCTCTTGATGGATAGACCATGTAATTATGATATAATGCCCTTAATCTCTTGTTATAGCCTTTAATTTAAAATCTAGTTTGTCTGATATAAGTATGGCTACTCCAGCTTTCTTTTGACTCCAGTAGCATGACAGATGGTTCTACACCCCCTCACTTTCAATCTGTAGGTGTCCCAGGTCTAAAATGAGTCTCTTGTAGACAGCAAAGAGATGGGTCTTGTTTTTTTTTTTTTTTAATCCATTCTGATAATTTATATCTTTTGATTGGGGCCTTTAGTCCATTTACATTCAGAGTGATTATTCAAGGCTATAGATTTAGTGTCATTGTGCTACCTGTATGTTTCATGCTTGTGGTGATGTCTCTGGTCCTTTGTGGTCTTTGCAGTGTTCCATTCACAGAGTTCCCCTTAGAATCTCTTGCAGGTCTGGTTTAGTGGTCATGAACTTCTTCAGTTTTTGTTTGTCTGGGAAAGACTTTATCTCTCCTACTCTGAATTCTGGATAAAGGATTATTGACTGCATATTTTTCCTATTCAACACATTGAATACTTCCTGCCACTCCCTTCTGGCTTGTCAAGTTTCAGTGGACAGGTCTGCTACTACCCTTATGTATCTAACCTTGTTGGTTAAGGTTTGTTTGTCCCTAGCTGCTTTCAGAATTCTCTCTTTATCTTTGTATTTTGCCAGTTTCACTATGATATGTTGTAGTAAATACCTATTCATGTTGAATCTGAAGGGAGTTCTCTGTGCCTCTTAGATTTCGATATCTGCTTCCTTCCCTAGATTAGGGACATTCTCAGCTATAATTTATTCAAGTAAAATTTCTGACCATTTCTCTCTCTTCTTCTTCTGGAACTACTATGAGACAGATATTATTATGTTTAATTGAATCACTTAGTTCTCTAATTCTCCCCTGTGGTCTAGTTTTTTCTTATCTTTTTCTTGACCATCATTTTTCATAATTTTATCTTCTATTTCACTTATTCTCCCCTGACTCCTCCATACTTGCTGTCACCAAATCTCATTTATTTTGCATCTCATATACAGCATTTCTTAATTCATCATGACTATTTCTTACCTCTCTGTAGCAATAGATTTCCTGCTGTCTTCTATGCTTTTTTTCAAGCCAAGCTCTTAATCTTATGACTACTATTCTAAATTCTTGATCAGATATATTGTTTATATCTGTTTTGAGCAATTCTCTAGCTGTCATTTCTTCCTGGAATTTCTTTTGAGAATTCTTCCATTTCATTTTGGGTAGTTTTCTGTCCTTTATGTGTATTACTTGGTATGTGTCCTGCTCCTGTGAGCACTCCTATATTGAAATGGGGTAATAACACTGTCCAGAACCTGGCCCTTTGGGAGGTGTTTTTGGAGTGTGTTGCATGCTCTCTGTTTTTGTGACTCTGGTTGCTTTATCTCCCTACTTTTGTGACTCTAGTTGCTTTATCACCTTCCACCAGGTGTACTTTGATTTGTTCATTGAAGTAACCTTGGGAAAATTTGAAAAGGGGGCAGTGGTGGAAGAAGCCTTATCCCATACAAAGAGAGAAATGACAGAGTAGGGAGAAAGAAAAGAAAAAAAATACCAGAGAGAGAATCCAGGAAAATCTGTGGCTTAATCCCGAGAAAGAGAGAGAGAGAGAGAGAGACAAACAAGGAGGGGATCTATGTCTGTTTAAACAAACCAACAACCAGAATAGATAAGGGGAGAAATAATAAGAAGAAAACAAAACAAAACAAAATATATATATATATATATATATATATATATATATATATTGCATTTTCTGACTTTATTGCATTTTCTGACTTTATTCCTGGTCAATTCTTATATATATATAATAAATGACCAGGAATAAAGTCAGAAAATGCAAAAACAGTGGACTAATATCTGATGGTGATTGGAACAGGTGGGTGTGCTGGCTTGGAGGAGGGACCATCTGGTTAGGTCAGTGCAATCTTGTTCTGGTAGATAGGCAGTTATCAAGCACAGAGGGATGTGGTTTTGTGTAGGTGGGTCTTGCCTCCACTGTAGGCCACTGTGTTGTTGCCTGAAGCCCCAAGTTGCTGGTGATTGGGAGAAAAATGGCAACACCCCAGTCTTTCCTCCCTGGACTGGGTGTCCCAAACCACTCTGTTCAAGCCATCCTCACAGTGCCCCATAGGCATGAGCCTGCCAGCTTTTCCCACCCCACAGTCTCTCCCTCTTTCCAGGTGCTTAGTTGGGATTCAAACCAGTCCCAGACTTAAAGAATCCTGCTCCAGGCACGCCAGTTCTGGGGTAGTGCCACTCTGCCCAGAGAGCCTACAAAGGGCCTCTGGCTGGCAGGCACCTGCAGGGAATTTTGTCCTCTGAGAAGCTATGTACCTTCTTTCCATAGCACTCAAGGGAGAGTATGGTTCTCTCCAACTGTGCCTCTGTGCTAACTACTGAGCCTGGGGCTGGACCCCCTCATCCCCAGGTGCCTGTACAGAGTTGCAGACACCAGTGCAGAGAAAGCCCTGCAACCCTGGATCATGTTAGAAATTGGCTCTTTCTCCATACTTTCTGTTCCCCGGTCCATGATTTTTCTCTTGCCCAAAAACAATCCTACACTTCCTCAGCCTCTCTTTATCTTCCTTTTGTCTCTCCAAAGAAGGGGGTCACTGCCCTCCATGCCTATGCCAGTTTTATCTCTCCCAATTTGCAATCATGCACCTATGACCAGCCAAGTTGTCCCCATGGGCCCCTAGAGATGTTTCTTTCACTCTGTAGCACTGATTCCTGGAATTCCAAGTCTTGTCTCAATACTGTTGTTTGATGAATGAGAGAACTTCGGGTCCCATACTTCTTTGCAATGTTCCAGAATAATCTTTCATACATGACATAATTTTATTTTGTGAATCCCTTAACTGATTTTTACAAATATACTTATTTTTCTGCTTTTATGTTTCCTACTCTTCTTGTTTTTACTTATGATCTTTACTTTTCATTCAAAGAGTTCTCTTTAACGCTTGTTGTAGGGCTTGTTTAGTGGTCATGGATTCTTTTAACTGTTGTTTGTCTTGGAAACTCTATCTCTTCTTTACTCTGAATAATAGCTTTGCTGGATAGTGTATTCTTTGCTGCAGATTTTATTTTTCCTTTTAGCACTTTGAATATATCACACCATTCCCTTTTGGATTGCAAAGTTTCTGTTGAAAAATCAGATGATAGCTTTTTAGGTTTTCCCTTGTATGTACATGTTTTCTTTTCTCTTGCTGCTTTTAAATTTCTCTCTTTATCACTAATTTTTGCCATCTTAATTATTGTATGTCTTTTGTGTACCTACTTGGCTTGCTATTGTTGGGATTGTCTGTCTCTCTTGGTTCAAGATTTGCATTTCCTTCCCCAGATTTGGGACATTTTCAGTTATTATTTCCTTAAACCAATTTTCTGCCCCCTTTTATTCTTTTAATGTTTATTTATTTATTTTGAAAGTTCATGCATATGTACACAGGAGAGAGAGAGAGAGCAAGAGAGAGAGAGAGAGAACAAGCGAGGGAGGGGCAAAGAGAGAGGAAAAGAGAGAATCCAAAGCAGTATTGGACTGACAGTGCAGAGCCTGATGTGGGACTCGAACCCACAAACTGTGAGATCATGACCTACGCCTAAATCAAAAGTTGGAAGCTTAATTGACTGAGCCACCCAGGTGCCCCTGCCCCCTTTTCTCTCTTCTTCTTGGGTACGTATAATGCAAATGTCATTATGCTTGATGGTATTGTGATGTTCCCTAAGTCTACTGACATTTTGCATAATTTTTTTCTCTCACCTATTCAGCTTTATTACTTTCAATTACTCTCTTACCCAGGTCACTGAATCTTTCCTCTGCTTCCTCTAGTCTACCACTTATTCCATATTTAATTCCATTTTTAATTTCAATTATTGTCTTTTTCATCTCTGATTGTTTTTTTTTTCTCTCTTAAGGGTCTCACTGATGTCCTCCACTCTTTTCTTAAGTCCAGTGAGTATATTAATGATCATTACTTTAACTTCTCTCTCAGGCATATGACTTATCTCCATTTCACTTAGATATTTTGCTGTGATTTTGTCCTGTTTCTTCATTTGGGAAATATTCCTCTCTGTCCTCATTTTGTCTAATTATCTGTGTATTTTTCTATGTGTTAAGAAATTTTGCTACATCTCTTGCTCTTGAAAGTAGTGACCTTATGAGAAAGAGGTCCCACAGTGCCCTGCAGTGCAGTGTCTCCTGTTCTTCAGAACCTGGCACTTTGGGGATTTTTCTTATGTGTGTTGTGTGCATACTGTTTTTGTGGCTGGGGTGCCTTTTCCTTCAGTTCAGTCATCTTCAATGGCTTTCTTTGTATGTCGTGCAATGTTTAGTCTCTGTGGTGTTAGTGAAACAGTCTGTGGCCACCTTGGGCTTGAGCTGAGTCAAGCCAGATGTTTATGAAGTACAGTAGCACCAAACTATGAGGTGCTTTTGCTTTCTTGTCCCCTGAGATTTCAATGGTGTGTTGGGTTTGCAGTCAGACCTGTTTACCCCCAGGCCACTGCTACTGCCATGGTCTGACTGGTATGTGTGGCTATCTTTCTCTAACCCCTGGGCAGGAGTCTTTGTATGGTGCTGGCCCCTTTTGGTTCTGCTTGGACACTGCCAGGCTTGATGGGCTCTGGCAAAAAGGATATTGGAGAGGTGGATCCACGATATGTATGGAGGATCGATGCATAGTGTTTGCAAGGTTTGTATCCTGGTCCTTTGTGAGAAAAGACTTGCTTTTATCAGTACTGATGCCTGCAAAGTTGGAGAAGGCATATCGGCAAAAGCACATGGGGGCAAAAGGGAAGCTGTTAGCAATTCAGGTAGCAGCGTTGTTGCTGTTCTGGTCCATTGCAAGTGGCCATGTGTTTGTTGGGAGTAGGGGAGGTAAATGATGTTTGCTACATCATTTGTTCCTGGAGGAGCTCCCCAAAATCTCTATACATTTAGGATATGCTGAGATAAGTAAACATCCCTCTCTCTCCCATAAGCCCCAGACATTTTTAAAACGGCTGCATCTATGCTTTATTTCCATGTTTTTTCCCCTCTGTCTCTTTAAGGGCAGAGACTCAGTTTCTTCTTGTTCTGCTGGCTGTCCCTGAGCCAAGCATGCTGATTTTTGAAATTTCAGGTTTTAACTTTTGCTGGTTTTAAAACTCACAATATTTGTCCCCTCTGGTTTTTGAAACCAAATGTTATGATGGTTCATTTTCCTTTTGTGGGCTCCCTGATGAGATAGTCTATTTATCTCCCCTATCCACCACCCTGGGTCCCTACTCCAGCAGACGTTCCTGCAGGTCCATTTTGCTTCCCACCACATCTCCACCCTTTCTACACTCTTTGATATGGCCTCTTCTCTACAATTAGTTGTGAAGTGAGTTTGGCCATTATTTGGGTCATTTTCTGGTATATTAACACTGTTGTGAATGTTACCTAGTTGTATCCATGGAACAAAGTGAGCTTTGCATCCTGCTACTCCACCGCCTTCTTGGAAATCTATTTTAATTATAAACCATAACATGCTCTCAGCTTATCCCAAATGAAATATTAAATTTCCACTATAATTCCAAGGTGTTTTCTTTCAGCTTCATAAAGTGAACATGGGCTTAGCCAATATGCTGTCATTTAAAGACTTTCATTAAACTAGGACATTTTGAAAGCCATAAGACATTGTATTACTTCTAATTATATTCATGTATTATTGTACCCCAAATCATAATTATTAGAATGATGCCAGTATGTTCTGGAATGTTTTTAAGAGAGGTCACTTTTATTTCCTGTATTGTATACCTCAGCTTGTATTATTTCTTATTTTTGAGGGAATGTATGGATGTAATAACTCCATGGAGATTTTTTATTAAGCTTAAATTTTAGTGGTCAACAAATAGTGATTGGGGAGATTGGAAAGATTGGATGCAAGAAGAAACGACTGGAAGAAGCAAGTTTGTTTTTGAGCTTTCCACTGGAATATCCCAATGTAGGAGTTCAGTTGGAAGTTGAAAATATATGATTTGTAATTTTGTATTGAGTTCAAGACTGCAAGTAGAAATTTGGAATTATAGTCATAGAAGTGTAGACATGGACACATCTGTGGTTATCCAGGAAGATCCTACTGAGTTAAAAAACAGGAGGTGTGGATGGGTTCCTGTACATCATCAAATATTTTAGGAGTGTCCAGGAAGAAGTACCTGAAAATAGAGTAAAAGAAAATAGCCAGAGTGATAGAGGAAAACCAGGAGAAAGTATCATAGAAGATTAAAAAGTCAGTCTCAAGAAGCAAGCAATGATCCAAAAATCTCAAATATCAAAAAGACACAAACAGATAAGAAAATCGAAGTGACAATGCCTTTAGAATTATTAAATCCATTGGTACTTCTAGGAAGATATGTTTCAAACGAATTTTCAGCTTTGTTGGGAATGTAGATGGCTGTATGTTGGTGACAACGGGCAGTACATAACTAGAGGAGTACATATACACTTCTCTTGTGGTGATTCTAGCTCTGAAGAAAATTGCTCGATGGCTAGTCAGATTAATGTTATTCACAAAGGTTATAAATAAGATGTCTGATAGAACAAGTTCTTTATGGAAGAAGAAACAGATGGGGGAATTATGTGGGATAGAGGGGAACACTTCTATTTGACTTATGAGTGAGAAAGAAATGAATACATGGGTATGGAGAAACATAGTGGGAAGGAAGGGAGAAAGTTGCATGATTCTTGCCTATAACCTCTATTTCCTCAGTACAATGAGAGACTACCTCTTCTGCTGTGACTGAAGAAGGTAGAATGTCAGATTTTGGGGGTTGGGAATTTAGACCTTGAATAAAAAATGAGAAGCAGTGGAAAGGACTCTGAGGGTTTATCTATCTTTTTGGTGACTATGAATTACTGGAAATCATTGAGTACCATCTAATATTGGAAACTATAAATTTATTATAACATCGATATAAATAGTTATATGACACTCCTTCAGGATCCACATAAGGTGGTCATTGCACTATGAAAATTCTTTGGACCCAAACAAGCAGAGTTTAGCAGTCCTTCTCTTATTGTACCACTAACTTAAAATATATCTTTATAATTGCACTCAGAACAAAACGTTTTTAGTATAAGTCATTTGTGTTACATGCTGCTTCCCAACCAAACAGCTAGCTCTTTGAAAATATAGCTATATTTTGAATTCTAGTATAAAGTACAAATAAATGTTTGTTGAATGAATAGATGAGTAATCTTTAATCCTCCTCTAGCAGTGCATTTGCAAGTGTGTATTTACAATATAATCACTAATACCTTTCTCTCAAAACACTCTCCCTGCCATTGCTCCATCCCAGGTCTTCTGACTATATAGTTTAGTTCTGTCAAAATGTATCCTGTATAATCTGGAGACGGGTATAATTTTGTTACTATAGTAGGTTAACTAATCTGAGATGTTTAAATTCCTGCTTTAGAAATTCAGAAAAGAACCACGTATTATAAACAAGAAATAACAGTACAAAAGTAATTCCTTATATAATTTGAAAATTAAAATCTCTGTTCTGTACACTTTATTTTAAGGGAATTAATCTACTATTGTACATTCTACTGGTCAGTCTGTTAAAGTCCAAAACTAAAAGCAAAGAATGATTAAATAAAAAGGTTGCTTGTGCTTGAAACATTTTAGTTTCAGAAAAAATCTCATTGTTACTTTTTGTTCAAATTATCAAATGTAAACGGACTTATTCCAGCATTAGAAATATGGAACTAGTGTGATGATTAGGACTGCAGCTTAGCCCATATGATTTTAGTCTTTAACTATAGTCCTGTCTCTTGGGAAAACAGGGCATATTTAATCATGTGTTGTAAAATAAAATTTTATTGTGAAAAACACTTTAACACAAATTAGGTTATTTATTTCTTTTAATAGCAGTTTAAATATACTCATTCACATATGCAGACAATAGTTCCTCCTCTTTCACAATCATTTTGTAACTTTTTTAGCTTATGTGACTGATATTGGGTGAACCGATTTTCAAGGATGGATTGACAGATTTTTTCCCCATAAAAATCTTGTTGATAGTAGAATAATTATTTTAAAAACCACACTGACATTTCCCATGTTGTCAATGATACTTATTATTTTATGCTAATGAATTCTTCAGTAGCTTAGTAATGAAAAAGGCAACTTTTTGCTTAAAAAAATGCTGGAAGTTACTTTATTTAGCAGTCCCTTTCAGCTGATGATATAGTGCCAAATAAATATTTCATATAAATTCTACACTGAAAGTTATAAGAATAGTCCTTGATCTTGGATCAGATACCATGGGCTTCTAATTATTTTAAGGACATTCTTTATCTTGTCTACCTACCTCTCAATATATACACACTTCCTGGAAATTCCATCACATAAAAATTTAAAATAAGCAAACAAAAAGATTCTAAAGATGTAAAAGATGAAGTATTCACAACAAGCTGGTAAAAATAAGTATGAAAAAAAAATACACCAGAGTAAGACCCTAGGCTATCTTGTCCAATAAAAACAACTAGATAATTATCAATGTATCTTAAATACCCCAGAAATGGACCTGAAGACTTGCAGAACAAACTCCCCAACTAAAAGTAGAGGATTTTTTCCGGGTCTGCATACCGGGCGGGCCAGAACCCTAGGGGCGCTGTATTGCTGCCTTCTGGTCTCGCTCTGCTCTGTAAACCTTGCTGCCCGGTTACCTTCAAGTCTCTCAGCTCCCGACTTTCGCTCTATGAGGCCCTGGCCAAGCACCAGGAGGGGCACTGTGTTGAAAGCCAACCCCGCCTCTTTCCAAAGCAGTGTCCTGTGCTAAATTTTTTTGTTCCTAGAAAAGTACTGTTACAGACATCCTTTAACCTGTCTCCTGGTATGCATGTTAAAGAATGTATTTCTTGGAGGATCATGGGAAGATGGCGGTGTAGGAGGACTCCGGGCTCACAGCGCATCCTGCTGATCACTTAGATTCCACCTACACCTGCCTAAATAACCCAGAAAACCACCAGAAGAATAGCAGAATGGAGTCTCTGGAGACAAGCACAGACTAGAGGCCGACGGAAGAGGGTAGGAAGGGTGGCAAGGCGGTGCGCGCTACCCGGACTGGCGGGAGGGAGCCAGGGCAGAGGGGTGGCCCGCCAGCCAAGCAGAGCCCCTGAGTCTGGCTTGCAAAAGCGGAGGGGCCAGACAGAGTGTATTCCGACAGCAAGAGGGACTTGACATCTGGAAGGTTATAAGCTAACAGCTCTGCTCGGAGAACGGGAGGGATGGAAGACAAAGGGAGGGAGAGTTGAGCCCCAGACAACAGAGCTCAGCTTGGCAGGGAACAAAGGCGCTCACCAGCGCCATCTCCCTCGCCCATCCCCCTGCCAAAATCCCAAAGGGACCCAGTTCCTGCCAGGAAGCTTGCTTGCACCTCGCAAACACCCAATGCTGTGCTTCTGCTGATCCATCCTTCCGGCGGGTCTGACTCCCTCCGGGTGCCGCAGGGCCCCTCCTGAAGTGGATCTCCAAAGGAAAAGCAAGCTGAGCCTGCCCCTTCCGCCCCTGTGCACCTTGCCAATCCACCCAAGCTAATACGCCAGATCCCCAGCACCACAAGCCTGGCAGTGTGCAAGTAGCCCAGATGGGCCATGCCACCCCACAGTGAATCCTGCCCCTAGGAGAGGGGAAGAGAAGGCACACACCAGTCTGATGGTGGCCCCAGTGGTGGGCTAGGGGCAGACATCAGGTCTGGCTGCGGCCCCGCCCACCAACGCAGAGTTATTCAAGACAGCACAGGGGAAGTGCCCCGCAGTTTCGTGCCACTCCAGGGACTAACCAAAAAGATGAAACAGAAGAATTCCCCTCAGAAAAACATCCAGGAAATAACAACAGCTAACGAACTGATCAAAAATGACTTAAACAATATAACAGAAAGTGAATTTAGACTAATAGTCATAAAATTATCGCTGGGCTTGAAAACAGTATAAAGGACAGCAGAGAATCTATTGCTACAGAGATCAAGGGACTAAGGAACAGCAAGAAGGAGCTAAAAATGCTATCAATTAGTTGCAAAGTAAAATGGAGACAACTATGGCTCCGGTTGAAGAGGCAGAGGAGAGAATAGGTGAACTAGAAGATAAAATTATGGAAAAAGAAGAAGCTGAGAAAAAGAGAGATAAAAAAATCCAGGAGTATGAGGGGAAAATTAGAGAACTAAGTGATGCACTAAAGGGAAATAATATATGCATAATTGGTATTCCAGAGGAGGAAGAGAGAGGGGAAGGTGCTGAAGATGTACTTGAAGAAATCATAGCTGAGAACTTCCCGGATCTGGGAAAGGAAAAAGGCATTGAAATCCAAGACGCACAGAGAACTCCTTTCAGACGTAACTTCAATCGATCTTCTGCAAAACATATCATAGTGAAACTGGCAAAATACAAGGATAAAGAGAAAATTCTGAAAGCAGCTAGGGATAAACGTGCTCTAACATATAAAGGGAGACCTATAAGACTTGTGACTGATCTCTCTACTGGATCTTGGCAGGCCAGAAAGGAATGGCAGGAGATCTTCAATGTGATAAACAGAAAAAATATGCAGCCGAGAATCCTTTATCCAGCAAGTCTCTCATTTAGAATAGAAGGAGAGATAAAGGTCTTCCCAAACAAACAAAAACTGAAGGAATTCGTCACCACTAAACCAGCCGTACAAGAGATCCTAAGGGGGATCCTGTGAGACAAAGTACCAGAGACATCGCTACAAGCGTGAAACCTATGGACATCACAATGACTCTAAACCCATATCTTCCTAGAATAACACTGAATATAAATGGACTAAATGCGCCAACCAAAAGACATAGGGTACTAGAATGGATAAAAAAAAAAAGATCCATCTATTTGCTGTCCACAAGAAACTCATTTTTGACCTGAGGACACCTTCAGATTGAGAGTGAGGGGATGGAGAACTATTTATCATGCCACTGGAAGTCAAAAGAAAGCTGGAGTAGGCATACATATATCAGATAAACTAGAGTTTACATTAAAGCCTGTAACAAGAGATGAAGAAGGGCATTATATAATAAGCAAAGGGTCTATCCATCAGGAAGAGCTAACAGTTATAAATGTCTATGCACCAAATATGGGAGCCCCCATATATATAAAACAAGTAATCACAAACATAAGCAAACTTATTGATAACGATGTGGTAATTGCAGGGGACGTTAATACTCCACTTACAACAATGGATAGATCATCTAGACACAGGATAAATAAAGAAACAAGGGCCCTAAATGATACATTGTATCAGATGGACTTGACAGATATATTTAGAACTCTACATCTCAAAGCAACAGAATATACTTTCTTCTTCAGTGCACATGGAACATTCTCTAAGATAGATCACATAATGGGTCACAAAACAGCCCTTCATAAGTATACAAGAATTGAAATCATACCATGCATACTTTCAGACCACAACGCTATGAAGCTTGAAATAAACCACAGGAAAAAGTCTGGAAAACCTCCAAAAGCATGGAGATTAGAGAACACCCTACTAAAGAATGAGTGGGTCAACCAGGCAATTAGAGAAGAAATTTAAAAATATATGGAAACAAATGAAAATGAAAATACAACAATCCAAACGCTTTGGGATGCAGCAAAGGCAGTCCTGAGAGGAATATATATTGCAATCCAGGCCTATCTCAAGAAACACGAAAAATCCCAAATACAAAATCTAACAGCACACCTAAAGGAACTAGAAGCAGAACAGCAAAAGCAGCCTAAACCCATCAAAAGAAGAGAAATAAAGATCAGAGCAGAAATAAACAATATAGAATCTAAAAAAACTGTAGAGCAGATCAACAAAACCAAGAGTTGGTTTTTTGAAAAAATAAACAACATTGACAAACCTCTAGCCAGGCTTCTCAAAAAGAAAAGGGAGATGACCCAAATAGATAAAATCATGATTGAAAATGGAATTATTACAACCAATCCCTCAGACATACAAGGAATTATCAGGGAATAATATGAAAAATTATATGCCAACAAACTGGACAACCTGGAAGAAATGGACAAATTCCTAAACACCCACACACTTCCAAAACTCAACCAGCAAGAAAAAGAAAGCTTGAACAGACCCATAACCAGCGAAGAAATTGAATCAGTCATCAAAAATCTCCCAACAAATAAGAGTCCAGGTCCAGATGGCTTCCCAGGGGACTTCTACCAGATGTTTAAAGCAGAGATAGTACCTATCCTTCTCAAGCTTTTCCAAAAAATAGAAAGGGAAGGAAAACTTCCAGACTCATTCTATGAAGTCAGTATTACTTGGATTCCTAAACCAGACAGAGACCCAGTAAAAAAAGGGAACTACAGCCAATATCCCTGATGAATATAGATGCAAAAATTCTCAATAAGATACTAGCCAATCGAATTCAACAGCATATAAAAAGAATTATTCACCATGATCAAGTGGGATTCATTCCTGGGATGCAGGGCTGGTTCAATATTTGCAAATCAATCAATGTGATACATCACATTAAGAAAAGAAAAGATAAGAACCTATGATCCTGTCAATCGATGCAGAAAAGGCCTTTGACAAAATTCAGCATCCTTTCTTAATAAAAACCCCCGAAAAAGTCGGGATAGAAGGAACATACTTAATGATCATAAAAGCCATTTATGAAAAGCCCACAGCTAACAACATCCTCAATGGGGAAAAACTGAGAGCTTTTTCTCTGAGATCAGGAACACGACAGGGATGCCCACTCTCACTGCTGTTGTTTAACATAGTGTTGGAAGTGTTAGCATCAGCAATCAGACAACAAAAGGAAATCAAAGGCATCAAAATTGGCAAAGATGAGGTCGAGCTTTCGCTTTTTGCAGATAACATGATATTATACATGGAAAATCCCATAGACTCCACCAAAAGTCTGCTAGAACTGATACATGAATTTAGCAAGGTTGCAGGATACAAAATCAATGTACAGAAATCAGTTGCATTCTTATACACTAATAATGAAGCAAAAGAAAAACAAATAAAGAAACTGATCCCATTCACAATTGCACCAAGAAGCATAAAATACCTAGGAATAAATCTAACCAAAGATGTAAAAGATCTGTATGCTGAAAAGTATAGAAAGCTTATGAAGGTAATTGAAGAAGATATAAAGAAATGGAAAAATATTCCGTGCTCATGGATTGGAAGAATAAATATTGTCAAAATGTCAATACTACCCAAAGCTATCTACACATTCAATGCAATCCCAATCAAAATTGCACCAGCATTCTTCTCGAAACTAGAATGAGCAATTCTAAAATTCATATGGAACCACAAAAGGCCCCGAATAGCCAAAGTAATTTTGAAGAAGAAGACCAAAGCAGGAGGCATCACAATCCCAGACTTTAGCTTCTACCACAAAGCTGTAATCATGAAGACAGCATGGTATTGGCACAAAAACAGACACATAGGCCAATGGAATAGAATAGAAACCCCAGAACTAGACCCACAAACGTATGGCCAACTAATCTTTGACAAATCAGGAAAGAACATCCAATGGAAAATAGTCTCTTTAACAATTGGTGCTGGGAGAACTGGACAGAAACATGTAGAAGATTGAAATTAGACCATTTTCTCACACCATTCACAAAAATAAACTCAAAATGGATAAAGGACCTAAATGTGAGATAGGAAACCATCAAAACACTAGAGAAGAAAGCAGGAAAAGACCTCTCTGACCTCAGCCGTAGGAATCTTACTTGACACACCCCCAAAGTCAAGGGAATTAAAAGCAAAAATGAACTACTGGGACGTTATGAAGACAAAAAGCTTCTGCACAGCAAAGTAAACAACCAACAATACTAAAAGGCAACCAACGGAATGGGAAAAGATATTTGCAAATGACATATTGGACAAAGGGCTAGTATCCAAAATCTACAAAGAGCTCACCAAACTCCACACCCGAAAAACAAATAACCCAGTGAAGAAATGGGCAGAAAACATGAATAGACACTTCTCTAAAGAAGACATCTGGATGGCCATCAAGCACATGAAAGGATGCTCAATGTCGCTCCTCATCAGGGAAATATAAATCAAAACCACACTCAGATATCACCTCACGCCAGTCAGAGTGGCCAAAATGAACAAATCAGGAGACTATAGATGCTGGAGAGGATGTGGAGAAACGGGAACCCTCTTACACTGTTTGTGGGAATGCAAATTGGTGCAACCACTCTGGAAAACAGTGTTTAGGTGCCTCAAAAAACTAAAAAGAGACCTACTCTATGACCCAGCAATAGCACTACTAGGAATTTACCCAAGGGATACAAGAGTACTGATGCATAGGGGCACTTGTACCCCAATGTTTATAGCAGCACTCTCAACAATAGCCAAATTGTGGAAGGAGCCTAAATGTCCATCAACTGATGAATGGATAAAGAAATTGTGATTTATATACAGAATTTAGTACTACGTGGCAATGAGAAAGAATGAAATATGGCCCTTTGTAGCAACATGGATGTAACTGGAGAGTGTGATGCTAAGTGAAATAAGCCATACAGAGAAAGACAGATACCATATGGTTTCACTCTTATGTGGATCCTGGGAAACTTAACAGAAACCCATGGGAGAGGGGAAGGAAAAAAAAAAAAAAGAGGTTAGAGTGGGAGAGAGCCAAAGGATAAGAGACTCTTAAAAACTGAGAACAAACCGAGGGTTGATGGGGGGTGGGAGGGAGGGGAGGGTGGGTGATGGGTATTGAGGAGGGCACCTTTTGGGATGAGCACTGGGTGTTGTATGGGAACCAATCTGACAATAAACTTCATATATTGAAAAAAATAAAAAATAAATAAAAGTAAAGGAGGCCACATCAATGAAGATAGGCAGTGCAGAGACAGGGTTTTGGAAAGAAATAGATCTTGGCTAATGCTATTCAGAGACTTCTGTAGTTACAGAAAGATGAGGGAAAAAATAACACAGAGTGGAGGACAGAAACAAAATAAATCCCCATAGCAATTTGTTTGTAAAGATAGAGATGCCAAACTTCATGAGTTCCTGAATCCAGCATGGTGTAGAGCATAGATTTCCCAAGGTAATAGGATTGGCTTTGAGAGCATCTGGAGGCCTTGGGACTTCTTCTGGTGAGAAGGAGCAGCCCACAGCCCATGGACATACTTCATGGAAACAACAATCAGAAGAGCACCTTGGGTGCACAGTCGGAAGTTTATTTGCACATTTCAGAGCATGTCACAGAGAAAGATTTCAGAGAAAAATAGTATTTCACAGACAGAAATAAAGGAATTGGAAGGTTCTATCTCTCCACTCCACCCTCAGTATGAACACAGAGCCATTTATAGAAAGTAGTGCAGCTCCTACACAGCCTACCAAACTTATTTACATCAAGCCTTCCCTCCACGCGCCACTGGAACTGCCCATCCAGTCACACTTGCCTCAGTCCCAGCATTTCCAAGCCCCTTAATGAGAATACCAGCCCAAGCCACTGCAAAAACCATGTTTCCTGATACAGGAATTTTGTAGGACCTCAGTTCCAGTGGTGGTTGCAACAGGACTAATTTCACAAAGACAAGAGAGCACACCTAATAAAATTTGCCACTTTCAAGCCAGGGACAAAACACTGCCCACAGCAAGAAAAGAGATACTCTGCAGATGACTGGCTTGAAGGATAAAGAGGTGAAGGCTCATAGCAGAGTCCACAGAGCACACATTTGAGATATTTACTGAAGTGCCAGGCCCTGGGGAAAAAGAAACACTACACTGCAGGGCACTACAGGAACTCTTTTCCTAAGGTCACTAATCTCAAGAACTGGAGATGTAGTGGACTTTGCTAACACAAATAAGTATGGACAGAGACTTAGACAAATTAAGAAGACTGAGGGATTTGTCCCATATGAATGAACAGGACAATGCAACAACAGAGATCTAAGTGAAACAGATATAAGTAACATGCCTGACAGAGAATTTAAAGTAGTGATCATAAGGATCCTCGCTGGAATTAAGAAAGGAGTGGAAGACATGGTTGAGACCATTAGCACAGATATAAGGAATAGCATAGCATAGATAAAGGGCTAAATAATGAAATGAGAAAAATGTTTAATAGAAATAACAGCAGGATGGAAGAAGCAGGATGGAGGAATGGAGTAATAACATAGGTGACAAATTAATGGAAAAACAAACAAACAAACAAAAGTTATGGAAAGTAATCAAGCTGAGCAAAAGAGAGAAAAAAATTATGTAAAATGAGAATGGAAATAGGGGAAGTGTTACTCCATCAAATGTAGTATCGGAGTCTTGCATTATAGGACCCACAGAAGAGAGAGAAAGAGGGCAGAAAAGTTATTTGAAGTGATAATAGCTGAACACTTCCTTAATCTGTGGAATTAAACAACTAACCACATTCAGGAGTTACAGAGACCCCTAAAAAAATGAACAAATGAAAATCCACAACAAGACCTATTGTAATTAAATTGGCAAAATACAGTAATAAAAATTCATAAAAACAGCAAGACAAGAAAAGTGATTTACATACAAAGGAAACTGAACAAAACTATCAGGGGATTTTCCAGCAGAATCTTTCCAAGCTAGATGAAAATGGCATGATACATTCAAAGTACTTAATGAGAAAAATAGGCAGTCAAGAATACTCTATCCAAAAAGGTTATCATTCCAAAGAGAGAGATAAAGAATTTCCCAGAGAAACTAAAACTAAAGTTCATGATCATTAAACAACTTTTCAAAAAATATAAAAAGAGACTCTTTGAGAGTGGAAGGGAGAGAGCAAAATCTGACAGTATAGATGTAGTGAAAGTACAAATAAATATTTCTATAAAAAATCAGTAAAAGAATTCACAAAAACGGATATAAAATATAATAATACACCTAAGATATGGGGAGGAGATGGGAAAAGAATTGGTTCAAACTTAAATGACCATCAACATACTATAGACAGCTATATGCAGAAAAGGTTATAGAGTAATCATATATCAAAAACCATCAATAAATATTCAATGAATAAAGATAAAGAAGTCTATATATATATCATTAAAGAATATAAGCAAAACATGAAAGAGATAAATTCAGGAAAGAATCAGAGAAATTTTTCAGAAACAACCACAAAACAAGTAATAAAATGGCAATAGATACAGGGGCACCTGCATGGCTCAGTCAGTTGAGCAACCAACTTTGGCTCAGGTCATGATCTCACGGTTTGTGAGTTTGAGCCCCATGTTGGGCTCTGTGCTGACAGCTCAGAGCCTGGAGTCTGCTTCTGATTCTGTGTCTCCCTCTCTCTCTGCCCCTCCTCCACTCATACTCTGTCTCTCTGTGCCTCAGAAACAAATAAACATTAAAAAATTTTTAAATAAAAAATGGCAATAGATACATATCTATCAATCATTACTTTGAATGTAAATGGGCTAAATGTTCCAACCCAAAGACATAGGGTGACAGAATGGATAAAAAAGACACACACACACACACACACACACACATCTCTGCCTAAAGGAGACACATTTTAGACCTAAAGACATCTGAAGATTGAAAGTGAGAAGATGGAGAAATATCTGTCATGTAAATAGACATCACACAAAAACAGGAGTAGCAATATTTATATCATAAAATATAGACTTTAAAACAAATACTGTAAAAAGAAAGAAGGGCACTATATAATAATAAAGGGAAAAATCCAACTAGAAGATATAACAATTGTAAATATTTATGCACCCAACATGAAAGAATCAGAAGACATAAAACAGTTAATCACAAACAAAAGAACTAATCAATAATATAATAATAGTAAGGACACCCCACTTACAACAATGGAGAGATCACCTAAACAGAACATCAACAAGGGAACAGTTGCTTTGAATGAAACACTGGACCAGGTAAATTGAACATATATAATCAGAACATTATATCCTAGAACAGCAGAATACACATTTTGAAGTGCATGTGGGACATCCTCCAGAACACATCACATATTAGCCCATAAAAACAAACTGAAAAAATTCAAGAATATCAAAGTCATACCATGCATCTTTTCTGACCACAATACTATGAAACTAGATATCAACCAAAAGAAACAATCTGGAAAGACCACGAGTATATGAAGATTAAATAACATGCTACAAAACAATGAATGAGTAAACCAGAAAATGAGAGAAGAAATCAAGGAAAACAAATGTTTGTATGGGAAAACAAATGAAGATGAAAATTCTACTGTCCAAAACTTTGGGATAGAGCAAAATCACTTTTAAGTGGGAAGTCTTTGGCAATACAGGACTCCCTCAAAAAGCAAGAAAAAAACACAAATAAACATCCTATCCTTACACCTTAAGAGCTAGAAAAAGAACAACAAAAATGTAAAGACAGCAGAAGGAACTAATAAAGATTAGAGGAGAAATAAATAATATAGAAACAAACAAACAAAAAACACAATAGAACATATCAATGAAATAAAAATCAAATAAATCAGATCACAAAAAGTGGGAGGAAATAACAACCAACTCCACAGAAATGCAAACCATTGTAAGACTATTATAAAAAATTGTATGCGAACAAATTGGATAACATGGAAGAAATGGATAAATTCCTGGAAAAATATAGCCTACTAAAACTGAAACAGGAGAAAGTAGAAAATCTGAAACATACCAATTATCAGCAAATGAATTGAATTAGTAATAATAAGAAACTTCCCCACAAATAAGTCCAGGTAGAGATGGCTAATCAGGCAAATTCTCTGGAACAGTTAAAGAAGAGTTAATGAATATTTTTTTCTTAAACTATTCCAAAAGTTACAAGGGAAATGTAAACTTACAAACTCATTCTATGAGGAAAGTATCACCCTGATATCAAAACCAGATGAAGACAGTTCTATAAAAGAGAACTAAAGGCCAATATCTCTGATGAACATAGAGGCAAAAATCCTCAACAAAATACTAGCAAACAGAATCCAACAATATATTTTGAAAAAAGCATTCACTACAATCCAGCAATTTATTCCTAGGTTGCAAGGATATTCAATATTCTCAGATCAATAAGCATGACACATCACTCCAATAAGAGAAAGGATAACAACCATAAAATCATGTAACAGATGCAGAAAAGGCATTTGACAAAGAACAACATCCATTTATGATAGAATCCCTCAACAATGTAGCTTTAGAGGGAATATACCTCAACCATAATAAAGCCCATATATGAAAACGAAACAGCTAATATCATCTTTAATGGGGAAAATCTGAGAGCTTTTCTTTAAGGTCAGGAACAAGACAAGTATGTCCACTCTCATTATGACCTTTATTCAACATAGTACCGGAAATCCTAGCCACAGCAATTAGACAACAAAGAGAAATTGGGGCGCCTGGGTGGATCAATCAGTTAAGCATCTGACTCTTGATTTTGTCTCAGGTCATTATCTCACGGTTCGTGAGATCGAGTCCCAACTTGGGTTCTGCACTGGAGGTTCTGAACCTGCTTGGGATTCCTTTTGTCACCCTCTCTCTCTCCCTCTTTACCTCCCCCCTCAAAAATAAATAAATAAATATTTTTAAAAAAGAGATAAAAGTCATACAAATCATTGGGGCACCTGGGTGGCTCAGTTTGTTAAGCATCTGACTCTTAATTTCAGCTCAGGTCACGATCTCATGGCTCATGAGTTTGAGCCCCGCATCAGGCTCCATGCTGAGCCTGCTTGGGATTCTCTCTCTTCCTGTTTCTCTGCCCCTCCCCTGCTTGTGCTCATTCTCTCTCTCTTTCAAAAATAAATAAATAAACTTAAAGAAATTTAAAAAGTCATACATATCACTTAAGAAGGACTAAAACTTACACCATTTGCAGGTGACATGCTATTCTATATAGAAAACCTGAAAAACCATAAAAAAACTGCTAGGACTGATAAACAAATTCAGTTAATTCCTAGGATACAAAATCAATGTACAGGAATCTGTTGCTCAGCTATACACCAATAATGAAGCAGTACAAAGAGAAATTAAGAAAGGAATCCCATTTACAACTGCACCAAAACAATCAAATAACTATGAATAAACTTAACCAATCAGGTGAAAAACATTTACTGGGAAAACTATAAAACATGGATGAAAGAGATCGAAGGTGCCACAAAGAAATGGAAAGACATTCTATGCTCTTGGATGGGAAAAACAAATATCATTTTTTCCCTCCAAATTTTATGTAAATTCAACTTAGTTAACATATTGTGTAGTATTGTTTTTAGAGGTAGAATTTAGTGATTTATCACTTACATATAACACCTAGTGTTTGTCACATGTGACCTCCTTAATGCTCATCACCCATTTAGCCCACCTCCCCACCTGCCCTCCATCAACCCTGAGTTTGTTCCCTTATAGTTAAGAGCCACTTGTAATTTGCCTCCCTCTATGATTTTATCTTATTTTATTTTTCCCTCCCTTCCTCCATGTTCATCTATTTTGTTTCTTAAATTCCACAAATTAGTTAAATAACATGGTATTTGTCTTGCTCTGGCTGACATGTTTCATGTAGCAAAACACACTTTAGTTCCATCTACATACTTTCAAATGGTAAGATTTCATTCTTTTTGATGGCTGATGGTTGAGTAATATTCCACTGTGTGTATGTGTACCATATATACTTTGTCCACTCATCAGTCAAAGGACATTTGGGCTCTTTCCATAATTTGGCTATGGTTGAAAGTGCTGCTATAAAAATAGGAGTGCATGGACCCCTTAAAATAAGTATTTTTGTGTCCTTTGGATGCTTAGTAGTGCAATTACTGGATTGTGGGGTAGTTCTATTTTTATTTTTTTGAGGAACTTCCATACTGTTTTCCAGAGTGGCAGCACCAGTTTGCATTCCCACCAACAGTGTAAGAAGGTTCCCTTTTCTCCACACCCTCCCCAACATCTGTTGTTTCCTATGTTGTTAATTTTAGCTATTCAGAAAAGTGTGAGGTGGTATTGCATTGTGTTTTTCATTTGTATTTCCCTGATGATGGATGATGTTGAGAGTTTGTTCATGTGTCCATAAGCCATTTGTATGTCTTCTTTGGAGAAATGTTTGTTCATGTCTTCTGCCCATTTCTTAACTGGATTATTTACTTTTGAGGTTTTGAGTTTGATAAGTTCTTTATAGATTTTGGATACTAAGCCTTTATAAGATATGATATTTATAAATGTCTTCTTCAATTCTGTACATTGCCTTATAGTTTTATAGATTGTTTCCTTTGGTTTGTAGAAGATTTGTATTGTGATGAAGTCCCAAAAGTTCATTTTTACTTTTGTTTCCCTTGCCTCCAGAGACACGTATAGTAAGAAGTTTATGTGGCTGAGGTCAAAGAAATGGCTGCCTGTGTTCTCCTCTAGGATTTTGATGCTCTTCTGTCTCACATTTAAATATTTCATCCATTTTGAGTTTACTTTTGTGTATGGTGTAAGAAAGTGGTCAAGTTTCATTCTGCATGTCGCTGTCCAGTTTTACCAACACCATTCTTTGAAGAAACTGTCTTTTTTCCATTGGTATTATATCTTGCTTTGTCAAATATTAGTTGACCATATAGTTGTGGGTGTATTTCTGGGTTCTGTATTCTGTTGCATGGATCTTTGTGTCTGTTTTTGTGCCAGTGCCATATGGTCTTGTTGATTATAGCTTTGCAATACAGTTTGAAGGTGGGAATTGTGATTCCCCTGATTTTGTTTTGCTTTTTCAACATTACTTTGGCTATGCATGGTCTTTCTCATTCCATGCAGATTTTATAATCGTTTTTTCTAGCTCTGTTAAAAACCTGGTGTTATTTTGATAGGGATTGCATTAAATGTGTAGATTGCTTTGGGTAGTATAGAGATTCTAACAATTTTGCTATTCCAATCCCTGAGTATGGAATATTTTTCCATTTCTTTGTATCTTCTTCAATTTATTTCATAACTGTTCTAAACTTTTCAGAGTGCAATTCTTTAACCTCTTTGGTTACTTTTATTCCTAGGTATCTTATGGTTTTTGGTACAATTGTAAATGGGATTAATTCCTTGATTTCTCTTTTTACTGCTTGACTATTGGTGTATACAAATGCAAAAGATTTCTGTAAATTGATTTTATATCCTGCGACTTTGCTGAATTCATGTATCTGATCTAGGTTACTTTCTGCTGAAGATTTTAAGTTGTTTTTTGTTTTGTTTTTTTTGTTTTGTTTTGTTTTGATTTTGTAGAGAATCACATCATCTGAGAAGAGTGAAAGTTTGACTTCTTCCTTATCAATTTGTCCCTTATTTCTTTTTATTTTGTCTGATTGCTTAGGCTAAGACTTACAGTACTATATCACATAGTATTGGTGAGAGTGGGCATCCTTGTCTTGTTCCTGACTATAGGGCCATAGGGAAAGGCTTAGTGTTTCCCCATTGAGGATAATATTAGCTATGGGTCTTTCGTATGTGGTTTTTGTGATGTTGCTGTATGTTCCATCTATCCCTACTTTGTTGAAGGTTTTTAGCACGAATTAATTCTGTATTTTTTCAAATTTTTTTTTCCTGTGTGTATTTGACAGGATCATATGGTTCTTATCCTTTTCTTTTGTTCATGTAGTATGTGGTATTGATTGATTTGTGAATATTGAACCAGCTCTGCAGACCAAGAATAATCCTACTTGATCATGGTGAATAATTCTTTTAATGTACTGTTGAATTTGATTTGCTACTATCTTCTTGAGAATTTTTGCCTCAATGTTCATCAGGGATATTGGACTGTAATTCTTTTTAGTGGGGTCTTTGTCTGATTTTGGAATCAATGTAATGCTGGCTTTGTAGAATGAGTTTTGAAGTTTTTCTTCTCTTTCTATTTTTTTCAAACAGTTTGAGAATAGGTATTAACTCTTCATTAAATATCTTCGTTAAATATTCATTTATCTTCGTTAAACTCTTCATTAAATACTTCATTGAATGTCACTGAGAATCCCACTGGTCCAGGACTCTTGTTTGTTGGGAGATTTTTGTTTACTGGTTCAATTTCTTTGCTGGTTATTTGCTCAAATTTCCTATTTCTTCCTGTTCCAGTTTGGGTCGTTGGTAATTTTCTATGAATTTGTCCATTTCTTCCAGAGTGCCAAGTTTGTTGCCATATAACTTTTAATACTATTCTTCTATAATTGATTATATTTCTGTAGTATCGGTTATGATCTTTCCTCTTTAATTCATGATTTTATCTATTTGTGTCATTTTTCTATTCTTTTTTATAAGTCTAGTTAGAGGGTTCTCAATTTTGTTAATTCTTTCAAAGAACCAGCTTCTAGTTTTATTGATGTGTTCTGTTTTATTTTTAATTCTATATTTTACTTTTTCTGTAAACTTTATTATTTACGTTCTTCTGTGGGTTTTAGGTTTTCTGTGCTTTTTTTCCCCAGCTCCTTTAGGTGTGATGTGAGGTTGTCTATTTGAGTCTTTTCTTACTTCTTGCAGAAGGTCAGTGTTGCTTTGTACTTCCCTCGTATGACTGCTTTTGCTGTATCCCAAAGGTTATGGACTGTCGTGTTTTCATCTTCAATTGCTTCCATATATATAGATAGATAGATAGATAGATAGATAGATAGATATACATATATATATATGTATATATATATTTAATTTCCTGGTTAACTTATTTAATATTTTTTGCATTTTCTTTAATATCAATGTATTTGTTGTCTTTCCAATTTTTTTGTGTGTGTGGTCGATTTCAAGTTTCATACTATAACAATAGTATGAAAATATGCATGGCACAATCTCATTCTTTTTGTACTTGCTGAGGGCTGATTTGTGACCCAGTATGTGATCTATTCTGGAGAATGTTCCATGTGAACTCAAAAATAATGTGTATTCTGCTGATTTAGTATGAAATGCTCTGATGCAATTTTGATTGGGATTGCATTGAATGTGTAGATTGCTTTGGGTAAGGATGTGGAGAAACAGGAACCCTTTTGCATTGTAGGTGGAAATGAAAACTGGTGCAGTCACTCTGGAAAACAGTGTGGAGGTTCCTCAAGAAACTAAAAATACATCTACCCTATAACCCAGCAATAGCACTACTAGGAATTTACCTAAGGGATACAAGAGTGCTGATGCATAAGGGGCACTTGTACCCCAATGTTTATAGCAGCACTCTCAACAATAGCCAAATTATGGAAAGAGCATAAATGTCCGTCAACTGATGGATAAAGAAATTGTGGTTTATATATACAATGGAATACTACGTGGCAATGAGAAAGAATGAAATATGGCCTTTTGTAGCAATGTGGGTGGAACTGGAAAGTGTTATGCTAAGTGAAATAAGTCATACAGAGAAAGGCAGATACCATATGTTTTCACTCTTATGTGGATCTTGAGAAACTTAACAAAAGAGTATGGAGAAGGGGATGGAAAAAAACAGAGAGGGAGGGAAACAAACTATAAGAGACTCTTAAAACCTGAGAATAAACTGAGGGTTGATGAGGTGGGGGGCGGGGAGGGTGGGTGATGGATATTGAGGAGGGCACCTGTTGGGATGAGCACTGGGTGTTGTATGGAAACCAATTGGACAATAAATTTCGTATTTAAAAAAGATAAAATAAATAAAGAAGCTTAAAAAAAATAAAGAAATGCCCTGAGTATATCTGTTAAGTCCACCTGGTCCAGTGTATCATTCAGTGCCATTGATTCCTTGTTATACTTCTGCTTAAATGATTTATCCATTGTTGTAAGTGGGGTGTTAAAGTTCCCCACCATTATTGTATTATTATCAAGGAGTTTCTTTCAGTTTGTTATTAATTGATTTATATATTTGTCTTCCTCCATATTGGGTATCTAATTATTTACAATTGTTGTAATAGTCTTTTTGTTCAATAGACCACTTTATTATGATATAGTGCCCTTATTCATCACGTATTACAGTCTTTGGTTTAATACCTAGTTTGTACGATATAAGTATAGCTACTCCAGGTTTTTGTTGTTGCTGTTGTACATTAGTATGACAAATCGTTTTCCATTTCCTCACTTTCAATCTGCAGTTGTTTTTGGGTCTAAGATGAGTCTCCTGTAGGCAGCATATCAATGGGTCTTTTTTTTTTAATCCATTCTGATACCCTTTGTCTTTTGATTGGAGCATTTAGTCCATTTACATTCAGAGTAATTATTGATAGATATGCACTTATTTCCATTATATTAACCTGTAAAATCACTATTGCTGTAGATTATCTCTGTTCCTTTCTGGTATTTGTTGCTTTTTGTTTCTCTTTCCCACTGATTAAGTCCCCTTTAATATTTATTGCAGAACTTGTTTAGTGTTCACAAATTCCTTTAGTTATTGCTTGTCTTGGAAATTGTTTGTCTCTCTTTCTATTCTGAATGACAGCTTTGCTGGATAAAGTATTCTTGGTTGCATATTTTTCCCAATTAGCACATTGAATATGTCATGCCTCTCATTTCTGTCCTGGCAAGTTTCTGTAGACAGGTCTGCTGAGAACATTTTCTGGCTTTCCTTGTACGTTAAATACCTATTGATTAGTTGCTTTCAGAATTTTCTCTTTATCTTTGAATTTTACAAATTTCACTGTGATATGTTCGTTTGACCTGTTTTTGTTTATTTTGAGGGGAGTTCTCTGTATATAATGTGTTCGAATAAACCTGCCCCCCCTTTTCCCACTCTTCTTATTGGACACCTTTTATACAGATATTATTATGCTTTAGAGAATCACTGATTTCCTTAAGTAAATATTTGTGATCTAATAGTTTTCTTTCCCTCTTCTTTTTAGATTTGTTATTTTCCATAATTTTATCTTCTATATCACCTATTCATTTTTTTAGCTTCTTCCTTCCTCATTGTGATTACATCTAGTCTGTTTTTATCATTATATCGTTATAGCAATTTTTCTTTTGGCCTGACTAGTTTTTAGATCTTTTATCTCTATAGGAAGGGTTTCTCTGATGTCTTTTATGCTTCTTTCAAGCTGAGTTAGTATTCTCATGACTGTTGTTCTGTTTTTTCTTTTTTTTCAGATATATTGCTCATATCTGTTTTGAGTAAATCCCTGGATGTAGTTGCTTCTTGAACATTCTTTTGGGGAGAATTTCTTTGTTTTCTCTTTTTGTCTAGACTTCTATGTTTTGTGAGGTATGAAAGCTCATTATGTTTCCTGATCCTGAGATTAGTACTATGTTAAAAAGGGGTTATACACTGTCAAGGGCCTCACACTTCAGGAAGGTTTTCTGGTGTATGCCTCTGTGCACTCTGCTGCTGAGTTTTGGCTATACTTACCCCCAGGTCAATCCTATGCAGAGTCCCTCCTTGTTTTCAGTGGGGAGTGTTTGAACCTCTTACCAGGTGTGCTTTGATTTGCTACAATAAGACTGATTTAAAAAAAAAAAAGCTTACCCCCCAAAAGAGAAAAGGAATAAAACAAACAAATACGTCTTATTCAAAAAGGAATAAAAAAAAATTCTGGTCATATTTCCATCATAAATGAAGCTGATTACTTTATCAGTAAACTAGTTGCATGTGGGAGGCCTCTGCTGATCCCCTGGTGGAGAGGCCCACTGCTGTGGCTCACAGTCAGACCTGTCCTAGTAATGATGCACCTGCAGGGTACAGGGGGCAGGGTTTGGTGCAAATGGTTCTAGTCTCCCCTGTGAGTGCTGTGTTGATCACTGAAGTATGACCTGCTGGTGTGTGTGGAGAATATGGAGTCACCCCACTCTCTAATTCTCAAAGAGAGAAGCCCACACCCACCACTGTTCATGAAGCCCTCACAGAAAAGTGAACAATCTCCCCTCCTGTGTCCCAGGCTTCTGTCAGGTCCCTGACCTCATCTTGTCTGTGCCTAGGCTGTCAGCATGTCTGGTAACACAGTTATCCTCTGTTTTATTTCTGCCACGTAGCTGGAATTCAAGACTCCAAATCTTAAAGGACCTCGCTGGTGTGGACCTGCTGCCCTCCTCTGGAAGAGAGCCTTGCAGTGCTGTGTCTGGTGCTATTTTCTCCCAGAAAAGCAGTTATGTGGCCACCCAGGTGCTTGGAATTTATACTGAAGCACAGAGAAAAGCACTGACCAGGTTATCTGCCCTCTGCGTGTGCTTCTGTCCCTTACAGACGAACGGGATGTTTAATGGTGCCCACTGGGTCTTTTGTCCTTGGAGAGGTAATATACCCTCTTCCTAATGTATGCCAAATGTATTCTAAATGTATGTTCTCTCCCAGTGCGACCCAGGTGATCCCTACACTATCCTGTCTGCTTCTGAGCTTCTGCCTTCCTTCTCCCCAGGAGTACGGCTGCCCACCCAGCTCAACTCCGGTGAATGGTGCAGGCTTTTAAAACATAAATTTTAAGTTCCACTGCTTGTCAAATATTGTGATAGTTCCTCTTGAATCCCAAGTAAATGGTTTTGTACAAGTGTTTTTTCTGGAACAAAACTGATTGTGTTGCTCTCTATCTCTCTCTCTCCATGAAAAGATCACCCTCCCCTCCATGGCAACACTGCTTTTCTCTTCCCCAATTCACACCTCTGCACCTCGTACCTGACATGTTCTCACCCTCTAATTGTGCAGACTGTTCTCTTAATCTTCAGATTGATTTCCTAGGCATTCAAAATGATTTGATGTTAATCTAGCTGTGTTCCAGGGACGAGGTACACCCAGGGCCCCCCTACTACTTGACCATATTAACTATCTCCTACCTCCTGGAAGAACAAATATTCTTAACATTAGTTTAGTACCCAAAGCAATCTAAAGATTTAAGGCAATCCCTATCATATTACCACCAGTATTTTTCATGGAACTAGAACAAACCATCCTAAAATTTGTATGGAACTACAAAAAAACCCTAAATAGCCAAAGCAATCTTGAAAAAAAGAAAACAAAGCTGGAGGAGTCACAATTTCAGACTTCAAGTTATATTACAAAGATCTAGTAATAAATATTGTATGCTACTGGCACAAAAAGAGATACATGGGTCTATGGAACAGAATAGAAATCCCAGATATAAACCCACAATTATATGTTCAATTAATCTTCCACAAAACAAGAAGGAATATCCAGTCAGGAATAGTCTCTTCAACAAATGGTGTTGGGAAAAGTGGTCAGCAACACATAAAAATAAGAAACTGGATCACTTTCTTACACCATCTACAAAAATAAACTCAAAATGGATGAAAGACCTAAATGTGAGACCTGAAATCATAAAAATATCAAAAGAGAACACAAGAAGTTGCTTGTTTGATATGAGCCTTAACACCTTCTTTCAAGGAGGGAAAGAAAAGTAAAAATAAACTATTGGGACTATATTAAAATAAAATGATTCTGTACAGTGAGAGAAATAATCAAAAAAACTAAAAGGAAACCTATATAATTGGCAAAGATATTTACAAATGATATATTCGATAAAGGTTTAGTATCAAAATATATAAAGAACTTATAAAGCTCAACACCCAAAATACAAACAATGCAATTAAAAATGGACAGAAGACATGAACAGACATTTCTCCAAAGAAGGTCTACAATGGCCACGAGACACATGAAAAGATACTCATTATCACTTAACATCAGGGAAATAGAAATCAAGCCTATAATGTGACATCACTTCACACCTGTCACAATGGCTAAAATCAGTAGCACAAGAAGCAACAGGTGTTGGTAAGGATATGGATAAAATGGAACCCTCTTGCACTGATGACGTGAATGCGAACTGATGAATCCACTCTGGAATAATAGTATGGAGTTTCCTTAAAAATGTAGAAATAGAACTACCCTATAATCCAGCAATTTGCACTACTGGTTATTTATCCAAAGAATGCCAAAACACTAACTTAAAGGGATACATAAACCTGTATGTTTATAGCAGCATTATCAACAATAGCCAAATTGTGGAAGCAGCCCAAGTGTCCAGTGGTTGATGAATGGATAAGAAAAGATGGTATACACACACACACACACACACACACACAGACACACACACACACACACACACACACACACACTGGAGTATTACTCAGCCATAAAACTGAATGAAATCTTGCTATTTCCAATGACATGGATGGAGCTAGAGAGTATATTGCTAAGAATAATGTCAGTCAAAGAAAGACAAATACCATGTGATTACGTTTATATGTGAAATTTAAGTAACAAATGAAGCAAACAAAAGAACAAAAAAGAGGGAGAGACAAACCAAGAAACAGACTTTTAACTATAGAGAACAAACTAATGGTTGCTATAGGGGAGGTGGTTGGGGCGATGGGTTAAATAGGTGATGGGGATTTAGAGTGCACTTGTCATGATGAGCACAGTGTGATATATGGAATTGTTGAATTACAATATTGTACACCTGAACTTAACATAACACTTTGTGTTAACTAACTGGAATTAAAATAAAACCTTGAAAAAATAAGTTTGAAAAGCAAGTTGTTTATAGTAAACTAGAGACTAGTAAACCAGTAAACTATATGGTAAACTAGAGAATACATGCTTAATTTGATCAAACAAATCATATCTGTGAACCATGCTAGGTAGGGAGAGTGCCAGTTTGTATCTTTGTTACGTATAGAGATGAGAGCCAAAAAGAAAAAGAAAATAATCCAGGAAACAGCATAGTTTTGCAAGAAGAGTAAATGGGACCAGAGAAGTAAAGTGCATAGGTACATGTGACTAAGGAGAAGTCAGAAAAGTAGGAAGAGGAAGGCTAGAAGAATATAAAGAATTGCAACAGCCAGAAAGTAGTGAAGCATGTTAAATGTGTCAAATGACAAAGAAAACTAAGGTAAAGAATGAAAAGAAGCTATTGGGGTTTTTAGTTCGTGACTTTGGAGTATCATAGTACATTTTAATTAGAGTGGTATGGGAAGGATTTACAGAATGGTCTGGGTAATGAGTTTTTTTTTTTAATTTTTTTCAACGTTTACTTATTTTTGGGACAGAGAGAGACAGAGCATGAACGGGGGAGGGGCAGAGAGAGAGGGAGACACAGAATCGGAAACAGGCTCCAGGCTCTGAGCCATCAGTCCAGAGCCTGACGCGGGGCTCGAACTCACGGACCGTGAGATCGTGACCTGGCTGAAGTCGGACACTTAACCGACTGCGCCACCCAGGCGCCCCTGGGTAATGAGTTTTAATAGATTAGTAGTAGATAGATAGATTATTTAGAATTTTGAACTGAAGGGAATTGAAAAATTCATTGAATCTTTATGTCATCTGGATTTATGACTTTTTGCATTTATTTTTGTTTCCTTCTGTGAATGGGAACTTTTTAAATTTGTTTTTATAATAAAGGAAAACGTTTTGGTGTCAAGTGAGAAATTGAAACTAAATTAAGAAAAATCCTGATGTGAGGGAAGGGAAGAAAAAAGAATCTAGGACCTTTGAGAGAAAGAGACCAGATGTTTTTTTCTGAGAGGGGAAGAAAGAAAATTATAGGTATAAATATAGATAAATTTTGATATTAAAAAAAAATTAAGGAAATTCATGTTATATTGATACTGCCAATCCAGATTTGTCCTGGTGCTGTTTGATAATATTTAATTTAGGAAGAACTACAAATACAATCAAATAGGAAAGGAATATAAATTGAACATGTTCCATGTATGTTTTATCTATATTAACAATTAGTTTTCTAATAAAAATTTAAATTTAACTGCTCTAATTTTGATTAGAATTGTGTTCAACATATTTCCCAATAGTTATGTATATTTATTACTAGCAAAAATGCCTTTAATCATGAAATAAATTGTAAAAAAAATAATAATCTCCAGTATATTAACTCTTTTTGTGTACATGTAACATTTTGTGTTGTAAATAACTACTAAAATAAAATTCACTATTTTTCATCTTTATGTTTTTCCTTAAAATTAATCACTAAATAGTATCATTACTTATAATTTTTGATATTCATCCTCTTAGTTGATATAATATATCCCAAATGAAAATGTAATAAAATTACCAAAAGATATTGTTACCCTGTGATACATTCATCTATTAAGCATCAAAAGGCACCAAGACAACATATTCCTTTTCTCTCACAAGATTTTTTAAACAGCTTTATTTATATATAATTAACATATTAACAATATATATTTAAGGTTTACAACTTGATGTTTTGATAGGTTTACATTTTGAAATTAAACTAATTAACATATCCATTATATTCACATGATAACCATTTGTGTGTGTGTTGAAAAGACTTAATATAAGATCTACCTTCTTAACAGATTGCAAGTATACAATACAATGTTTTTAACTGTAATCACCATGCTGTACATTAGACCTGAGGAACATACTTATCTTGTGTAAATGAAACCTTGGTGATGTTAGTAAAGAGGTATAAAGTCTTACAGGATTTTTGATTAAAACTTCTCGAAAACTCTGACACCTAGAGTTGCTTTTGAAGCAATGGATTGATAATGCTTAATACAAGTGGGAGATAAAATGTGCAACTTGTAATATGAACATATTTTTCAACTCAATAAAGTGATTTTCTCTTTGTAGTCATTTTTCCAAATATTCTTATATGTGTACATTTATATAGTCTAAAATACTTAACATGGCATCCATTATATACTCTGTGACTAGGAGTTTGGATTTTAAGGTAAACAATCTCTAGGGACATCATATGGATACTTTTGTTGTATTTACTGTGCACCTTGTTGTGATGCTCAATTTATAGAACGCAAACTTTATCCTTTATTTCAGAATATTTGGACATGGCAAGCACTGGAAAGGTGTGTTTGCTATATATTTCAAAACCAGTGTTAGATACTCAGCTTTTCTTTTGTGGATAGAACCAAAACAAGTGTACAAATGCAAACACTTCCATCGTTCCATTTGTTTCCTCTATGAAAAAAAGTAGATGTAATTTCATTTCTCTTTGCTCTCAAAAAAAAAAAAACACTTATTTTCTCTAGGACTCACTTAAAATTATATTATTATGTAGGTAATATAATGAAGAACAATCTAGTTATAGGCATAAAACAGTGACATCATTATGTGTGAAATCTCTTGAAAGAAACAGCTAAAGCATAACTGATCCCCCAAGTGATATTACTAAAAACTGTGCATAGATTAAGTTATATTGAAGACCATTTATTCATTAAAATAAAAGTGCCAGAGTCATGCTGACATTTTGAAATGCTGCTGCTATATACTGGAACATTTGTATTCAACACCTGAATCATTAGAAATCTCCAAACTATTGTTTGAACAGAAATAGAGCAATGTAATGTACATAACTAGGTGTTGTACTATAGTGCAAAATAAACTTTTCATTAAAAAGTAATCATGAAAAAGTCCACTTTGTTGAAAAACCTTTTTTATTGCAGAGAAGTGATAGAATACTTTGTGATAAAATCAAAACTGCTCTGTATATTTCAAATTAGATGGAAAGGTAAGAAAAGATGTGCTTCTGGATTCATACCACCCGAAAAGTTTTTAAAATAAACTTTATGTTCTTCATATTTATTAGTTCTTATCTACAAACTTCATTTGGCAGGCATTTTGAGCTATAAAGTGCTTCATAAATATTCATATGAATTAAAGGTGCTTATTTTCTATTCAATAATAAATTTTTAAATTTATATACCAAACGGATATCTAAAACTCCTACATACCCAAAAGTTCTAAAATACAACTGGTTTATCCAAATAAAAATATCTATCACAAACATAATTTTCAAGTAACTTATATTTGTTTTTAGGTAAAATATTTACTGCAAATTCAGTTTATTTCCCTAGTGATCTGTGCTGGCATTCATTATGCTAAAGTTGTAGAAGAAAATATTAAGCTGATTCATAGAAATCTTAGTGAGGTCCCAGTGATAACAGGTCATCTTGAGAATTGATTTAAAAAACAGGTATCTTGAAACTGTATACTCAGCTCTAGTATCTTTGCATCTGAATTACTTAAATAATACTTTGGAAACTACTTCGTGGGAAAGTCCAAGTGAAGCCTTATCACCTGGACATGTGTTTTTCAATTCTTGTTTTGAACACAAAGCAAAAAAGAATAAATGCTATTATCTTTTAAATACCCACTTGTTCTTACATCTTCTTTTAGCACTTCTAATATTTTCTATACTTTCAACTGCATAGCCATTAATTGGCATCTTAGTTCGTCAGTTAATAAAATTTGTCTTATATCTTAATTTTGGATGAAACTCCTAAGTTAGCTTGAGTATTGAGAACTTACTGGGTGGGAGAGGAGAGATATATTTGGCTCAGTTCAATCTGCTTGAATTCCAAGAACAATGAGAGGTGGCAAAGAAAAGTTGTTATGTACTCAAAATACAGGATAATGGTTAAGGAGCAAAAACTTTGGAGTCACATTGCTTGGGTTCAAATCGAAATTCAATCACTTAATAGTTGTGTGATCCTGGGCAGGTAAATAATATTTGATGTGCCTTGTTTTCATCATCTGTAAAATAAGATCAATTACAATTCCCAATTTATTAATATAAGGATTAATAAAAATATCTCATCTCAAATGTTTGTTATATTATCTGACATAAGTTTTCAATATTTGAACTTACAGGTAACACCTATAAGTATAATGGTATATTAATTACACCATTGAGTATGTTCAAATCTAGTGATCACATTATGTCACCACAACATAGTTGGATTTATCATTGGCACTAATAACTGCTCCTAAGATCTATTTTATTTTTTTAATTTTTAATTTATTTGAATTCCAATAATATTAACATAAGGTGTTATATTAGTTTAAGGTATATAATACATCGATTCAATAATTCTATACACTACACAGTGCTCATCACGAAAAGTGTATTCTTAATCCCCGCCATTTATTTTACCCATTCCTTCACTCACCTCCCCTTTTGTAACCATCTATTTGTTCTTTACAGTTAAGAGTCTGTTTTCTTGGTGTGTCTCTTTTGTATCTGTTCATTTCTTTTATTTCTGAAGTTCCACATATGAGTGAAATCATATGGGATCTGTCTTTCTCTGACTCACTAATTTCAATTAGAATTAGGCCTCTAGATCCATTTTTGTTGTTTCAATTGACCAAATTTCATTCTTTTTATGGCTGAGTAATTTTGTGTAATATATATATAATTAATATTAATATATTAATATTAATATATAATATATATTATTAATATATTAAATTACCTATCTCTGAAAACTTGGATTGCTTCCATAATTTGGCTACAGTGAATAACGCTGCAGTAAATATACATGTGTGTATATTTTTTCCAAATTGCTGTTTTCATATTTTTAAAATGTTTTATATATTTTGAGAGAGAGAAATAGAAAGAGAGAGAGAGAGTGTGTGTGTGTGTGTATGTGTGAGCAGGGGAGGGGCAGAGATAGGGAGACAGAGAATCACAATCAGGCTCTGGTACTGCCAGTGCACAGAGCCTGATGTGGGGCTTGAACCCAAAAATCGTGAGATAATGACCTGAGCCAAAATCAAGAGTCGGACACTCAACCATCTCAGCCACCCAGGCACCTCGGTTTTCATATTCTTTGGGTAAATGCCCAGTAGTGTAATTACTGGATCATATAAAAATTTTATTTTGATTTTTTGAGGAACTACCATAATGTTTTCCACATTTGCTGCACTAATGTGCATTCCCACCAACAATGCATGAGGGTTCCTTTTTCTCCACATCCTCACAATACTTGTTTCTTGTGGTTTTGATTTTAGACATTCTGAAAAGTGTCAAGTGATATTTCATTGTAGTTTTAATTTGCATTTTCCTCATGATGAGTGATATTGAGCCACCTTTTCACATGTCTGTTGGCCATCTTGATGACTTCTTTGGAACAATGTCTGTTCATGTTGTCTGCCCATTTTTTAATTGAACTATTTGGTTTTGGGGTGTTGAGTTTTGTAAGTTCTTCATATATTTTGAATACTAACACTTTATCAGATATTTTGGATACTAACCCTTTATTAGATATGTCATTTGCAAACATCTTCTCCAATTGTATAAGTTGTATTTTAGTTGTGTTGATTATTTCCTTCGCTGTGCAGAAACTTTTTATTTTGATGTAGTCCTAATACTTAATATTGCTTTTATTTCCTTTGCCTCAGAAGACCTATGTAGAAAAATGCTCCTATGGCCAGTGTCAGAGATTACCGCCTGGGCTCTCTTCAAGGATTTTTATGTTTTCAGGTATCACATTTAGATCTTTAATTAATTTTGAGTTTATTTTTGTGTATGGTGAAAAAATGGTACAGTTTCATTCTTTTGCATCCAGCTGTCATAAATCCAAAGCTTAGTTGTCCATTTAATCATGGGTTCATTTCTGGGTTTTCTGTTCTATTCCATTGATCTATTCCATTGATTGTATTTTATGTCAATACCATACTGTATTAATTACTATCTCTTTGTATTATAACTTGAAATCTGGAATTGTGATACACCCAGTTTTTTTTTTCCTTTTTCAAGATTGTGCTGGATATTTCATGTTTTTTTGTGTGTGGTTCCCTATAGATTTTAAAATTGTTTGTTCTAGTTCTGTGAAAAATGTTGTTAGCATTTTGATAGAAATTGAATTAAGTATGTAGATTTCTTTGCGTAGTATAGACATTTTAACAATATTTTTCTTCTAGCCCATGAGCATGGAAATGAAAGTCTTTCCCATTCTTTGCATCATGTTGGATTTATATCATCAGTGTTTTATAGTTTACAGAATACAGGTCTTTCACCTCTTTGGTTAAGTCTATTACTAGACATTTTATTGTTTTGGGTGCAATTGAAAATAGGACTTTTTCTTAATTTCTCTTTTTCCTGCTTCATTATTGGGGTATGGCCAAGCAACAGGTTTCTGTACATTATTTTGTATCCTCGGACTTATTGAATTCATCTACCAGTTCTAGCAGTTTTATGGTAGAGTCTTTAGGGTTTTCTATCTATAGCACCATGTCATGTGCAAATAGTTAGAGTTTTACTTCTTCCTTACTGATTTGGATTCCTTTTATTTCTTTTTGTTATCAAATTACTGTGGCTAGGACTTCCAGGACTATGTTGAATAAACCGGGGACAGTGGACATCCTTGTCTTATTCCTGACCTTAGGAAAAAAAGCTCTCAGCTTTTCACCATTGAGTATGATATTGGCTGTGGGTTTCTCATATAAGACCTTTATTATTTTGAGATATGTTAACTCTAGACCTACTTAGAAGAGAGTTGTTACTGTGAATGGATGTTGTATTTGTCAAATGATTTTTCCTCATATATTGGAATGATCATATACTTCTTAGCATTTGTCTTATTGATGTGATGTATCACGTTGATTGATTTGCAAATATTGAGCCACCCTTGAATCCCAGGAATAAATTCCACTTTATCATGGTGAATGATTTTTTAATGTATTCTTAGATTCTTTTGGCTAGTATTTTGTTGAGAATTTTTTTGAGTCTATGTTAATAAGAGATATTAGCTTGTAGTTCTGTTTTCAATCGTGTCTTTGTATGATTTTAGTGTCAGGGTGATACTGGCCTCATAGAATGAAGTTTGGAGTTGTCCTTCCTCTTCCATTTTTATGGAATACTTAGATATCAATATGTATTAACTCATCTCAAATGATTGGTAGAATTCACCTGTGAAGCCATTTGGTCATGGACTTTTGTTTTTTTGGAGTTTATTGATTATTGATTCAACTTCATTGTTGTAAATCAGTCTCTTCAAATTTTCTATTACTTCCTGCTTCAATTTTGTATGTTATATGTTTCAAGGAATTTATCCATTTCTTCCAAGTAGTCCTATTTGTTGGCATATAGGTTTTCATAATATTCTGTTAAAAATGCTTGTATTTCTGTGGTTTTGATTGTTATTTCTCCTGTTCATTTGTGGTTTTGCTTATATGGGCCCTCTCTCTCTCTATTTCTTCAATGTGAGTCTTTTTTAATTTTATTTTTTTAATTATTTTAATGATAATTTATATTTTTGGGAGAGATGGAGAGCACAAGCAGAGAAAGGGCAGAGAGAGGGAGGCACTGAATCCGAAGCAAGCTCCAGGCTCCAAACTGTCAGCACAGAGCCAGATGCGGGGCTTGAAAACACAAACTGTGAGCTCATGACCTAAGCCAAAGTCTGACACGTAACCGACTGAGCCACCCAGATGCCCCGGGTCCTCTCTCTTTTATTAATGCATCTCACTAGAGGTTTATCAATTTTGTTGATCTTTTCAAAGGACCAGCTCCTGGTTTATTGTTGTTGTTGTTTTCTTAAGTTCTTATATCCTTCCTTTTTGCTCTAATATTTATTATTTCCTTTCCTTTGCTAGTTTTTGTGTTTCTTTTCTTCTTCTTCTTCTTCTTCTTCTTCTTCTTCTTCTTCTTCTTCCTCTTCCTCTTCCTCTTCCTCCTCCTCCTCCTCTTTTTTCTAGATGCTTTAATTGTAGGGTTAGGTTGTTTACTTGAGATTTTTCATGCTTCTCAAGGTAGGCTTGTATTGCTGTTAACTTTCCTCTTAGAACTGCTTTTGCTGCATCACAAGTATTTTCATTTGTGTCCACATACATTTTGGTTTCTAATTTGATTTCTTGGTTGACCCACTCATTGTTTAGTAGCATGTTATTTAACCTTCATGTATTTGTGCTGTTTACAGATTTTTTTCCTGTGGTTGATTTCTAGTTTCATAATATTGTGGTCAGAAAATATGCATGGTGTGTCTTTAAACTTTTGGAATTTGTTGAGACTTATTTTGTGGCCTAACTGGAAAATGTTCCTTGTGCACTTGAGAAGATTATGTATTCTGATGTTTTAGGATGGAATGTTCTGAATATGTATGCTTTATCCATCATGTCCACTATGTTATTCACAGCCACTGTTTCCTTGATTTTCTGCTTGGATTATCTGCCCATCAGTGTAAGTGGGGTGTGAAAGTCCCCTACTTTTATTGTATTACCATCAACTTCTTTCTTTATGTCTGTTAATATTCACTTTATATATTTAGGTGCTCTAGTGTTGGATGTGTAGACATTACAATTGTTTTACTCCCTTGTTGGATTGATTCCTTTATCATTGTGTAAAGCCCTTCTTGGTCTCTTGTTACAGTTTTTGTTTTAAAGTCTTTTTTGTCTGATATAAATATTGCTACCCAATGAATTTTTTTTCTCCATTTGCATGGTGAATGTTTTCCATCCCTTAACTTTCAGTGTGTATGAATCTGAGGTGAGCCTCTTGTAGGCAGCATATATGGGTATTGTTTTTTAATTCATTTCATCACTCTATGTCTTTTCATTGGTCTTTAAGGCATTTATATTTAAAGTATTTTTTTAACATTTATTTATTTTTGAGAGACAAAATGAGGCAGAACATGAGTGGGGCAGGGGCAGAGAGAGAAGGAGGGAACAGAATCTGAAGCAGCTCCAGGCTCTGAGCTGTGAGCACAGAGCCAGATGTGGGGCTCAAACTCACAGACTGCGAGATCATGACCTGAGTCAAAGTCAGAGGCTTAACCAACTGACTTACCCAGGCATCCCTATTTAAAGTAATTTTTGATAGGTATGTACTTATTGCCATTTTTAAAATTTGTTTTCTTCTTGTTTGTATATGTATTCTTCATTCCTTTCTTCCCTTGCTCCTGTATTTCTTTGTGATTGTTGAGTATCTACAGTGTTTTGTCTGCATTTCTCTCTCTTTTTTTTTTTTTTTTTTTTGTATATCCATCATAGGTTTGGGGTTTGTGGTTACCATGAGGTTCATGTATAACATCTTAAGTAAATAACAGTCCATATTAATATCATGGCCATTTAAGTCCAAATATATTTTTAAAAAACAGAAAAAAGAAAAATCTCTTTTTCTTTTTCCCCTTCTCTTCCCTTTATGCTTCCTTCTCCGTATTTTATGTATATTTTGTGACATTTTATATCTTTTTATTCATACTTTTTATACATCTAATATTGGCCATTTCTTTTCCATTTAAAGTAGTCCCTTTAACATTTCTCATAAGGATGGTTTCATGGTCATAAAGCCTATTAACTTTTGTTTGTCTGGGAAAATATCTCTCTTTCAAATTTGAATGATCACCTTCCCATTTAGTGTATTCTTGGTTGTAGGTTTTCCTTTCAGCACCGTGAATGTATCATGTCACTTCCTTCTGGCCTGCATAGTTTCTGCTGAAAAATCAGCCTACAGTCTTATAAGTTCTTCCTTTTAGGTTCTTCCTTCAGGTAACTTTTTGTTTCTCTCTTCCCGATTTTAAGATTCTTCTTATCTTTAACTTTTGACATTTCAATCATTATGTGCCATGGTATGGATCTCCTTGAGTTCATGTTATTTGGAATTCTATGCTTCTTTGATTTGAATGTTTATTTTTTCTTCCCTAGGTTATGGAATTTTTCAGTTATTATTTCTTCAAATAAAATTTTTACATCTTTGTCGCTCTATTTATCTTCTGAGACCCCTTTTTTAAAATTTTTTTTAATGTTTATTTATTTTGGGGACAGAGAGAGACAGAGCATGAATGGGGGAGGGGCAGAGAGAGAGGGAGACACAGAATCCGAAGCAGGCTCCAGGCTCTGAGCCATCAGCCCAGAGCCTGACGCAGGGCTCGAACTCACGGACTGCGAGATCGTGACCCGAGCTGAAGTCGGACACTTAACCGACTGAGCCACCCAGGCGCCCCCTGAGACCCCTTTTCATGTGAATGTTTGCATGCTTTATGTTGTCCAAGAGATCTCTTTATCTGTTCTCATTTTTAAAAATTATTACCTCTTTTTTCTGTTCATGTTGTGTGCTTTCCATTATGTTCTTCTGCATCCATTAATCTTCTGTTGATTAACTTTAGTGTTTTCTTTTAATTTAAGTTATTGGACTCTTCAAATATTATTGGTTCTTTTTAATACTTTACATCTCTTTATTGAAGGTCACCCTGAATTCATCCTCTTTTCTCTCCAGCCTGGTATCTTTACAACCATTACTTTAAATTCTTTTTCAGGCATATTTTTTTATCTCTGTTTTATTTAGTTCTTCTTTGACGTTTTCCCTTTTTTTAAATTTTGAACTGTATTCCTCTGTCTCCTTATTTTGTTTGACTTTTTGTGTTTGTTTTATGTATTAGGCAAAATGGCTACTAGTCTTAAACTTGAAGGGGTGGTCTTATATATGGTGTCTCCTGTATACACTGTATGTGCTTGGCAAATTTTGCTGACTGAATGGAGCTGTGACTGTATATGCTAGTTACCCTTTTAAAGTATGGCTTCTTACAGAAAGAATAAAGAAAAAATGATAATGTAAAAAAAAGGAAAAAATACAATTAAAGAAAAGGCGAAGTAAAAAGAAAAGAACAAAACCAAAAAGAGAAAAAAAGAAAAAAATACAGGACAAATTTTAAAGAGTAAAAAAATTTAAATTTAAAACAAAAACTACCGGGGCACCTGGGTGACTCAATTGGTTAAACATCTGATTCGTGATCTCGCCTCAGGTCATGATCTCAAGGTTTGTGAGTTTGAGCTCTGAGTCTGGCTCTGCACTGACAGTATGGAGCTTGCCTGGGATTCTCTGTTTCCTACCTCTATATCCTTCCCCTCAAAAATAAATAAATAAGTAAGTAAATAAATAAATAAATACATACATATTTTTAAAAACTATAAAATTGCAGCTGGTTTTCTGTTCTCTTTCACCACAGAGTGTCTGGAGTGGGCTTTTGGACCCTGATCTTGCTGTGGTCATAAGCTTTCTGTGATGATCTGATCTGCCAGTTATGGGATTGGGACTAATTACAGCTTCCAAACCTGCCCCTTATGAGGTCTAGACACTGCTCATGTATAGGCTTTTAAGGTGGGAGGGGCTTCTAAGTCCTTTTAAAGCAAGCTTCTTTTTCTGTGTCACAGTGGAACTAGAGCTGGTATGGGCTTATGGACAATGGGCTCATTCAAGTCACAATCTCCCTGAGACTGTTAGACCAACTCAAGATATTTTCCAGACAATGCTCTTACCTTGGCGTTTAAGGTGATATAAGAACATAAATTGTATACTTCTCTAGTCCCTCTGACATGGAGAGCTTTCCTGTAGGTCATATGCCTCTTACAAGAGTTTTAGTGTTGTCTCTTTTAAACTGCAGGATTTTTTCTGTTTCCAAGGACAGAGTGATATATTCCTGGTCTCTTTGTATTATGCTGTTCACAGGATTGAGGGTGAGTTTCCCTTTGTTACTGTCTCCATCTTTCTTGTAGTTCTCTTCCCACTAATTATCTTTGGTTATTCAGTAGCGGTTTAATCAGTTCTCAAATTACTCTTCAGGAAAATTTGTCCTATTAATATGTATAATTTGGTGTGTTCCATGGAGGAGGTGAGTTCAGAGTCTTCCTATGTTGCCATCTTGAACCAGAACTAAGAACTCAGAATTCTTACAGCCACTTTGCAGGGTGAATATCTGCTTTCCTTTTACCCTATAATTGGCAGCATTTTAGATTTGAATTTGAAACATCTTGGTTTTTACTTATAATTTTTGGAGTTCAAGGATGAATCTGCTGATTTTGGTCTTATTTGTGTTTAAGAACTAGGTTAGGAATCCTATCTCTGTTGAGTAAGTAGCAAACTTGTCTTTGGACTTATCGCTGGAGTGTGATGGTATGATAATTAAAAATCCAAAGTTTACAAGCTGCTTTAAGAAGGATTATAATATTCTTCACTTCTTCCACCAACTAAAGAGATTTATTTTTGCATACTTAAAAGGTTGGTTTCTAGGATAGAAATTAGAGAAAAATATTGAAGTCTATTATATATACAATGGTTAAGAATGTCTACCAGATGAGGCATAAATTTAAATAACACACGTTTGTTCTGATGTTTAATGTACACTTAGATTTTTTTTTAATGTGATGTAGCCATATTATTTTAAGACTTGAACACCAGTTATCTCATTTGATTCCAGTTGTTTATACTCTTCAATCTAGCAACGTCTTGGTATTAGAGTGATTTTTGCCTTGTGGAGAGAATTGGGAAGAGGTCCTTACTTTTTAGCACATTCATTGGCCATGTAAACATAGGTTTACATCAGGCATTTCTATTCTGTTTTCATTATTCTAGGTGTCTGTTTTTGTGCCAAGGTTGTATTGTTTTGATTAATACAGATTTGTAGTTTATTTAAAACTCTGGGGGTAGTGATATCTCCAGCTTTGTTTTTCTTTTTCAAGATTGTTTTGGCTATTAGGGGTCTTTTGTATTTCCAAATGAACTTTCATATTGTTTGCTCTAGTTCTATGAAAAATATTGTCATTTTGATAAGCATTGCATTAAATCTGTAGATTGCTTTGGATAGTATGGACATTTAAAAAATATTGGTTTTATAATTTTCAGATTATAACAATTTCCCTTCCTTGGGTGAGTTTATTAGGTATTTTATTGTTTTGCAGAAATTGAAAATAGGGTTGTTTTCATAATTTCTCTTTCTGTTACTTCATTATAACTGTATAGAAATGCAACAGTTTTCTGTATATTAATTTTATATCTTCCAACTCTATTGAATTCATTTATCAATTCCAGTAGTTGTTTAATGGGGTATTTAGGGTTTTCTATACATAGTATCATGTCATATGCAAATAGTGAAAATTTTACCTCTTCCTTACCAATTTGGATTCATTTTCATTCATTTTGTAATGATTGCTACAACTACGTCTTCCAGTACTATGTTGAATAAACATAGTGAGAGTGCACATCCTTGTTTTGTTCCCAACCTTTGAGGAAAAGCTCTCAGTATTTAATCATTGAGTATGATGCTACCTGTGGGTTTTAATTGATGGGTTTAATTATGTTTCAGTATGTTTCCTCTAATTGTCTTTGTTGAGAGATTCTATCATAAACAGATGTTGTACTTTATCAAACAATTTTTCTTTATCTCCTCAGACTACTAATGTTTTTATTCCTTCTCTTGTTAATGTAATGTATCATGTTGATTGATATACAAATATTGCACCACCCTTATATCCCTAAGGTAAATCCCAATTGATCCTGGTGACTGAACTTTTTAAATATAATGTTGGATTCACTTTGCTAATATTTTGTTTGGGATTTTTGCAGGTATGTTCATCGGAGATATTGGTGTGCAGTTTTCTTTTTTTGTAGTGCCGTTATCTGTTCTTTGTATCAGGATATTTTTGGCCTAATAGAATGAATTTAGAAGTTTTATTTTCTCTCCTATTTTTTGGAAGAGTTTCAGAATAGTTATTAACTATTCTTTAAATGTTTGGTAGAATTCATCTGTGAAGCCAAGTGGTACTAAATTTCTGTTTGGTGGGTGTTTTTTGATTTCTGATTCAATTTCATTCTCAGTACTCTATATGTTCAATTTGTCTATTTCTTTTTTATTTAGTTTTGGAAGGTAATATGTTTCTAAGAATTTATCGATTTCTTCTAAGTTGCCCAATTTTTGGCATATAATTTTTCATAGTATTTTCTAATGATTCTTTGCCTTTTTATAGTGTAAGCTGTTTTTTCCTCCTCCTTCAGTATGATTTTATGTATTTGAGTGTACTCTGTTTTTATGTTCCTTTTTTTAAAAATTAGTCTGGCTAGGGTTTTATCAATTTTGTTGATTTTGTAAATAATCAGCCCTTGATTACATTGACTTGTTCTACTGATTTTTTATTTTCTATTACATTTATTTCTGCTCTAATTTTTATTATTGCTTTTACTGACTTTGGGCTTGGTTTTGTTTTTGCAGCTCCTTTAGATGTTAAGATTGTGTGTGTGTGTGTGTGTGTGTGTGTGTGTGTGTGTTCTTTATTAGTTTTTTAAAGTAGGCCTGTATTTCTATAAACTTCTCTTAGAATAGCTTTTGCTACATCTCAAAGATTTTGGATCAGTGTGTTCTCATTTTCACTTGTCTATATGTATTTTTTAAATTTCTTCTTTGATTCCTTGGTTGACCTATTCACTGTTTAGTAGCATGTTATTTTGTATCCATATATTTCTGTTCTTTATGATTTTTTTCTTGTGATTCATTTCTAATTTCATACTATTCTAGCCAGTAAAGGTGTATGATATGATTTCAATCATTTTATTATTGAGACTTGTTTTGTGGCCTAACATGGTATCTATTCTGGAAAATGTTTCATGTGCATTTGAGAGAATATGTATTCTGCGTTTGGGGGTGGAATATTCTGAATATATCCATTAGATCCATCAGAGATATTTAACAGTAGTTTGTTGCTGTTGTTGTTTTTCTGCCTAAATTATCTATCTATTGATGTTAATAAGGTGTTAACATTCCCTAGTATTATTGTGTCACTGTCAATTTCTTCCTTTTATCTGTTAATAGTTGGTATGTATATGCGCTCCCATTTCGGTTATGTAGATATTTACAATGGCTGTATCTTTTTGTTATATTGATCCCCTTATCATTATGGAGTGCCCCTCTTTGTTTCTTGCTACATTCTTTGTTTTAAAGTCTATTTTGTCCAGTACAAGCATTACTACCCTGGATTGCTTTGGCTATTCATAGTCTTTTGTGGTGCCATACAAATTTTAGGATTGTTTTTTCTAACACTATGGAAAATGCTGTTGGTATTTTGAAAAGGATTGTATTACATGTGTAGATTGCTTCGGGTAGTATATGTATTGTAACAATATGTGTTCTTCCAATCAATGACCATGGAATATCTTCTCATTTCTTTGTGTCATATTGAATTTCTTTCATCAGTATTTTGTAGTTTTCAGAGTACAGGTCTTTCACCTCTTTGGTTAGGTTTATTCCTATGTATTTTAAAAATTTGTGTGCAATTGTAAATGACTTTGTTGTATCAATTTCTCTTTCTGCTGCTTGTTTATTGGTATATAGAAATGCAAAATATCTCTGAATGTTGAGCTTTCATGATTCTCTACATGTTGCCAGACCATCTGTACTGACTGGCCACAAGAGCACACAGAGACTCTGTCAGACACTGAGATGCCACAGCCTTCTCAATCTTGTTCTTGACAGCTTCCTCTTTCATCCAATTGAGCAGACCTCAAATTGTTTCTCAATTAATTCACAACTCTCCTTGGTTTTCTTCTTTTATCAAATTTCACTCCTTCCTTGGAAAATTCTAAAACCTCTTCCCATCAAACTCAGGAGGAGCCTGAATATAGTATTCATTCACAGATTCTGTGAGATAAATCACTTCATAACCTTTTTTCAGAAGTCATTCAACAAATGGGAAAGATTCAGCCTCTTTTCTGCCGGACCCAGTCACGAAGTAGATTTTGTCTTATTTCTCCTCATTCTTTCCACATACTGCTCTAGACTGGTAATGTCACATGGATGATGAGAAGACTGGAATCTAAGAAGTTTAGCAGGATGAGTTCAACTTGAGTGGTCTTCAGTCATACCAAGCTTTAGGTTGGTAACAAATTCTTTTCAAAAAGTATCATTGTACTTCTTTTTTTAAATATGAAATTTATTGCCAAATTTGTTTCCAAACATCATCCAGGGCTCATCCCAACAGGTGCCCTCCTCAATACCCATCACCCACCCTCCCTTCCCTCCACCCCTCTTTAACCATCAGGTTGTTCTCAGTTTTTAAGTGTCTCTTATGCTTTGGCTCCCTCACTCTCTAAATTTTTCCTTCCCCTCCCCCATGGTCTTCTGTTAAGTTTCTCAGGATCCACATAAGAGTGAAAACATATGGTACCTGTCTTTCTCTGGATGGCTTATTTCACTTAGCATAGCACTCTCCAGTTCCATCCACGTTGCTACAAAGGGCCATATTTCATTCTTTCTCATTGCCACATAATATTCCATTATGTATATAAACCACAATTTCTTTATTCATTCATCAGTTGATGGACACTTAAGCTCTTTCCATAATTTGGCTATTGTTGAAAGTGCTGCTACAAACATTAGGGCACAAATGTTCCTATGCATCAGCACTCCTGTAGCCCTTGGGTAAATTCCTAGCAGTGCTATTGCTGTGTCATAGGGTAGATCTATTTTTTAATTTTTTGAGGAACCTCCACACTGTTTTCCAGAGTGGCTGCACCAGTTTACATTCCCACCAACAGTGCAAGAGGGTCTCTGTTTCTACACAACTTCTCCAGAATCTAGAGATCTCTTGATTTGTTCATTTTAGACACTCTAACTGGCATGAGTTGGTACCTGAGTGTGGTTTTCATTTGTATTTCCCAAATGAGGAACGACATTGAGCATCTTTTCATGTGCCTGTTGGCCATCTGGATGTCTTCTCAAAAGAAGTGTCTATTCATGTTTTATGCCCATTTCTTCACTGGATTATTTGTTTTGCGGGTGTGGAGTTTGGCGAGTTCTTTATAGATTTTAGATACTAGCCCTTTGTCTGATATGTCACGTGCAAATATCTTTTCCCATTCCGATGGTTGCCGTTTAGTTTTGTTGATTTTTTCCTTCAAGTCCAGGAGATTTTTATCTTCATGAGGTCCCAATAGTTCATTTTTGCTTTTAATTCCCTTTCTTTTGGAGATGTGTCAAGTAAGAAATTGCTTCAGCTAAGGTCAAAGAGGTTTTTTTCCTGCTTTCTCCTCTAGGGTTTGGTGGTTTCCTGTCTCACATTCAGGTTCTATACTCATTTTGAGTTTATCTTTGTTAATGGTGTAAGAAAGTGGTCTAGTTTAATTCTTCTTCATGTTGCTGTCCAATTATCCCAGCACCATTTGTTAAAGAGACTATTTTTCCATTGGATATTCTTTCCTGCTTTGTCAAAGATTAGTTGGCCATACTTTTGTGGGTCTAGTTCTGGGGTTTCTATTCTATTCCATTGGCCTATGTGTCTGTTTTTGTGCCAATACCATGCTGTCTTGATGATTACAGCTTTGTAGTAGAAGCTAAAGTCTGGGATTGTGATGCCTCCTGCTTTGGTCTACTTCAAAATTACTTTGGCTATTCTGGGTCTTTTGTGGTTCCATACAAGTTTTAGGATTGCTTGGTCTAGCTTCAAAAAGAATGCTGGTGTAATTTTGATTTGGATTGAATTGAATGTAGATAGCTTTAGGTAGTATTGACATTTTGCCAATATTTATTCTTCTAATCCATGAGCACATAATGTTTTTCCATTTCTTTGTATCTTAAATTTCCTTCATAAGCTTTCTATGGTTTTCAGAATACAGATCTTTTACATCTTTGATTAGGTTTACTCCTAGGTATTTTATGATTCTTGGTGCAATTGTAAATGGGATCAGTTTCTTTGTCTTTCTGTTGCTTCATTATTAGTGTATAAGAATGCAACTGATTTCTGTACATAAGTTTTGTATCCTGCGACTTTGCTGAATTCATGTATCAGTTCTCATAGACTTTTGGTGGAGTGTATCGGGTTTTTCATGTATAATATCATTTCATTTGCAAAAAGTGAAAGCTTGACTTCATCTTTGCCAATTTTGATGCCTTTTATTTCCTTTTGTTGTCTGATTACTGATTCTGGAACTTCCAAAACTATGTTAAACAACAGCAGTGAGAGTGGACATCCCTGTCATGTTCCTGATCTCAGGGGGAAAGGTGTCAGTTTTTCCCCATTGAGGATGATATTAGCTGTGGGCTTTTCATAAATGGCTTTTATGATGCTTAAGTATGTTCCTTCTATCCCAAATTTCTCAAGAGTTTTCATTAAGAAAGAATGCTGAATTTTGTCAAATGCTTTTTCTGCATCCATTGACAGGATCATATGGTTCTTTTCTTTTCTTTTCTTTTCTTTTCTTTTCTTTTATTAATGTGATGTATCACATTGATTGATTTGTGAATGTTGAACCATCCCTGCAACCCAGGAATGAATCCCACTTGATCATAGTTAATGATTCTTTTTATATGCTGTTGAATTCGATTTGCTAGTATCTTATTGAGAATTTTTGCATCCATATTCATCAGGGATATTGGCCTGTAGTTCTCTTTTTTTACTGGGTCTCTGTCTGGTTTAGGAATCAAAGTAATACTGGCTTCATAGAATGAGTCTGGAAGTTTTCCTTCCCTTTCTATTTTTTGGAACAGCTTGACAAGGATAGGTATTATTTCTGCTTTAAATGTCTTGTAGAATTCCACAGGGAAGCCATCTGGTCCTGGACTGTTATTTATTGGGAGATTTTTGATAACTGATTCAATTTCTTTACTAGTTATGGGTCCGCTCACATTATCTATTTCTTCTCGTTTGAGTTTTGGAAGTGTGTAGGTATTGAGGAATTTGTCCATATCTTCCAGGTTGTCCAGTTTGCTGGCATATAATTTTTCATAGTGTTCCCTGATAATTGCTCGTATTTCTGAGGGATTGGTTGTAATAATTCCATTTTCATTAATAATTTTATCTATTTGGGGCACCTCCCTTTTCTTTTTGAGAAGCCTGGCTAGAGGTTTATCAATTTTATTTTTTCAAAAAACACAACTCTTGGTTTCATTGATCTGCTCTACTGTTTTTTGTTTTTGTTTTGTTTTGTTTTGTTTTAGATTTTATATTGTTTATTTCTGCTCTGATCTTTATTATTTATCTTCTGCTGGGTTTGGGGAGTTGTTCCTGTTCTGCTTCTTTTTCCTTAGATTTTGGATTTCTGTTAGATTTTGGATTTGGGATTTCTTTGTTTCTTGAGATAGGCCTGGATTGCAGTGTATTTTACTCTCAGGACTGCCTTGGCTGTATCTCAAAACATTTGGATTATTGTATTTTCATTTCATTTGTTTCCATATATTTTTTAATTTCTTCTCTAATTGCCTGGTTGACCCATTCATTCTTTAGTAGGGCGTCCTTTAACCTCCAGGCTTTTGGATGTTTTCCAGACTTTTTCCTGTGGTTGGTTTCAAGGTTCATAGCATAGTGTTCTGACAGTGTGCATGGTAGGATCTCAATTCTTTTATACTTATGAAGGGCTGTTTTGTGACCCAGAATGTGCTCTATCTTGGAGAATGTTCCATGTGCACTTGAGAAGAAAGTATATTCTGTTGCATTGGGATGCAGAGTTCTAAATATATCTTTCAAGTCCATCTGATCCAATGTACCATTCAGGGCCCTTGTTTCTTTATTGTTTCTCTGTCTAGATGATCTATCCATTGCTGTAAGTGAAGTATTAAAGTCTCCTGTAATTACCACATTCTTATCAATTAGGTTGCTTGTGTTTGTGATTAGTTGTTTTATATATTTGGGGTTTCCAAATTCGGTGCATAGAAATTTATAATTGTTAGCTCTTCCTGATGGATAGACCCTGTAATTATTATATAATGCCCTTCCTCATCTCTTGTTACAAACTTTATTTATTTTTTTAATTTTTTTTAACGTTTTATTTATTTTTGAGACAGAGAGAGACAGAGCATGAACAGGGGTGGGGTAGAGAGAGAGGGAGACACAGAATCAGAAGCAGGCTGCAGGCTCTGAGCCATCAGCCCAGAGCCTGACGCGGGGCTTGACCTCACGGACCGCGAGATCATGACCTGAGCTGAAGTCGGCCGCTTAACCGACTGAGCCACCCAGGAGCCCCACAAACTTTAATTTAAAGTCTAGTTTGTCTGATATAAGTATGGCTACTCCAGCTTTCTTTTGACTTCCAGTAGCATGATAGTTATCCATCTACTCACTGTCAATCTGAACTTGTCTTCATGTCTAAAATGAGTCTCTTGTTGACAAGAAGTAGATGGGTCTTGTTTTTTAATCCATTCTGATACCCTATGTCTTTTGGTTGCAACATTCAGTCCATTTACATTCAGTGTTATTATTGGAAGATATGGGTTTAGAGCTTGTGATGTCTGTAGGTTTTATGCTTGTAGTGGTGTCTCTGGTACTTTGTGGTCCTTGCAACATTTCATTCACAGAGTCTCCCTTAGGATCTCTTGTAGGGCTGGTTTAGTGGTGATGAATTCCTTCAGTTTTTTTTTGGGAAGACCTTTATCTCTCCTTCTATTCTGAGTCACAGACTTGCTGGATAAAGGATTCTCGGCTGCATATATATATATATATATATATATATATATATATATATATATTTTTTTTTTTTTTTCTGTTCATCACATTGAAGATTTCCTGCCATTCCTTTTTGGCCTGCCAAGTTTCTGTAGATAGGTCTGCCACTACTCTTATGGTTCTACCTTTGTAAGTAAGAACCTTTAATCCCTAGCTGCTTTCAGAGTTCTCACTTTATCCTTGTATTTTGCTTTTTTCACTATGATATGTCATGCAGAAGATTGGTTCAAGTTACGTCTGAAGGGAGTTCTCTGTGCCTCTTGGATTTCAATGCCTTTTTCCTTCCCCACATGAGGGAAGTTCTAAGCTATGATTTGTTCAAGTACACCTTCAGCCTCTTTCTCTCTCTTCTTCTGGAATTCCTATGATACAGATATTGTTGCATTTAATTGCATCACTTCGTTCTCTAATTCTCCCCTCATTCTCCTGGATTTTTTTATCTCTCTTTTTCTCAGCTTCCTGTTTCCATAATTTTATGTTGTAATTCATGTATTCTCTCCTCTGCCTTTTCAATCTGTGCTATGGCCACCTCCATTTTATTTTGCACCTCATTTATAGCATTTTTTAGCTCCTCATGACTATTTCTTAGTCCCTTGATCTCTGTAGCAATAAATTCTCTTCTGCCCTCTATACTTTTTTCAAGCCCAGTGATTAATTTTATGACTATTATTCTAAATTCTTGTTCCATTATATTGCTTATGTCGGTTTTGATAAATTCGGTAGCTGTTGTTATTTCCTGGAACTTCTTTTGAAGATAATTCTTCCGTTTCATCATTTTGGTTAGTTTTCTGACCCTTATGCTTTTTAAAAGCTTATTGTATTCTCTGCACCTGTGAGCACTGCTATATTAAAGGAGTGTCATACACTGTCCAGGGCCTGGCCTTTCAGGAGGTATTTTTTCAGGGATTGTCACTTGCTCTCTGTTGCTGTGACTTTGGTTATTTTATTACCCTACTTGTAGTAATATTTTGGACCCTCCACCAGGTGTGCTTTGATTTCTTCCTTGGAGTAGCCATGTAAAGGAAAACAGATAGACAAACAGGAGACAAAAACACGCAAACACACAAAGAAATAACACAAAGAAACAAATAAACAAAAACAAAAACCTAAAGACTAACAAAAAAAACCCAAACACACTACAGGTAAAGAAGAGGGTGGAGGCAGTGTTGATGGAAGAGCATATACAAAGAGAGAAATGACAGGAGCGTGGCCAGCCAGGTGGGATAAACGTTGATTGGGCAGAGAGACTAAAAGGCTTATTCCAGAGAAGGAGAAAAAAAAATAAAGAAGGAGGCAGGGAAATCAATAGGAAGATAAAATTACCCAGACAGAGAAACAATACGGCTTGATTATTCCAGAGAGAGAAAGAAGTGTAAAGATGGAGGTGTAGAACATGTATCAAGTCAATGGATTAATTATGCCTTTTTAGATAGACCAATAACCAGAGTGACCAGCGTAGGGGAGGGAAGAGATAAGAAGGAGAAATGGGGGGGCGGATATATCTATATATCCAGAATTGACCAAGAGTTAATCCAGGTAATGCTGCATATCTTGTATGTAGTCGCTGTCCACAGGGTCTGTGTGGCTCAGGTGGATACCAGTTACCCAGAGCAAGGGGGCATGGTTTGGTGTATTCTTAACTGACCTCCACTATGGGCCTTGGGAGTGATCCCTGAGGCCCCGCCTTGGTGGTGATGGTGTCGGGGGAATGGTGATCTCCTAGTCTCTTCTCCACTGAGCCGGCCCCTGTGGACTCATTAGAGTCATCCTCAATGTGCTGTGGTCACAGACAGGGTGCTCCTTCTCGCTCCACCAACTCCCCTTACCCTGAGCTTGTCTAGGATTCAAAGTTCCACTCTGCGCTCTGGCATTGGGGAAGCACCTCTCAGTGCCACGATATGTGGTCCCAGCTGGCTTTGTGCCGCCACACTTCAGGGAGGACCAACGTCTCCTATTGAGGACTGAGAGCCGTTGCCCGTGCCATGAGTCCCCGGGGTGTCAGACATAGGCAGGCTTTGTTTTTTTCCCACAGCACTCCAGGGAAACGGCTGCCTTATCCTCCTGCAGACTGAGTCCTGGGCCCAGCCACTGTGCCTGGGGGTGGCAGACACAGGCAGGTTCTGTGCTATCACACAGCCCTCCAGGGAGGGAACCACTTTCTCTACCTGTGGACTGAGACCCTGACCTACCACCGCACCCAGGCCTGGCTCCTTTCCTCCCCAGGTGCGCAAACAGAGAGCCGGCCCCAGTCCGAAGAAAGCCCCACAGTTAGAGATCAGATCCCTCTCAATCTCATTCTGAGGTCTTTCTCCTGTCCAGCTATGGTCCTGCACTTCCCTAGTCACTCTTTCTCTTTCCTTTGTCTCTCCACAAAAGGGTGTTCTTCCGGTATGTGCTCACACAGCCTTTTTGTATCTCCCCCAGTTTAAAGTTACCCACCTATCTCTTTTCCAGTTTTCCCATTTTCTTCCTAGTAGATTCAGTCTCTTTTCCTCCGAGGCTCTGGTGTTCAAAGTCCTTTGTCTTCTACACTTCTTTGAGAGACATGGCAAGTATGGATCCCCCTACTTCTCTGCCATGTTGGCCCAAAGTGTCCGTCTAATATCTGGTAAGGATATCATACTCCACTGCTGCAATAACTGTCTACCATCAGTGATTTAATAAAAGTACAAAGTTATTTCTATGTATCCTATCTTTTAAAAAATCAAGTTAGTTTACATATAATATAGTATTGATTTCAGGAGTAGAATTTAGTGATTCATCACTTACATATAACACATAGTGCTCATGCCAACAAGTGCCCTCCTTAATGCCCATCACCCATTTAGCCCATCCCCCCACCCAACACCCCTCCAGCAACCTTCAATTTGCTCTCTATAGTTAAGAATCTCTTATGGTTTGCCTCCTTGTCTGTATTTACCTTATTTTATTCTCCTTTCCTTCTCCTATGTTCATCTGTTTTGTTTCTTAAATTCCACATATGAGTGAAATCATATATTTGTCTGTCTCTGATTAACATATTTCACTTAGCATCATACACTCTAGTTCCATACACATTGTTGCAAATGGCAAGATTTCATTCTTTTTGATCATCAAACAATAATATTCCTGTGTGTGTGGGGGGGGGGGTAAGGGGTGGGTGTCTATCTTCTTTATCCATTCATCTGTTAATGGACATTTGGGCTCTTTCCATAATTTCACTATTGTTGATAGTGCTGCTATAAACATTGGGGTACATGTGCCCTTTGAATCAGTATTTTTGTATTCTTTAGATAAATACTTAGTAGAACAACTGCTGGATCATAGGGTAATTCTTTTTTTTTTTAACATTTTGAGGAACTTCCATACTGTTTTCCACACTTGCTACACCAGTTTGCCTTCCCACCAACAATGCAAAAGGGGTCACTTTTCTCCACATCCTTGCCAACATCCATTGTTTCCTGAGTTGTTAATTTTAGCCATTCTGACAGGGGTGAGGTGGTATCTCATTGTGGTTTTAATTTATATTTCCCTGATTATGGGTAATGTTGAGCATCTTTTCATGTGTCTATTAGCCATCTGGATGTCTTCTTTGGAAAAGTGTCTATTCATGTCTTCTGCCTATTCCTAAATTAGATTATGTGCTTAATGTGTGTAGAGTTGGATAAATCCTTTCCAGACTTTGGATACTAACCCTTTATCAGATATGCCATTTTCAAATACCTCCTCCCATTCCATTGGATGCCCTTTAGCTTTATTGATTGTTTCCTTTTTTGTGCAGAAGCTTTTTAAATTGATGAAGTTCCAATAGTTCATTTTTTCTTTTGTTTCCCTTGCCTCCAGAGGCATGTCTAGTAAGAACTTGCTGAAACCAAATTCAATGAGATTGCTACCAGTTTTCTCTTCTAGGATTTTCATAGTTTCTTGTCTTACAATTAGGTATTTCATCCATTTTAAATCTTTTTTTGTGTATGTTGTTATAAAGTGGTCCAGCTTCATTCTTCTGTATGTTGCTGTCCAGTTTTCCCAATACCATTTTTTGAAGAGACTATCTTTTTTTTTCCATTGGATACTCTTTCTTGATTTGTAGAAGATTAGTTGGCCATATATTTGTGGGTCCATTTCTGGTTTCTTCTATTCCACTGATCTATATGCCTCGTTTTATGCCAGTATGATACTGTCTTGATGATTACAGATTTGTAATACAGCCTGGAGTTTGGAATTGTGATACTTCCACCTTTTGGTTTTTATATTTTTTCCAACATTAACTTGGGAATTTTGGGTATTTTCTGGTTCCATACAAATAATAGAAATATTTGCTCTAGCCCTGTGAAAAATGATGCTGTGATTTTAATAGGAATTGCATTTTTTTCTTGTGGTTGATTTCAAGTTTCATAGCGTTGTGGTCTGAAAATATGCATCATATAATCTCAATCATTTTGTACTTGTTGAGAGCTGATTTGTGACCCAGAATGTGATCTATTCTGGAGAGTGTTCCATGTGCACTTGAAAAGAATACATATTCTGCTGCTTTAGGATGAAATATTCTAAATATATCTGTTAAGTCCATACAATCCAGTGTGTCATTCAAAGTCATTGCTTCCTTATTGATTTTCTGCTTAGAAGATCTGTCCTTTGCTGTAAGTAAGGTGTTAAATTTCCCTACTTTATTGTATTATTGTCAATGAGTCTCTTTATATTTGTGATTAATTGAAATATATATTTGGATGCTCTCCCAAGCTGAGCCATAAATACTTACATTTGTTAGTTTTATAGATATAAAACTAACATGATAAAATGCTCTTCTCATCTCTAGTTACAGTTTTTGTTTTAAATCTAGTTTTTCTGATATAATATTACTACTTCTGTCCGTTTTTCTCTTCATGTTCTGGTACTGCTAAGATATGAATGCTATTCCTTTTTAGTAAGTTGCTGAATTTCCAATGTCTGCTTTCATGATCTTTTACCTTTGTTTCCCTCTTCTTTTCGGCTTCATTATTTTCCATGATTTTATCTTCTGTATTAGTGATTTGCTCCTATGCTTTGTCCATCCTCATTGTCATGGCATCCATTTTAGTTTGCATCTCAGCTATACTATTTTTTATTTCAGTGTGACTAGATTTTAGTTCTTATATCTCTATAAAAGGGATTCTCTGGTGTCTCCTATGCTTTTCTCTACACCTGATAATACCCTTATAATTCTGTTTTCAAATTCTAGTTCAAACACCTTACTCATATCTGTGTTGATTAAATATCTGGCCATGAGTTCTACTGCTTGTTTTTTCTTTTGGGGACAATTTATCCATCTCATCTTTGTGTTCAGGAAATAAAAGAATAAATAAAACAAAACAAACAAAAAACAAGGACAAAACAAAAGCAAAAAAACAAATGACAAGATACTGGGTGTGTTTTCATCTGCTTGTTAGGAGAATTTAGACCCAAATATAAAATAAAATATAACAAAAACAAACCAAAAAAACAATAAAATTAAAAATAGAAAATGAAATAATTTGCATATATACATAAAAACAGTAAATATATATATATATATGACAGTAAAAAAGTAAAAAGGAATTTAAAAAATAAAATAAGTTTACAAAATAATAAAAAAATAAAAATAAAAAAATACAACTAAAATGGAAGTTATATCCTATTTCCCCTAGAGCTGAAGCTTTGCAGGACTCTATGATGAGTAAACTTGTTGCAAGGGAGTTGGTTGTGCTAGTCTTCCCGGAGAGGGGACTACTGCACTGATTCTTAGGCTGACTTGTTTCAGTGGAAATGTGCCTCCACAGTGCAGGATGGTGAAAGTTGGTGTAGGTGCCTCCAGCCTCCACTAGGTGGCTCTGTGTTTCTGTTTAAATCTGACCTTGCTGGTGGGCAGGGGGATTAGGTGGAAGATGGCGTCATCCTGCACTCTAATCCCGTGGGAGAGGACTCCCAGATATTGATGTTCAGGAGTTCCTCACAGAAATGTCCCAGGCTTTCATCATATATCTGTCCTTAACCTGTCTTTTCCTGGCAGTCGGCACACCCAGTGCCTCAGTTTTCCTGTTTTATCTCTGGCTGGTGGCTGGGATGAAAACTCCAAATCTTAAAGTGCTCTGCCAAAACTCAGACCTGTTCCCCTCTTCTGGTGGAAAGACTTGCAGTGAGGCCAGCACTGTTATGTCACAGAAAAGCACTCACAGAACACATACACAGAGGCTGAAGTCTATTGTGGCACACAGCAAAAAGCTGCAACCAGGTTATCTGCCCTCTGTGCGAGCCTCTGTTTCCTACTGTTGAACAGCTAGCTGCTCAATTGTTCAAAGTGGGCCTTTTTTGTCCTTGGAAAGGACATATTTTTCAAATGTACTCCAGGAAGGAGAGTGATCTCTTCCAGTACAACCCAGGGGATCCCCACACCACAGAGTCTTTCACAAACCTTAAACACCACTGTCTCCCACCCCGGTTCTCTCCCTCTCTTTCTGACCACTCTGTTTGAAGAGGGTTCCCCTCCTTCTTTGGCACTGCAGCTTTTCTCTCTCCCAATTTGTGGCTCTGAACATCACATCTGTCTGTTCTCTTCCTCCAATTGTGCACATTATTTTCTTAATCCTTAGATAGATTTCCTAGTTCAACATTATTTAAGATTGATCTATCTGTGTTTGAGGACCAAGGCAAGCTCAGGGTCTCCCTACTACTCTGCCATCTTTACTCCTCCACTGTATGATATTTATTTATTTATTTATTTATTTATTTAGAGCAAACTTCAGTTGGGGAGGGGCAGAGAGAGAGGGAGGGAGAGAATCTTAAGTAGGTCCCATGCTTAGCACAGAGCCCATAGCAGAGTTCAATTTCATGATGATGAGATCATGACATGAGCTGAAATCATGAGTGGGATGCTTAACTGAGCCAGTCAGGCACCCTTCCACTGTATGTTCTAAAATATTATCTATAGGAATGGAGCTAACTATTTTCACCCAAGACTTATATTATATTTTCAACTAGTGTATTATCTATCTCATTTTTAAAATTATTTGGGGTTTTAGAAAAATAAAAGTCCCATAGATATTTTGAAAGAGTATTGACTAGAATAAATGTGAGTAGTACATTATACAAGAATGCTTTTTTGTTTGTTTTTATTTGGTTTTAACACTTTTATTGTGAATTATAACATATATAAAGAAACTGTGTAAAATATTTGTATAGTTAACATTTTATTACAAAACAAACATCTTGTAACCTCACTCATGTCAAGAAATAAAGCACTTTCTTTGTGACAAACTTCTCTATGTCCCTTAGAGATAAACATGATTATAATTATTTGTGAAAACAAAAATAAATTCAAATGGATTAAAGACCTAACTGTGAGACCTGAAATCTGAAACCAATACTAGAGGAGAACACAGGCAATAACCTCTTTAATATTGGACATGTCCACTCACACCACTCATATTCAACATAGTATTGGTAGTCTTAGCGAACAAAAAGAAATTAAAAGTCATCAAAATTGGTAAGAAAAAAGTGAAATTTTAACTATTTGAAGAAGACATGATACTGCATATAGAAAGCCTGAAAGACTTTACCATAAAATGGCTAGAACTGACTAACAAATACAGTAATGTCACAAGATACAAAATCAATATACAGAACATTGTTGAATTTCTATACACAAATAATGAAGCAGCAGAAAGAAAAATTAAGGAATCAATTCCATTTATAACTGGACCAAAAATAATAAGATACCTAGGAATAAAAATAGCCATACAGGTGAAAAAACTGTACTCTGAAAACTTTCAAACACTGATGAAAAAAATGGAAGATGATGAAAAGAAATGGAAAAACATTCAATGCTCATGGATTGGAAAAACAAATATTATTAAAGTGTCTATACTACCCAAAGCAATATATGCTCTTAATGCAATCCTTATCAAAATAACACCAGCATTTTCAAACAATCCTAAAATTTGTGTGGAACAACAAATACACTGAATAGCCAAAGGTATCTTGAAAACGAAAAGCAAAGCTGGAAGCATCAAAATTCCAGAATTCAAGCTATATTACAAAACTGTAGTGATCAAAACAGTATGGTATTGGCACAAAAATAGACACATGGATCAATAGAACAAGATAGAAAACCCAGAAATAATATCCAATGGTAAAAAGTATCTTCAACAAATGGTGTTGGGAAAACTGGACACCGATGTGCAAAAGAAAGAAACTGGGCCACTTTCTTACACCATACAACAAAATAAATTCAAAATGGATTGACTATTTTTTTTAACTGGCATTGTTTATTTTTTTATTATTTCTAAGCGTTTGTTATATATTCTAAGTACTTATCCATTGTTAGTTATATGCACTTTGAATATCTACTACCACTCTGGCTTACATTTTAATGCTCCTTTGATGTTCTTTAATTAATGTTTTTGATTTTTAATATATTTTAATTTATTTAATTTTCCTTTGTTGCTATAAAGATATTCTATGACATTGTTTTTTTTTTTTAAAGCTCTGCTGTTTTTCCTTACAAACATAGGTATTTTATGTACTTAGAATTGTTATTTGGGCATTGTGTATGTTGAGTATTTATTTTTCCACATGTATATTGTTCTAGCACCACTTGTTTAATAAACATAAATGATAAATAAATAGGTAAAAATATCTTATATCTTTACACCAGTGCAACTTCTGTCCATAAATCAAGTGTCATTCCATCAGCGTATGAAACAAACTGTCTGGATGTTATAATCTGCTCTATTAATTTATTTGGCCCAATACTGAACTCACCATTTTAATTATCTCAACTTTATAATAGTCTTGTTTACAAGTGTATATAGTCTTGATATCTGAAAAATTTTATTTGTCCTACCATATTCTTTTTCAACATTATCCAGACTATTATTTTCCTTTGAATTTCCAAAATTTTTGTTGCTATTAGTAGAATATTTTTATTCTGAGAAAGAACCCCAAAAACATATTTTTTTTCTAACCACACATCAGGAGGGGGATGGGGAGGGGTACAACCATCCAGCCCCAACCCCAGTCCATGTGGTTTTGGCCACAATAGAGGGTGTGGGTTGATGGCTCCCAAAACAAAAATTGTGTGTATGTATAGGAAGAAGGGCACAAAGCAGTAGGGAGAGGTGGGGGAAAGGGAGAGATGAGGTCAGTAATGGGACCCCATACATGGGAGAAGTTTCAAAACATTATTTCTTTTTTTAATTTCAATTTTTTTATAAATTCTAATAGTTAACATATATGGTAAAATTGGTTTCTGATATAGAATTTATTGACCCACCCCTTACATATAACACCTAGTTACAGTCATATCGTCAAGTGCCCTCCTTAATACCAATCACCCATGTAGCCCATTAAGCACCCATTCCCGTCCATCAACTCTCAGGTTTTTCTTTATACTTAATAGTCTCTTATAGTTTGCTTCCTCCACCCTCTTTTTTGTATTTTGTCCCTTCACCTATATTCATCTGTTTTGTTTCTTAAATTCTAAACATGAGTGAAATAATATGGTATTTTTCTTTCTCTGAATCATTTTGCTTAGTATAATACGCTTTATGTAGCTCCATCCACTTAAAAAAAGTGATATATATATATATATATAAATTCATATATATATATATATTAAAGAGAGGGGGCACAAGTGAATGAGGGGTAGAGAGAGAGGAGAGTGATGTTGAGAAGCAGGACTCACTGAAGCAGAGCTCATGCTCACCTGAAGCAGGCCTTGAGCTCACCCAATGCAGGGCTTGAGCTCACTCAATGCAGGGCTGAACTCATGAACCATGAGATAATGATCTAAGCCAAAGTCAGATGCTTACCAGACTGAGCCACCCAGATGCCCCAATATATCACATTTATTTATCCATTTATCAATCGATGCACAACATTTGGGAACTTTCCATGATTTGGCTATTTGCTATTTGGCTAATGCTCCTATGAACATTGGGGTGTCTGTATCTCTTAACACCAATTTTTTTGTATCTGTGGGTAAAGTCCTAATAGTGCAATTGCTGGGTTATAGGGTAGTTCTATCTTTACCTTTTTGTGAAACCTCCATCCTGTTTTCCAGAGTGGCTGCACCAGTTTGCATTCCGACATGCAGTGTAACCAGGTTCCTCTTTCTCTGCCTCCTCATCAACATTTGCAGTTTCCTGCCAGGTTAATGTTAGCCATTCTGACAGGTGTGAGGTGATATCTCACTGTAGTTTTGATTTGCATTTCCCTGATGTTGAGTGATATTGAGTATATTTTCATGTGTCTGTTAGCCATCTGTATGACTTCCTTGGAAAAATGTCTGTTCATATCTTCTGCCCATTTCTTCACTGGAATATTTGTTTTTGGGGTGTTGAGTTTGATAAGTTCTTTATGGATTTTGGATACTAACCATTTATCACATATATCATTTACAAATATATTCTCCAATACTATAGGTTGTCTTTTGGTTTAATTGTTTCCTTCACTGCGCAGAAAATATTTATCTTTATGGAGTCCCAATAGTTCAATTTTGATTTGGTTCCCTTTCCTTCTGGAGACGTTGCTAGTAATAAGTTGCAGCAGCCAAGGTCAAAGAGATGGTTTCTGGTGTTTTCCTCTAGGATTTGATGGTTTCCTTTATCACATTTAAGATTTTCATCCATTTCGAATGTATTTTTTTGTATGGTGTAAGAAAGTGGTCCAGTTCTATTATTCTACATGTCGCTGTTCAGTTTTCCCAGCACCATTTGTTGAAGAAACTGTATTTTTTTCCATTAGCTATTCTTTCCTGCTTTGCTGAAGATTAGTTGACCATATAGTTGTGAGTCCATTTATGGGTTTTCTATTTTGTTCCATTGATCTATGTGCCTGTTATTTTGCCAGTACCATACTGTTTTTACCTCTCCACCTTTGTAATATAACTGGAAGTCCAGAATTGTGATGCCTCCAGCTTTGCTTTTCTTTTTCAAGTTTCCTTTGTCTAATAAGGGTATTTGTTGTTCCATACAAATTTTAGGATTGTTTGTTCTAGCCCTGTAAAAAATACTGGTGTACTTTGATAGGGATTGTATTAAATGTGTGGATTGCTTTGGGTAGTATAGATATTTTTAAAATATTTATTCTATCAATCCATGAGTATTAAATATTTTTCTTATTCTTTGTGTCACCTTCAAATACTTTCATAAGTATTCTATAGTTTTCAGAATACATATCTTTTACCTCTTTAGTTCTGTTTATTCCTAGTTATCTTATGAATTTTGATACAATTTTAAATGGGATTAATTCTTCGATTTCTCTTTCCACTGCTTCATTATTTGTATATAGAAATTCAAAAGATTTCTGTACATTGATTTTATATACTGAAACTTTGCTGAATTCTTATATTAGTTTTAGTAATTTTTGGTGCATTCTTTCAGGTTTTATACATAGAATTTCATGTTTTCTATGAATAGTGTAAGTTTCACTTCTTCCTTGCTGATTTAGATGCTTTTTTATTATTTTTTTTTGTTGTTTGATTGCTGAGGCTAGAGCTTCCAGTACTATATTAAATAAAAATGGCAAGAATCAATGTCCCTTTGTTGTTATCGACTGTAGAAGAAAATCTCTCAGTTATTCTCCATTGAGGATGATATCAGCTGTGGGACTTTTGCACGTGGCCATTATGATGTTGAAGTATGCTCCTCCTATTCCTACTTTGTTGAGGGTTTTTACCAAGAATGGATGTTGTATTTTGTCAAATGCTTCTTCTGCATTTATTTACAGGATCATGTTTGTTATTCTTTTTTTTTAATGTTGTATATCACCTTGATTTGTGAATATTGAACCAGCCCTGCAACACAGGAATAAATCTCAATTGCTCATGGTGAATACATTCTTTTAGTGTACTGTTGGGTTCGATTTATTAGTACCTTGTTGATAATATTTTTCATCAATGTTCATGAAGGATATTGGTCTTTAATTCTCCTTTTTAGTGGGGTCGTTTGTCTTAGCATCAACCTAATGCTGACCTCATAGAATGAGCTTAGAAACGTTTATTCCATTTTTATTTTTGGAACAGTTTGGGATGAATAGGTATTAACTCTTCTTTAAATGTCTGGTAAAACTCCCCTGTGAAACCCTATGGTGCTGGACTTGTATTTGTTGGGAGATTTTTGATTACTGATTCAATTTTTTGCTGGTTATGTGTCTGTTCAAGTTTTCTATTTATTCCTGTTTCAGTTTTGGTAGTTTGTATGTTTCTAAGAATTTATCCATTTATTCCAGATTGCCCAGTTTGTTGGCATATAATTTTGAATAATATTCTCTTATAATTGTTTTTATTTCTGTGGTGTAGGTTGTGATCATTCCTCTCCCATTAATGATTTTATTTACTCATCTTTCTCTCTCTCTCTCTCTCTCTCTCTCTCTCGAAAAAAGATCTGTCTAGGGGTTTATCAATCTTGTTAATTTTTCAAAGAACCAGCTCTCAGTTTCATTGGTCTATTCTACTGTTTTTCTTTTTGTTTCTATATCATTTATTTCTGCTCTAACCTTTGTAATTTCCCTTCTGCTGGTTTGGGGCTTCATTTGCTGTTCCTGTTATAGTTACTGTGGTGTAAGGTTAGGTTTTGTATCTAAGACTTTGCTTGCTTCTTGAAGTAGTGTCGTATTGTTATATACTTTCCTCTTACGACTGCCCTTGCTGCATCCCAAACATTTTGGACTCCCGTATTTTCATATTAATTTGCTTCCATGTACTTTTTTTAAATTTCTTCCTCAATTTCTCGGTTGACTCATCCATTTTTTAGTATGATGTTCTTTAACTTCCATGTATTTGAGGGCTTTCCAAATTTTTCTTGTGGCTGACCTCACGTTTCATTAACATTGTGGTATGAAAACTTACATGGCATGATCTCAATTTTTTATCCATTTTGAGGCCTGATTTTTGGCACAATTTGTGATCTATTCTGCAGAATGTTCCATGTGCACTCTAAAAGAATGAATATTCTGCTGCTTTAAGATGAGGTGGTTTTATATGTCTGTTAAGTCCATCTGGTCACTGTGCCATTCAAAGCCATGGCTTCCCTATTGATTTTCTTCTTAGATGATCTGTCCTTTGCTGTAAGTGGGGTTTTAAAGACCCCTACTATTACTGTATTATTATAAATAAGTTTTTTATGTTTGTGATTAATTGACATATATATTTGTGTGTTCTCAAGTTGGTGGGCATAAATATTTACAATTATTGGATTTTTTGTTGTTGCTGGATAGATCCCTTAATAATGATACAGTGCCCTTCTTCATCTCTTGTTACAGTTTTGGTTTCATGTTTATTTCTGAAGAAAAAGAGAGAGAGAGAGAGAGAGAGAGAGAGAGCTCACGAACAAGGGAGGGACAGAGATATAGGGAGACACAGGATCCGAAGCAGGCTCCAGTCTCCAAGCTGTCAGCACAGAGCCTGATGCGGGGCTCAAACTCACGAACCATGAGATCATGACCCGAGCTGAAGTCAGACACTCAACTGACTGAGCCACCCAGGCACCCCTAAAGTTTTGGTTTAAAATCCAGTTTGTCTTATATAAGTATGGCTACTCTAGTTTTCTTTTGCTATGAATTAGCATATTAAAATTTTCCCCATCCTCTCACTTTCAATCTGCAGGTGTCTTTAGGTCTCAAATGAGTCTCTTATAGGCAGCATATAGATGGATTTTGTTTTTTTTTCTTTCAACCATTATGATAACCTATGTCTTTTAATTGGAACATTTAGTCCATTGTTATTCAGAGTGATTATTGATATATATGAATTTACTCTCATTGGAATACCTGTAAATTTAGTGTTTCTGGAGATGTTTCCTATTCCTTTCCAGTCTTTGTTGCTTTTGGTTTTTCTTTCCCAAAGTCTCTTTTAATATTTCTTGCAAGGTTGGTTTAGTGTTCACGAAAACCTTTAGTGTTGTCTGGGAAACTCTTTATCTATCCTTCTGTCCCATTCAGCATGTTGAATATATCGTGTAACTCCCTTCTGGCCTGCCTAGTCTATAGAAAGATCTGGTGTGGAACTTATTTGTTTCCCCTTGTAAGTTAAAGACTCCACCCCCCACCTTGCTTCTCCCATCATTCTTTCCTTGTGTTTTTTTGCAAATTTTACTATGACATACTTGGTGTTGGCCATATTTTGTTTATTTTGATGAGAGTTCTCCATGCATCCTTAATTTCCATTTCTGTTTCCTTTCCCAGATTAAGAAAATTTTCAGCCACAATTTATTCAATTAACCTTGTGCCTTCTTTTCCATCTCTTCTTCTGGGACTCCTATGAGTAGAATGTTATTGCACTTTATGCAATAGCTCAGTTCCCTGAGTCTACATTCGTGATCCAATATTTTTCTTTCCCTCTTATTGACAGCTTCATTATTTTCATAATTTTATTTTTATTATCATGTATACATTGCTCTGCTTCGTCCATCCTTGTGGTCATTAAAACAGTATTCTTTTTTTTTTCAATATATGAAGTTTATTGTCAAATTGGTTTCCATACAACACCCAGTGCTCATCCCAAAAGGTGCCCTCCTCAATACCCATCACCCACCCTCCCCTCCCTCCCACCCTCCATCAATCCTCAGTTTGTTCTCAGTTTTTAAGAGTCTCTTCTGCTTTGGCTCTCTCCCACTCTAACCTCCTTTTTCAATTTTTCCTTCCCCTCCCCTATGGGTTTCTAAGTTTCTCAGGATCTGCATAAGAGTGAAAACATATGATATCTGCCTTTCTCTGTATGGCTTATTTCACTTAGCATTACACTCTCCAGTTCCATCCATGTTGCTACAAAGGGCCATATTTCACTCTTTCTCATTGCCACGTAGTACTCCATTGGGTATATAAACCACAATTTCTATATCCATTCATCAGTTGATGGACATTTAGGCTCTTTCCATAATTTGGCTATTGTTGAGAGTGCTGCTATAAACATTGGGGTACAAGTGCCCCTATGCATCAGTACTCCTGTATCCCTTGGGTAAATTCTTAGCAGTGCTATTGCTGGGTAAAAGGGTAGGGCTATTTTTAATTTTTTGAGGAACCTCCACACTGTTTTCCAGAGTGGCTACACCAATTTGCATTCCCACAAACAGTGCAAGAGGGTTCCCATTTCTCCACATCCTCTCCAGCATCTATAGTCTCCTGATTTGTTCGTTTTGGCCACTCTGACTGGCGTGAGATGATATCTGAGTGTGGTTTTGATTTGTATTTCCCTGATGAGGAGCGACGTTGAGCATCTTTTCATGTGCCTGTTGGCCATCCGGATGTCTTCTTTAGACAAGTGTCTATTCATGTTTTCTGCCCATTTCTTCACTGGGTTATTTGTTATCCGGGTAAGGAGTTTGGTGAGCTCTTTATGGATTTTTGATACTAGCCCTTTGTCCGATATGTCATTTGCAAATATCTTTTCCCATTCCGTTGGTTGCCTTTTAGTTTTGTTGGTTGTTTCCTTTGTTGTGCAGAAGCTTTTTATCTTCATAAGGTCCCAGTAATTCACTTTTGCTTTTAATTCCCTTGCCTTTGGGGATGTGTCGAGTAAGAGATTGCTACGGCTGAGGTCAGAGAGGTCTTTTCCTGCTTTCTCCTCTAAGGTTTTGATGGTTTCCTGTCTCACATTCAGGTCCTTTATCCATTTTGAGTTTATTTTTGTGAATGGTGTGAGAAAGTGGTCTAGTTTCAACCTTCTGCATGTTGCTGTCCTGTTCTCCCAGCACCATTTATTAAAGAGACTGTTTTTTTCCATTGGATGTTCTTTCCTGCTTTGTCAAAGATGAGTTGGCCATACGTTTGTCGGTCTAGTTCTGGGGTTTCTATTCTATTCCATTGGTCTATGTGCCTGTTTTTGTGCCAATACCATGCTGTCTTGATGATTACAGCTTTGTAGTAGAGGCTAAAGTCTGGGATTGTGATGCCTCCTGCTTTGCTCTTCTTCTTCAAAATTACTTTAGCTATTCGGGGCCTTTCATGGTTCCATATGAATTTTAAGATTGCTTGTTCTAGTTTCGAGAAGAATGCTGGTGCAATTTTGATTGGGATTGCATTGAATGTATAGATAGCTTTGGGTAGTATTGACAATATTTATTCTTCCAATCCATGAGCAGGGAATGTCTTTCCATTTCTTTATATCTTCTTCAATTACCTTCATAAGCTTTCTATAGTTTTCAGCAGACAGATCTTTTACATCAATGGTTAGACTTATTCCTAGGTATTTTATGCTTCTTGGTGCAATTGTGAATGGGATCAGTTTCTTTATTTGTCTTTCTGGTGCTTCATTGTTAGTGTATAGGAATGCAGCTGATTTCTGTACATTGATTTTGTATCCTGCAACCTTGCTAAATTCATGTATCAGTTCTAGCAGACTTTTGGTGGAGTCTATTGCATTTTCCGTGTATAATATCATGTCATCTGCAAAAAGTGAAAGCTTAACTTCATCTTTACCAATTTTGATGTCTCTTATTTCCTTTTGTTGTCTGATTGCTGATGCTAGAACTTCCAGCACTATGCTAAACAACAGCGGTGAGAGTGGGCATCCCTGTCGTGTTCCTGACCTCATGGAAAAAGCTCTCAGTTTTTCCCCATTGAGGATGATGTTAGCTGTGGGCTTTTCATAAATGGCTTTTATGATCTTTAAGTATGTTCCTTCTATCCCGACTTTCTCGAGGGGTTTTATTAAGAAAGGATGCTGAATTTTGTCAAAGGCCCTTTCTGCATTGATTGACAGGATCATAGGGTTCTTATCTTTTCTTTGATTAATGTGATGTATCACATTGATTGATTTGTGAATATTGAACCAGCCCTGCAGCCCAGGAATGAATCCCACTTGATCATGGTGAATAATTCTTTTTATATGCTGTTGAATTCTATTTTCTAGTATCTTATTGAGAATTTTTGTATCCATATTCATCAGGGATATTGGCCTGTATTTCTCTTTCTTTACTGGGTCTCTGTCTGGTTTAGGAATCAAAGTAATACTGGCTTCATAGAATGAGTCTGGAAGTTTTCCTTCCCTTTCTATTTTTTGGAATCGCTTGAGAAGGATAGGTATTATCTCTGCTTTAAACGTCTGGTGGAACTCCCCTGGGAAGCCATCTGGTACTGGACTCTTATTTGTTGGGAGATTTTGGATGACTGATTCAGTTTCTTCGCTGGTTATTTCTTCGCTTTCTCTTTCCTCCTGATTGAGTTTTGGAAGCTTGTGGGTGTTTAGGAATTTGTCCATTTCTTCCAGGTTGTCTAATTTGTTGGCATATAATTTTTCATAGTATTCCCTGATAATTGCTTATATCTCTGAGGGATTGGTTGCAATAATTCCTTTTTCATTCATCATTGTATCTATTTGGGTCATCTCCCTTTTATTTTTGAGAAGCCTGGCTAGAGGTTTGTCAATTTTGTTCATTTTTTTCAAAAAAATAACTCTTGGTTTCATTGATCTGCTGTACAGTTTTTTTTAGATTCTATATTGTTTATTTCTGCTCCGATCTTTATTATTTCTCTTTGTCTCCTGGGTTGAGGCTGCCTTTGCTGTTCTGCTTCTATTTCCTTTAGGTGTGCTGTTAGATTTTGTATTTGGGATTTTTCTTGTTTCTTGAGATAGGCCTGGATTGCAATGTATTTTCCTCTCAGGACTGCCTTCGCTGCGTCCCAAAGCGTTTGGATTGTTGTATTTTCATTTCCGTTTGTTTCCATATATTTTTTAAATTTCTTCTCTAGTTGCCTGGTTGACCCACTCATTCTTTAGTAGGGTTTTTGTTAACGTCCATGCTTTTGGAGGTTTTCCAGACTTTTTCCTGTGGTTGATTTCAAGCTTCATAGCATTGTGGTCTGAAAGTATGCATGGTATAATTTCAATTCTTGTATACTTGTGAAGGGCTGTTTTGTGACCCAGTATATGATCTATCGTTGAGAATATTCCATGTGCACTTGAGAAGAAAGTATATTTTGTTGCTTTGGGATGCAGAGTTCTAAATATATCTGTCAAGTCCATCTGATCCAATGTATCATTCAGGGCCCTTGTTCTTTATTAACTGTGTGTCTAGATGATCTATCCATTGCTGTAAGTGGAGTGTTAAGATTCCCCTCCAATTACCACATTCTTATCAATAAGGTTGCTTATGTTTGTGAGTAATTGTTTTATATATTTGGGGGCTCCTGTATTCGGCGCATAGACATTTATATTTGTTAGCTTTTCCTGATGGATAGACCCTGTGATTATTATATAACGCCCTTCTTCATCTCTTGTTATAGCCTTTAATTCAAAGTCTAGTTTGTCCGATATATGTATGGCTACTCCAGCTTTCTTTTGGCTTCCAGTGGCATGATAAACAGTTCTCCATCCCCTCACTCTCAATCTGAAGGTGTCATCAGGTCTAAATTGAGTCTCTTGTGAACAGCAAATAGATGGATCTTGTCTTTTAATCCATTCTGATACCCTATGTCTTTTGGTTGGCGCATTTAGTCCATTTACATTCAGTGTTATTCTAGAAAGATATGGGTTTAGAGTCTTTGTGATGTCCATAGGTTTCATGCTTGTAGTGATGTCTCTGGTACTTTGTCTCACAGGATCCCCCTTAGGATCTCTTTTAGGGCTAGTTTAGTGGTGATGAATTCCTTCAGTTTTTGTTTGTTTCAGAGGACCTTTATCTCTCCTTTATTCTAAGTGACAGACATCCTGGGTAGATGATTCTCGGCTGCATATTTTTTCTGTTCATCACATTGACTATTTCCTGCCATTCCTTTCTGGCCTGCCAAGTTTCAGTAGAGAGATTGGTCACGAGTCTTATATGTCTCCCTTTATATGTTAGAGCACATTTATCTGTAGCTTCTTTCAGAATTTTCTCTTTATCCTTGTATTTTGCAAGTTTCACTATGATATTTTGTGCAGAAGATCGATTCAAGTTACATCTGAAGGGAGTTCTCTGTGCCTCTTGGATTTCAATGCCTTTTTCCTTCTCCAGTTCAGGGAAGTTCTCAGCTATATTTTCTTCAAGTACCCCTTCAGCACCTTTCCCTCTCTCTTCCTCCTCTGGGATACCAATTATGTGTATATTATTTCTTTTTAGTGTATCACTTAGTTCTCTAATTTTCCCCTCGTACTCCTGGATTTTGTTTACCTCTCTTTTTCCCAGCTTCCTCTTTTTCCATAATTTTATCTTCTAGTTCACCTATTCTCTCTTCTGCCTCTTCAATCCGAGACGTGGTTGTCTCCATTTTATTTTGCAGCTCACTGATAGAATTTTTTAACTCCTCCTGGTGTTCCTTAGTCCCTTGATCTCTGTAGCAATAGATTCTCTGCTGTCCTCTATACTGTTTTCAAGCCCAGCGATTAATATTATGAGTATTATTCTAAATTCACTTTCTGTTATATTGTTTAAATCATTTTTGATCAGTTTGTTAGCTGTTGTTATTTCCTAGACGTTTTATTGAGGGGAATTCTTCCGATTAGTCATTTTGGATGGTCCCTGGAGTAGTGCGGAACTGTGGGGCACTTCCCCTTTGCTGTCTTGAATAACATGCGTTGGTGGGCGGGGCCGCAGTCAGACCTGATGTCTGCCCCTGGCCCACCGCTGGGGCCACAGTCAGACTGGTGTGTGCCTTCTCTTCCCCTCTCCTAGGGGCGAGATTCACTGTGGGGTGGCGTGTCCCGTACAGGCTACTTGCACAGTGCCAGACTTGTGGTGCTGGGGATCTGGCATATTAGCTGGGGTGGATTGGCAAGGTGCACAGGGGTGGGAGGGGCAGGCTCAGCTCGCTTTTCCTTTGGAGATCCGCTTCAGGAGGGGCCTTTGACACCAGGAGGGAGTCAGACCCGCCGGAGAGATGGATCAGCAGAAGCACAGTGTTGGGTGTTTGTGGGGTGCAAGCAAGTTGCCTGGCAGGAACTGGGTGCCTTAAGGATTTTGGCTGGGGGATGGGAGAGGGAGATGGCGCTGGTGAGCACCTTTGTTCCCCATCAAGCTGAGCTCTGTCGCCTGGGCCTCAACAACTCTCCCTCCCGTTGTCCTCCAGCCCTCCCGTTCTCTGAGCAGAGCTGTTAGCTTATAACCTTCCAGATGTCAAGTCCCACTGGCTGTCAGAACACACTAGGTCCGGCCCCTCTGCTTTTGCAAGCCAGACTCGGTGGCTCTGCTTGGCTGGCAGGCCGCCCCTCTGCCCCGGTTCCCTCCTGCCAGTCCGTGTAGGGCGCACTGCCTCACAGCCCTTCTTACCCTCTTCCGTGGGCCTCTTGTCTGCGCTTGGCTCCAGACACTCCGTTCTGCTAGGCTTCTGGCGGTTTTCTGGGTTATTTAGGCAAGTGTAGGTGGGATCTAAGTGATCAGCAGGACGCACTGTGAGCCCAGCATCCTCCTATGCCACCATCTTCCCAGGATACATAAAGTATTCTTTATCTTGGATATAGTATTTTTTATTTTGGCTTCACTAGATTTAGGTCTTTTGACTCTGTGGTAAGGAACTCCCTGGTGTCTGCTTTGCTCAAACCTAGGTAGTAACCTTATCATCTTTTTAAATATATATCAGGTATATTCCCTATATCAATTCTGCCTAGATCTCTGGCCATGACTTCTTGTTCTTTCCTTTGTGATAAATTCACTTGTCTTAACATTTTGTCTAGTTTTCTGTCTTCTCTGTTAGGAATGCCTTTTATGTTCCTGCTCTGAATGCAATGGCTATATTAAGACTATGTCATTTGCTGTCCAGAGACTGGAACTTCAAGTTTTGTGTGTGTGTGTGTGTGTGTGTGTGTGTGTGTGTGTGTATTCTGTGTGCACTCTCCATTTGTGATTTCACTGCTCTTTCTCTCAGATCAGTCCTCTGCAGAGTTTCTCCTTGCCTACATTTGGAAGTGTTTGGACCTGGTCCAGTGTGTGGTGAATTTTAACTGTATGTGCTTTGGTCTGCTTGGTAGAAAAGGCTATATCTCTTACAGTTGAAGTTTTACAGCATTCTCTGAGTTGGTGCTTCTGGTGGGTTAGTGCTGATCTTCTGGGGGAAGGGCCTAGTGTCTGGTTCTCAGGCTGAATTGTCCTAGTAAAGATGCATCTTCAGAGTACAGAGGGATATGCATTAGTGTAAGCTGCTCCTGTCTTCACTGTTGGCACTGTGTTGCTCACTGAAGTCTGTCCACGCTGATGGGTGGCAGTGGGGGTGGGGGATGGCATCACCACATTCCCTTGTCCCTGGAGAGGGGAGTTCACACTGCCACCTTTTAGGAAGCCCTCACAGTAGAGTGAACAATCTCCCCTCTTATGTCTCAGGCTTCTGTCAGAATACAACCTTCACCCTGTCTGTGTCTGAGCTGTCTGCCTGGTGGTACAGTGCTCTTGTGTTTTATCTTAGGTGAATGGCTTGGTTTCAATATTCCAAATTTTAGAGACCTGTTGTGTGGTGGACTTGAAATGATCCTCTGGGGGACGGTCATGCCACGCTGTGGCTGATGACAGTTTGTCCCAGAAAAGCAGTTTCATGGCCATGCAGGAGCTCAGACTTTATAGTAAAGTAGAGCCAAATGCTGTCTTCCAGATTAGTTGCCTTCAACAGGTGTCTCTTCTGGTATGTTAATTACCCATGCTGCTCAATGGTGCCCACTATCTCTATTTTCCTGTAATAGGCAGTGCCACCTCTACCAAATGCACTCCAAGAAGGGCAACTGTCTCTCCCAATGCGACATGGGATCTTCAGACCATGTTGTCCATTCCTGTGCCTCTTTCCTCTTTCCCTACAGAAGCACCATTATGCACATCAGGCACAACCTTGGCTATGGCATAGACTTCCAAAACTTCAGACTTTGTGCTCTGCTGCTTATAAAAAGTTGCAATAATTAGGTCCTCTCTTTTTCCCAGTCAATGGTTTTGGGGAAGACTTTTTTTTCTTGTGCAATACCCTCAATGCTGCTGTCACTCTGTCTCTATTTCTCTTTTTCCTCACTCCATGACCAAGGCTCCCTCTTCTCTGCAGCACCCACAATTCTCTTCTTCCCCGAATCAAATTTCTGAAGATCCTACCTTCCACATTGTGGTTGTTTTTCTCCTTCTAGATATGCAGTTTGTTCTCTCAGTCCTCACATTGATTTACTGAGTGTTCGTAATGATTTGATATTTATCTGTGTTCAAGGTAGAAGATGAGCATAAGGTCCCCCTATTATCTGACCATCTTAACTCCTTGCATAACATTTCTTGTTGATCGTACCACTGTGTACACCTTCTTTGCCCATCATCAGGACTAATGTCTTGTCAGTCGTGGTGACAGTGACTTTGAAAGTGGAAGATCCCCCCAGTGCTCTTGGTATGAACATCCATGGTAAATTCCCATTCCTGAAACAGTGAGTCCCAGATAACAGAACATTTCTGGCCTCCACATTCCATCCCATTCACAAAAATACTTGATTGGCCTTTGCCAACCAGGACACCAACCTTTGCTGGCATGATGTTGGCAAAGGTTTTTCTGGAGACTGCTGCCCAGATGGAGGGCAAGTCCTTACAGCTCACAATGGCTATGTCCTGACATGTCCCACCAACCATGAAGTTGTTGATATAAGTGCTCCACCTGGTCATGGCACTGCTACTGGGGCTACTCTCTGCACAGTGGTTAGGGGCATCACCACTGGGTTGGGGCCCTTGGGATGTTAGATAGGGTGATGTGGAGAGTTCAGGAGCACATGATGCCACCCAGACTGTGGCTCTGCTAGCTGTGCAGCAGCCCTTGTACCACCACTTCTTCCATACAAATTTTACAATCTGCTCATCAAATTCCACATGAGAAAAATTGTCGGGACTTGACTGTTATTACATTTAACTTATAAATTAATTTTATAGTTAATTTATTTAAATATTAAGTCACAAATATTAATTTGTGAACATTGTATACCTCTCATTTATGTCTCTAAAAATTCACAATGAAGTGTTCTAATTTTTCTAATTTTCTGTTGGTTGTTTTCTAGTTAGATATTTTTGGACCATATAAAATGGTAACCTTTTAAAGGTAAGCCTTCATATTTCTGTTTGCATATAAAGAGATAATAATTTCATATTAAACCTGTATCTAGTATAAATCAGAAATCTAGTTTTTATCCTAATTTGCTAATTTACAGAATTATTTGTATTTCCAATCTACAACATTTTATCTTCTGTATATAGTAGTAGTTTTTTTTTTATTTCTAGACATTTTACTTTATATATATATATATATAAAATCATTTATCTATTTATTTATGCCTTACTGAACTTCTTAAAACAAATTGTACACTATTAGATAGAAATGGTTACAGCAGCATTATTGACTTCTTCTGAGAATGTTGATTTACAATTAACAAAATAAAACAATTAGGAAATCTTTAGAAGAATTAATGTTAACCTGGAATGTAGTGAGTTATGGAATATTTAAGTTAATGAAACAGTTTACGTTTGAAATCATCAAGTCTATGACTTAATTCATTACTGATGGACTCTTTACTAACTCTGAAGTGTTTTTAATATTAACTTTATTTTTACTGTTTTGAATTAGCCTTTACTCAGTTATAATTGAATATGCTAAATTTGCTTAATTTTTTATAACACTGAATCTTTTCATAAATGATTGACTTCTTTATATTTTCATAGAATACACTAATGTTGTTTACGTAGATATTCTGGAGATACACAGGTATATAGCCAGATAGGAACAACAGAAAACCCAAGTCTTCTTTAGTCATGGAGTATGATTCAATGTATGGAGGAAGCTACATATATATATATATATATATATATATATATATATGGCTTGGAAATTCCTTCAGGATGAAATTGTATTCACACATGCTTTTCTGGTCTGGTCACCAATCTAATACTAATACTGTAAGACAGGGGCAGGAAAAGAAAAACTTACTGTATAAGGATTTAATTTCTGGAAGCATGACACTGTTTTGAGAAGGGAATATAGATTTAAGAATTGATTTGAGTACTGGCACCTAGGTGGCTCAGTTGATTAAGCATCCTACTCTTGATTTCAGCTCAGGTCATGATCTCACAGTACATGAGACTGACTCCCATGTTGGGCTCTGCACTGAGAGTGTGGAGCCTGCTTGGTATTCTCCCTCTCTCTCTGCCCCTTCCCCACCCATGCTTTCTCTCTCTCTTTCTCTCTCAAAATATATAAATAAACTTAAAAAATTGATTTGAGATTATATACAAATTATTAGATAGTTACTCATCTCCTTATCAGAGCAATTTTATAGTGAAGCTTTCAAGCTTATACTTGATACTGAGAAAGTGAGGATTATTTGACATGTAACAATTATATAGATCTATATATTCATGTTTACTGGAATAGGCTTAATATTGGGAAAAATATACTTGCATTATTGGTCATTCCCACATTTTTGTGAATACTGTTTATCAATTAATAAGGGATGATCATCTTCCCATCCTCTACATGACACAAACCTTTTATTCATAAATAAAAGAAAGTATACCATAGTTTTAAATGGTTCAAGGAGTTAAAAGCACTATGACTAATTTATACTAGGCCACAACTTAAGAAAAATCTGAATTTAATTATACACTGTGTTTGTTGTTAAGCATTCTGTGAAATAAGAGAGAATGAATGACCCAGAGGACAAGATGACATATGCTTTCATGGTTAGTGGTAAAAAATTATCCATTGTAATTAAAGTTTTTTTTTAATATAAAGGGAAACTTAGAGATAATGCTTTTCAAAATTAGGGGAAAAAAAGATTTCCAATACTTTACATTTACTAAAGGAATTTTTCCTCTAACTAATAAAAATTTGAGAATAGAATATAGTTTAAAAATAGACATATAAAGATAAAGAAAAAGAAATATGAGGTACCATTTTAATTAATTCCTAAACTTTCCTTTAGAAAGATAAAAACAATTGCCAAAGTAGTCAGCTTAATTTGAAACAAATATAACCATTTTTCTCAGTTCTTGTAATTCCTGTAAATAGATTAATAACATGCTTGTTTTGTTTATCTATCAATAGTTGCTCTGTTGGTTAAACAATTCAGTTTACAAGTGACTACAGATACATATTGAGGCTGACATCTACACTATACTCATTCCCAAGTATCTCTATGCTATGTGTTTTTGGGGGGGGGGCAGATTATATAGAATATTATGTTTCCTTCCATAGTGGGTGAAAACACAAACTATGTCTTTCAATAATAGTCTTTCCTTAACACTTTTATTCTGTTCTAAATATACTTCATTTGGTAAAGGCTTTAAATTTTCATTTCTTTTCCTTTGCAGTTCTGAGTTAGTGAATGCTGAAGTTATATAAGGAAGTCGGAAAATATTGGCGATTATCTCTACTTTTATAACTGATTCAAGTATTTTAATTACTTTGACCGGACAACTGTGATAATCCTTCCTCTCTCCAAACACACAAAACCATATAAAGAAACATACACCCTCATCCATACACACACCCACATGCATGTGTGCACAAACATGCTTATTTGGCCCAAATGATCAAATAGATATTTGGTGTAATTTGGATGCTAACATAGAAGAAAATTTAAGATCAAGATAAACCTATGAATTCTAGGTTGGCAGATGATAATTTTATTTGAGTATCTCCCTTCTTTCTGGTTATTATCCTCTTTTTCTAACAATAGAAAAACAATAATCCAAAGAGAAATAAGATGTGTTTTCAATAACTCGATTAACAAATCAGTATTACATGCCTTCTATGATCTCAGATCTTTGATATATGTAGCTCTATGAGAAAAGCAGATAGATAAGAGAAGGCCATATTTGAAGAAAAGTGAGTTTTTCTAGCATTCAGTTGTTAAACTTGCCAACATAATGCACTTTTTTTTTCTTGGAGATTATGTTGTGGTATGACAGTGGGGTGTTCTCATGGCCCAGATAGAATGATGAGGTATGGTAATTACTCCAGAGATCTTTAATGAGGGTTTCAAAGTGAAATTTTCAGTCTAATGGGGAACTGTACATATATGGGTTTTAGGATGGTAATCCCGTTGAAAAGGTATGAAAGACTTTAAGGATACTAAAGCAAATTCTGAAAATAACTTTTTTCTTAAGTTTTAACAAGTTAAACCTTGATTAGCAATAATTGAGAGTGTTTGTTTTAACAGCCTGACCAGCATTGACTAATGTTTTCAGTATTACTAATTTGTTAAGTGAAAATGGTGTCTCATTAAATTTGCATTTATTAACTAGCTACCTTGAACATTGTCATATGTTTTCTATACAGTTGTTATTTGTTTCTTTTTATTTTAAAGTTGTGTATATATTTCTCTCACAAACTACTTTTGCCCATGTGACCTTGTATTGATTTGTGGGATATTTTTTATACAAAAATAAAAATTGTAACCATTGATCTGGCATAATTGGTGTATTTCCCTGTTTCTAGTTGACTTTCAATTTTCATTTGTTAAGAGAAATATAAGAATAAAATATTGGGTCGCCTTGGTCCTTCAGTCAGTTAAGTGTCCAACTCTTGATTTCAGCTCAGGTCATGACCTTACACTTCATGGGTTTGAGCCCCACATCAAACTCCATGCTGACAGTGCAGAACCTCCTTGAGATTCTCTCTTGCACTCTCCCTGCTACCCCCCTGCTCACACTTGTGCTTTTGCACTCTCTCTCTCTAAATAAACAAAAAAATTGAAAAAATAATAAAATATTAATCTAGAAAAAGTCATAGAGATTTGATTTTTTATTTATTCTATTATGGCTTGGTTTTTTAAAAAAAATTTAATGTTTATTTTTGAGGGGGGGTGCAGAGAGAGAGGGAGACACAGAATCTGAAGCAGGTTCCAGGCTCTGAGCTATCATCATAGAGTCCCTCGTGGGGCTCCAAGTCATGAACCATGAGATCATGACCTGAGCTGAAGTCGAACACTTTACTGACTGAGCTACCCAGGATCCCCATCTCTTGATAATTCCTAAAGATCATCAGGTTTATCCATTATGAAATCATATATATTCATTAAATAAAATTTGGATTATCTAAAAAATAGAAAGGTAAAAAAAGTTACAAATTGTTCCAATTTTCAGACAGCCTCACATGCACTATAAATATTTATTGAATGTATTTTCATTACTCTTTTGTTCTATGTGGAAAGGTTTTCATGTTGCTGTTGCTTAATTAGCAGTAAAATGCAGTCTGCTTTATTCTATGATATAAATATCACTCTTCTTTGTCATGCTACATTCTATCAAGTTATGCAGTTCATTTGTTAAACATATATTTACTATCATTACATACGAGTCACTTTTTTAGGCACTGACATAGAGTTTAGAGGTAGTGGGATGAGGAAAAACAATGGAAATAAACATAAAATATATCAGATATTTTTAAATTCTATGAAAAAAAGTATTAGGAAGAATAAAGAGTTTTGGAAGGGAATGGGGCTTGCCATTATGTATACAGGAGTAGGAAAATACTTTCTTATTTGGTGATATTTTAGTTGAGATCTGAGTACATTTATAGAATAAGCCATGAAAATATCTGAATAAAGAGAGTTCCAGGTGAAGGGACAGAGCAGGAGCAAATGAACTGACATAGTAATGTGCTTGATATTTCTGAGAATATTGAGGTGACAGTGTTGTGGGAGTGATGTAGAGAGGTGAAGAGTAAGGGATTTAATTAGCAAGATAAGGCCTTGGTAAGGAGTTTGAACTTCACTGAGCACAAGAGCTTTCACTGCTGAAATAATCTAGGTGAGAGATGATCATGGTTCAGACTGAGCTGTTGGCAACAAAAAGTGATAACAAATTATACGATTTTGAGGATATTTTCAAGATTTAGCCATCATTTTTTTCCAGACAGACTGGATGCGGAGTGTGATAAAAAGAAAAGAGTTAAGAATAACTCCAAAGTTTTTGGCCTAAAACTGCAAGAAAGGAGCTGCCATTTACTGAGATGAAGAACATACAAGGAGGAACTGACAGAGGGTGACAACAGTAAGAGTTCAATTATTATAAAAGCTTTCTAATATTCTAAATAGTATTTCTTCGTTAAAGATATTCTACATTTTAGTTATAAGCTATTTAGAAAATTTATATAATGAAAAAGAAAAAAAATCACCTATAATTTTATAACCGAAGAAAATTACTTAATGTTTTGTTGTAAGTGTATACACTTTATGCATACACATACACAAATATAAACACAGTATATACATGTATATGTTATGTATATATAATTTTTTCTTATTAAAATGGGATGCTTTTTATGAGCTGATCATTTCAGATACTTACATCTAGGATTTGTTTAGAATTTTTTCCTTTCCAGAAATTTGGAAAAAAAGAGCCACTTGTACAGTTTTCTAGCACTTTTATGGTTTGACTATTATCATTATTGTTTTCCTTTTTAACTTTATTTCATTTGTAACTTATTTCACTAAATTGTATCAATTAATAAGGTTTTTCATATTATTATTATTACTTATTCTAAGTAGCTAATCTTGGGAGATACTTTCTAGGCCAAAGTATGTAGACCAGGGTTTCTAGTTCAGAGGTTGAAAAACTGTAACTTGCAGGCCAAATTTGTGCTGCCACAATTTTTTACATGGCCTGCATACTTAAAAGCTTTTAATACATGAACACATTTACAATCTATTTGATAACTGAAAGACATAACTTTGATGAACACTAATTAAGCTACATGTAATCCCCCAAATTCTTTTCATTAGAATTATATTATGAAAAAAATATCTTTGTATCATTGTCATCATTATATTTTGAATTTTGTCAATTTTAAAATATGTGGAAATTTGTCTTTTTTTCTTTTTGTATAAGTATCTATATAATATCCTTGATGTTACTTCTTGTCTCCCAAAGGCTAAAATAATTACTATCTGGCATTTAGAGAAAAAGTTTGCTGACTCCTATTCTAGATATTTGTAAGCATGCATAAAAATTACCTGGAGACTATGAGAAAAATGTAAATTTTTGTTGTACACCCCACCTTCAGCACTGTTATGTCAGTTTTGATTCAGTAAGCCAAGGGTAAGTCCTAAGAATCTCAGTTTTAACAAACACTCCAGGTAGTTCTGATACACTCTAGACCAAATTTTCAAAAACACAAGATGCAGGCCCACCTGGGTGACTCAGTTGGTTAAGCGTCCAACTTCAGGTCAGGTCATGATCTGACAATTCGTGGGTTTGAGCCCCACGTTGGGCCCTGTGCTGACAGCTCAGAGCCTGGAGCCTGCTTCAGATTCTGTGTCTCCCTTTCTCTGCCCCTCCCTTGCTCACTCTCTGTGTCTATCTCTGTCTTTCTGTCTCAAAACTAAACAAAATTTTTAAAAAATTTAAAAAAAACACAGCATGCCAACTTGCACTGAGGAAATTTCAGTAGTATCTTTGATTTACATTTGTGCTAGTATTTCACCATCAGCATGCTGGTAAATATAAATTCATTGTACATATCTTATTGGAATGAATTGCCACAGGATACACCTGCCTATAATTATTAACACCTGTCAAGAATTGTGCAGTCACCTTTTCTTGGAACATAGCACTGCTAGGGATCAAAGCATGGTTTTTGGTCTAGAAATTTTGTAACTCTTAATTTGAACCCATATGATAACGATAGACACATCATTATTCGTAAATTCCATACATCTATTCTTATCTCTTTTTATCCCCCCTTTATTATTGTTTATGTATATATGTGCGTTTATCTATATATATATGTACATATCCATCCATCTATCCATAATCTATCCATCCGTCCAATTTCCCTATAAACACAAGATCTTAATTATGCTAGAATTAGTACTAACTCCTGCCCCAACTGCCATACAAACCTTGAATTTTTGATAGGAATGATCTACTATTTGTTTCATAGTAAATTTAACAATCTATCAATGCACCTTGGAAAGAGCAAATGTTGTGACATCAGTGTAAACAACAAGACATAAGGAGCTTTAAAAAATAAAAACACTATATATAGTACATTCCAGTCATTGTTATTAGAAGTTAGAAATTATTGCTGGAATACCTTAATAAAAATTCTGGAAAGTCCTGAAGATTTTAGGTAGTATATGCAAAAGGAAGAAAAGAAGAAATAATTTATCCTCTGAGACAACTTTATCATTAAATCTGGAGTCTTCTTAATGAAGTTTACACAGGTGCCTCAAGTTCATATTTCTAAGAACCAAACCTTGCCTTTTTTCTCTACCTTCCCAACATTTTCATTGCTTTTTGGTTTATACTAATGGTGCTCCAGAGAAAAGTGGCTTCCCTCTCTGAGTAGTTGTGAAAGATTTCCATGATTTTTTCCCCTTTTGTATCCAATCCTCACTTATACATATTTTTGTAAAAGCTCTCTCTCTCTCTCTCTGGAGACAAAATATTAATTATTATTTTTCTATTTCTTGTTTTTCAAAATATGTGTATTCAATTTGTCTGAAATTATTATCTGTGATGAATTCCTAAGAGTGACTAAAATTATTTAAGATAGTATTCTTGGGGCGCCTGGGTGGCGCAGTCGGTTAAGTGTCCGACTTCAGCCAGGTCAGGATCTCGCGGTCCGTGAGTTTGAGCCCTGCGTCGGGCTCTGGGCTGATGGCTCGGAGCCTGGAGCCTGTTTCCGATTCTGTGTCTCCCTCTCTCTCTGCCCCACCCCCGTTCCTGCTCTGTCTCTCTCTGTCCAAAAAATAAATAAAAAACGTTGAAAAAAAATTTTAAAAAAAGATAGTATTCTTATTTATTTAATGAACTTTAACCTTGTTTTTATGGACAAATTCCATATTGTTTCAAGTACTTAATAACATTTTCAATTTTTACCTGATAAGTGGTCTTTGCACATTTAGCAAGATAAACAGTTCTAGCAGACAGTGTTCTAAAAATGTATGATCCCATGGGACACATGGCTGGCTTAGTCAGTTTAGTGTGTGACTGTTTATCTCAGGGTTGTGAGTTTGAGCCACACGTTGGGAAAAAATTAAAATCTAAAAAAATAAAAATAAAAAAAATTATGATCCCAGATGAATTAAAACACAACTGCCATAGTCATAAATTCTTGGCCCCAAATTAGAGAAAAAAAAATTCAAACCTACAATTACTTGTATGAGTAACCCACCTTGAATGATTTCTGTGATGAAACTTGCTGCTGAGGAAAAGTTGTAACATTGTTTCCAGTTTACCTATCACCTTATAAATAGGATATTTGAGGAGATATATTTGTTTTTGATCATGAAAATATATTACATATACACATCTCCCACAAACTAAAAATAAAAAGTGCAAATGACCCAGTGGTCTAAGAAAATTATTCTGCCTAAGTAAAACTGTTTTTTTTTTTGGATACTAAAGGGGGAGACATACTTAGTTCATACTTGTTTTTCAATCTTCACAGTTTGTTTTACTTTTATCAAAATATAATAGAAGTTTTAGAAAACTGTATCTTCTCATAAATTTTTATTTTTTGCCTGAAAGAGTTTACATTATTGTGGTATGTCTCCATAAAACAACTAAGGGCTACATATAGTTTCATTTTCATTTCCTAAGTTGCCACTTCAGAAAAGTTGGGCAGTGTCTCTTAGCATTATTTTTTGTTATGCTTGGCATATGGCTTTCACATCTCAAAATTTGTACCACATTAGCAATATATACTTCTGTTTGTATTACCCAGTCTTCGGTACTCAGATGCTCTAGAACATGTGTACAGCATGAAAGCACAATTCTAAACAGAGCCCATAGTTTTTGTTGGTTTAATTAACAAATTAACATCATTTTTATATGGTACATTTTCTTTAAAAATAATATCTTCAGCTAGATACATTCATCTATATATAAACAGTTTACATATCCTACTCTCTACTGTGGCTTAACATGCAAGTCCTGAAATTTAATCTTGACAAAATGGTACAATATCTCACACACACACACATGCACACACACACACACACACACACACACACACCTTACTAGAAATGTTTTAGATAATTTTTAGACAAACTACATAAACTAAAAATGCCTTATAAAAGCTTCTGTGTTCAGCAAAAGATGGAGTTGAGATTAGGTGATGGAGGTAAGTGAGTATAGACAAGTAGAGTAGTACCGATGATTTTCTTTTTAGGAAATTCACTTACAAATGAAAGTTTCTTAAGGTTTACTATTACTGTAGTAGTCAAATAAGTATTAAGAATAACCATACAAACTAAATGAAAACTATTCATCATGCTTCAACTTAAAGTAGATATCAAGCCAGGCAGACATTTACTGCCCTTATTTTTAAATATTTATAACATTTAAATATTTTCTTTATTTATCTATATCCCTTCTTTTAATTATTCTTGGGTTAATTCATAAATCCCATATTTAAAACAAAATTATTTTTTAATGTTTATTTATTTTTGAGAGAGAGGGCAGGGGGATGGCAGAGGGAGAGAATCCAAAGCAGGCTCCAGTCTCTGAGCTGTCAGCGGAGAACCTGACATGGGGCTAGAACTCACTGACCACATGATCATGACCTGAGATGCTTAAGTTGGACGCTTAACCAACTGAGCCACCCAAGTGCCCCCAAAACAACTCTTTAATAATAGGAAAACATATTCTTCATCTTAATTTGCATTACTTTGCCACTATCTCTGCCATAATGTAACGGGCCTCTCTTCATCACACACACACACAAAAATATGGTATTTACTCCTATAGGTAAGGAAATTAACATATAATAAATTTTTGTGCAATAAAATTAACTAGGGAGATTCTTTGGGTTCCCTAAAGCTTTGGGAAAAAAAAGCTTGCAAATTCTTCTCTGTGTGTAGTTCTATTCAGGGATGTAGTCTGCCCAAAATCCTCAGAAAGGTGATTTTTTTTAATTAATTTTTTTTTTAATTTACATCCAAATTAGTTAGCATATAGTGCAACAATGATTTCAGGAGTAGATTCCTTAATGCCCCTTGCCCATTTAGTCCATCCCACCCTCACAACTCCTCCAGTAACCCTCTGTTTGTTCTCCATATTAGGATTCTCATGTTTTGTCCCCCTCCCTGTTTTTAATATTATTTTTGTTTCCCTTCCCTTATGTTCATCTGTTCTGTGTCTTAAAGTCCTCATATGAGTGAAGTCATATGATATTTGTCTTTCTCTGACTAATTTTGCTTAGCATAATACCCTACGTGGATGGAACTGGAGGGTATTATGCTAAGTGAAATCAGAAAGGTGATTTAAAACACAGGAAACAATAGGTGTTGTTGAGGAGATGGAGAAAGGTGAACCCTCTAACACTGGTGGTGGGAATGCAAACAGTGGAAAACAGTATGGAGGTTCCTCAAAAAGTTAAACCTAGAACTACCCTGCAATCCAGCAATTGCACTGCTGGATATTTATCTAAAATATACAAAATTACTGATTCAAAGTGACACATGCACCCTGATGTTTATAGCAACATTATCAATAATAGCCAAATTATAGAAAGAGCCCAAATTCCCATTGACTGATAAATGGATAAAGAAGTCAAAGAAGTGTGTGTGTGTGTATATATATATATATATATATATATATATATATATATATATATATAAGAATATTATCCAGGCATAGAAATAAATGAAATCTTGCCATTTGCAATGAAGTGGATGGAGCTAGAGTATTATGCTAAACAAAATAAGTCAGAGAAAGAAAAATATCATATGATGTCAATCATGTGGATTTTAAGAAACAAAACAGATGAACATAAAGAGGGAAAGAGAGAGAGGTAAACTGTAAAACAGACTCTTAACTATAGAGAACAAACTGAGGGTTGCTGGAAGGGAGGTGGGAGGGGCGATGGGCTAAATGCATGATGGATGTTAAGGAGGGCACTTCTGAGGAGAACTGGATCACTAAATTCTACTGAAACTAATATTATGCTATATGTTAACTGATTGGAATTTAAATAAAAACTTGGAACAAAAAAAATAAAGGAGTTGTTTGCACCCAAAGAAAATGAAACACTAATTCCAAAAAATATATTCACCCTATGTTTATTTCAGCATTATTTACAATACCTAAGGTATGGAAGCAACCCAGGTGTCCATCAACAGATGAATGGATAAAGAAGATGTGGTATATATACACAATGTAATATTACTCAGCCATAAAAAGAAATGAGACCTTGCCATTTGCAACAACATACATGGATCTAGAGAGTATTATACTAAGTGAAATAAATCAGACAAAGACAAATACCATATGATTTCGCTTAGGTGTGAACTCTGAAAAACAAAGCAAATGAACAAACAAATACACAGACTCTTAAATACAGAGAACAAACTGGAAGTGGGTAAAATAGATGAATGGTATTAAAAGGTACAAACTTCCAGTTATGAAGTAAGTCCTGGGGATGAAAATACAACACAGGGAATGTAGTCGATAATATTGTAATAACATTGTTCAGTGACAGGTAGTGATTACACTTACCATGGTGAGCATATAGTAATATATAGAATTGTTGAATCAATATGTTGTGCACCTGAAACTAATATAATTAGTATGTCAATTTTAATTTAATAAAAAAAGGAGTCATTTGCAATCCTGTGTAAATTTGCTTAAAATTAATTTTCAAATGCTCCTAAATATTGATTTAAAAAGTCTTTGATTTTCCAAAAGTATAATTTACCTTTTTAGAAATTTTAAATCAATCTCAAAAATTTGTAAAATTATTTATTCTACATTATAGAAGGCTTATTTTTTTATAGAAAAGATGCCAACACCTGGTGTTTCACTTACTAGTTTTAAAACAAAGAAACTAATTTACTCTGATAACTGAGACAGTCATGACATATAATAGCATCACTCATCTCTTTTCTTGCAAGTCTCTCCAAAGAACTAAATATTTTCTTAATTAAATAAAATGCAAAGGCTCCAAACTTCTGTTGAGAAATTTAATGAGAACACTGGTCATTTTTGTGTGCCAAATGGGAGATGTTTTAAAACTGAATTTGACTTTTGATGGTGAAAGTACTTGGAGTTATTTTTTTTAAGTTTCATATAAATTATATCCTCAATATTTGTACATTGAGTTAGGCCTTTCTCAGATTTCCAATGGTAGCTAGATTATTTCTAACTACTGACCATGATCCCTTGAAGCCAAGTGGTTATATTAACTCTCTTGAATCTCAAAGAAAGCATTTGTTAGGTTATATTTCTTGGGAAGTAACACCATGAAGTATGTAAGAAACAATTAATTTCACATGCACAAGCACTAGTTTTTCAGGGATTCTTGTGATCACTTGATTTAATGTAGGAACAAGGCCTTGTGGAAATTGTCTTGGTCTTGAAGCAACATCCCATTAATTTATTTAAAAAATATATACAAATATATTTTCATTTAACTTATGTCAATTATTAGAAGCTTTGTCTAAGATAAACTCATCAATAAATTGTTGAACAATAATAAAAAAAGAAATCATGAGAAGTGTAAAAGTATTGATAACACCTCAGCAGGATAAGCACTAGTCTATATCACCAGTAACACCATATTAGAAGCGCCAATCTATGTAACTAATCAGCTCTCAATTATTTCTTTATGGGATGAAATTTGATAAAAAATGGCTTATTCTGTAATAACTCATTTCTCCTGTGAAATACTGAGGAGACAATTGAAAAACAAACAAATTAAGGGATAATTCAACAAGCAACCATGGAATGCTAACTATATTCCAGGTATTAACGTAGATGCTGGGAACACATATATCATCTATATTCAGTAATTTACTGATGCATTTTAAACTATTTCCTTAAATAAAGCCATTTATTTATAGGTAGGATGGCATTCACACCATTCCTAAATATTCCCTTAAACACATAGTATTCTTACATTTTCCCCTGTACTGAAAATATCACTTAACATGTAACATTTTGTTTGTCCCCTTAATCATAGATACAACCAGAAAGGCAACAGTATATGAAGAAGTTTTTTGTACAGAATAGTCTCACCAGAATAACTTTTAATATGATGGTTTACAATCACAAAGCAATGTTCTTAATTTTCTTCTCCTGGGCACATTTGAAGTTTGTACAGTGACTGTTTTGAAAAGCTGAAAAAGGCTGGGGGAAACAAACAAAACTTGTATTAAATAGTCCATTCTTAAGTTTACCATGACAATTGACAGTATAGTTTTACTAATTTACTAATTATCTTGCGCTAGGAAATGAACAATATCCTATTTTTAATGATTTTTTCACAAATTTAAGCTGTTCAGTTGTTTTGCTCCCCCTTGAAAACCTTAATTATAAGTCTATTAAATGTAGTGAAAAATGAAAAGTACAAGATTGAAAAATTACCCAGGTGTTTGTGTTCAAATAGAGATTATCTTTCCTTTATAATTTTCCCTTTCTTTTTACCAACTGAATTTACAGAGGTTTGTTTTGTTTTGTTTTGTTTTGTTTTTTACTGCTTTGCAGTGTCCTAACATATAATTTATCTGTACTTGGGCATATTTTAATTATTCCTTTATTTGTAATGGCTAACTTTTTAAAAATAATAATTATTTAAATACTTAAATAATTTCCTCAAATGTATTAAATGCTTTTATACTTGAAGATTTTTACCTTCTAGAAATCTTGCATGATTTGTACTGATTCAAAGCATTTGTAAAGGTTCTGGTTAACACTAACACTTCAAGTTTATAAATTCAAATAAAAACTGGTAATTGGTAAAAAGGAATAGAGAGTGCATATAGTAAGTAATTACCAATGTAGATATTTTAAATTTATTTCAGGTTGCACTGTTTTCATATATTTTAATGGTCACAATTATGTAAAGCAGTGGGCTCATAAAATATGAAAATTATATCCCATTAGTTTTTAGTTTTACTTTTGTCAATTTAAGTAAAGAATATATCTTGAATGTTTTTCAGAATTTTGATACATATATCAATATAATGTGCATTCTAATTTTTAGCAGACCTAAGCTTTTACATGGTATAGATACTTTTCCTTAAGTTCATATAACTCATACTGTTTTAAGCAAGGGAGTTCATCACAAGGTTGTTTACAAATGTAGAAAACACTGGAAAACATGTAAGTATTATTCAATGCGTTACTTAGATAAGCTATAGTACATGCACGCAATGGAATACTATGCAGTCACTAAAATGATGATACAGATTGATATTTTTTTAGCTTAAAATTTAAAGAAACACAAAATAGTACATATAGTATTTTTTTGTTGATTGTAAAAGAGTGTGTTTACATAGGAGAAAAGTATATGTATGCAATGAAATCATTAATAGTGGTTATCTCTGAACTGTGGGAATTTAATTCTTTATAATTAATTCTTTATAAATGCCTGCATTGTGTACATTTTTTAAACAATGAGCATGTATTATGTATATGATCAATAAAAACAGTGATTTCCATTTGAAAATATTTGATAATGAATATACATGTAATTTGTAGATAAACAATTACACAGAGAAAGTTCTTTCTCTTTGTTTTATGGGAAAATAGCTAACAAGTGTTAACAAAATTATATATCTATGTTGTATTATGCATGTAACCTAAAATTTGTAGTTAACATAATAAAAGCCAATTAAGAATAGAGACAACGCATTTTTTATGGTTGGATATATGATGTGAATAAACCCTATTTTTAAAAAGGATTTTTTAAAATTTTACATAAATTAAGTAATTATTTCTCTACTTCCAAAATGATTTGAACACTCACATATTAAATGAAAGGCAATCTAAAGAAAACATAAAAGTAAGAGTAATATGGATGGGAGGTAGATGGGTGGAGAAAAGAGGAGACTACAAGTAAAATACTAAAAATCTGCAATCTAGAAATTACAGGATAAGTAATGTAACTGCAATATAGAACAGGACATCTTGTCACAACTTCGAAGCAGCCAGACATAAAGAGAACCATACTGGATTAATAGCTCTCATATAACAGATGGAGGCTTTGATACATCTGTGAATATTATCACATGGATGTATTCAAAAATTTACAAGAGATAACGACAAGTTTAATAAAAGATGTCCTTCAAAGTAATTTTTCAACATCATTATATGGATTATTTATCCTTTTTATTGACACTTTATAGACGCTGAAGTAAAAATTTTAAAATTTTCTATAGGTAAAGGCAATTCAGTGCAGTTATTTACCTTTTTTGTTAACTTAACATGACCCATGTGTACTACTAAGGAGTTTTAAAAAATGAGTGGCAAGAATGCTGCTTAGACTGTACTCATATATCAACTCTCTCAGGAAAGATTTTTAAGATAAAATTCATCATTTTAATAATGCTTAAAGTGTTAATTTTCTAATATACTAATTGAGAAAACACTAATAGGTTTATTTCTGGGCATGAAGTTGAATACAACTCCCAATACTTAGTCAAAGCCACTGTCAACTCTCTGATATGCCCACAATACATTAAAAAGGGGAAAAATGTATAACGAAATAAAGAAAACTCAGATCTTTTGAAAATAATATCCATTTTAAATAATAAAGTAAAATTATGCACAAATGTTCATCGGATCATATACATTTTCCCCTGCTTTACTGATTTCTCAAAAAGCAAGTTAGAACTTTTCTGTGTGATAGATTCAGAAATAATGGCCATTTTGAGAATATTTTCATAGAAGAAATTACATTTAGCAGTATAATTGCAATAAGGAAGTAAATATACTCAAGTACCTCACCTTGACTGGTTTAGGTAAATAATAATAATAATGAAAACAATATGTGGAGGGACAAAGTTTATTCTATATACCCTAAGGATATTTTATCAAAAAATGGTACAAAATGACAGTTTTACAATTAGAAATTATATTCTTCACTAAAATGAACAAGGTTTTCTAGTTTTACTTATTTTTTCAAAAGAAAGTATTTACTTCAAAAAGAAAGAAAGAAAGAAAGAAAGAAAGAAAGAAAGAAAGAAAGAAAAGAAAAGAAAAGAAAAGAAAAGAAAAGAAAAGAAAAGAAAAGAAAAGCAAAGCCTGGCATAAAATAACCTCATCACAAAGTAGCCCAAACTAAGTAGGCACCAGCTAAAGGCTGCACCAAATTGAGCATTCTTATTCTCACCACCTGCGCCTGGCCTGGCCCAGGGTGACATGCAGGGGCTTGGAGCCCACTGTGCGACCATTCATCTCATCCACTGCCTTGGTAGCATCTTCAAAAGAGGAGAAGCAGACAACACCAAACCCTTTGCCTTGCCCTACTTCCACCATCACTTTGGCCCGGCTAATTGATCCAAAGGAAGAAAATTCTTCCTTCAGTTTTTCATCATCGATGGTCTCATCCAGGTTCTTAATATAGATAGGCACCCCCGGAGGCCGACTTTTTTCTTTTAATCTCAGCCGTTCAAATCTTCGTCTTAACTCAGCCAATCGTTCAATTTTCTTCTGTGCTCGCCCTACGTACAGAACTTTCCCATTGATGGACTTTCCATGCAGGTCTAACACAGCCTTTTGGGCAGCCTCGTGCGTCTCATACCTCACAAATCCAAAGCCCTTAGATTTCCCACTAGCATCTCTTATTACCTTAACACTCTCAGTTGGCCCATATCCACTAAAGATTTCCTTCAGTTTTTCATCATCCATGTCATCTCCGAAGTTTTTAACAAAAACATTAGTGAAAGTTGCTCTATCCTTGGTTCTGACTTCAGCTGCCCTCTCTTCTGGGAATTTGAATCTACCAACATATACCTGGCGGTTGTTGAGCCGCACCCCATTCATATGCCAGATGGCTCTATTGGCAGCGGCCAGGCTGTCAAAGTGCACATAGGCATAACCCTTAGAGCCATTGTCATCACATACGACTTTGCAGGAGAGAATGTTCCCAAAAGCAGAAAATAAATAAAAAAGGGCCCTATTATCTATGGATTTGTCCAGGTTTTTGATGAATATATTTCCAACTCCAGACTTTCTTAAGCGGTCATCTGGCTGAGACCACATGAGGCGGAAAGGTTTGCCATTAATCAAATCAAAATTCATGGTATTCAGGGCCCACTCAGCATCTGCAGGAAAGCGGAAGTTAACATAGCCATAGCCCAGGGGGCTGCGGGTCACAGGGTCACGGCAGATTCGGGTGAAGCGCAGAGGGCCAGCAGGCCTGAACTTTTTATATAACATGTCCTCAGTAACATCTGGGTCCAAGTCACCCACGTACAGGGCAGCCTTGAGGTACTTCTTTTTCTTGCCAGCAGGATTAGGCTCTCCACTCCCCATCTTTCTAAGCACAGGAAGGAGGCTTTCGCGGGAGAGAAAAAAAGGCTGATTTCTCTAAGCTATGGGCCAAGCAGCTGTTCACAAAAAGAAGAAAGCCAAGGCGAAGGAAGCTAAAAGCAGTTTCAGAATCACTGTTGAGGCTGAGAAAATGAAGTTCAGAAACAGCTGGTCAGCGGACTCAGAACAAACACATCAGACAACAATGCATCCCAATAACGAATCTGTTCTACCTAAAGAACTTATAATTTCCACCCATTAAGATTTAAAATCTGTTTTAAAAGCCAGTAGTAAGAAAGAAATTCTCTGTTCCTCATTTAATTGTAAGAAATCATCAAGCAGCTGGCTGGGCCCCCCACATCTCGCATTGGCTTACAGAGGCCTCGAGACCCGTTTTCAGCATAAATATAGGCCTCGAGCTCCTACTGGCTTAAAATTCTCTTAACCTGGACAGGGGCCAAACGTGTATTCCTCCGCCGGCTGCCTGGCCGGTCTCAGGCGGGCTAGCAGCTAAGGCCGCTAAACACACTCAGCGTCAGTGAAAGGGCAGACTAAACACTTGGTGCGCTGGGGCCGGAAGGCAGGCTGCAGAAGGCGGATCAGACAGAGAGACAGACAGACAGACACACACGCTGGGGACGGAAGACCGCCCAGATACCCCAGATGCCCACCGGGTACGGACCGAGTGACGCGCGGTAATTTCGGCAGTCTGAGACTCGCGGCAGGTCCGGAGGGACTGACTGGCGGACGCGCACTGGGTCAGCTTCAGCGGGAGGCGGTTCCGGACAGATGTGGGGCGGAGTCAGAAGAGAAGGGTAGATGCGAGGCGGGCGGGCAGAGCTGGGACAGATGGACACGAATTGCTTTCCGCAGGACAGAGCACCCCAAGGAGGAAAACCATTTAGCTGTGGTAGGGCGGGCGGGGCGTGAGGAAACCCGGAACCTTGCTAAGTAACTTCCCGCTTGCTCTGTGCCAAGATAAAATTAATTTAATTTAATTTAATTTAATTTAATTTAATTTAATTTAATTTAATTTAATTTAAATGTTTTTTAGATTTTTCTTTATTTTTAAAATTTTGTGTTTTTATTTATTATCTTTAAGTATTAATTTTAGGCGGCTAATCCCAAAATTAAAGCAGGAGGTGATCACCTAGGCAGAAAGAGCTCTCATACTTTTTTTAATAATAATAAAAAAATTTCCTATATCATTTCTGCTTAGGAAATTAGATATAGGGTTGCATATTTTCTAAATTAATTGGAAAGTCAGAATTGACAGCTGTACTGGATTCACATTACAGTGCTAAATGATCATATGGTCAAATAAAACACAGGGCCATGTTGCATTTAGCCTTTATCCATTAAACCCCAACATGATGATCACATAATCCCCAAGTAGTAAGCAGAATTCTTGACACTGCTCCGGTAGTACTAATATTTTAATGACTGGAGAGTCGTAAAATGGCATTTTATGGTACCTAGTGCTACAAAACTTTGAAGACGTGCTGTCTCCACAATCAAAAATTACAAAATATTAATAAAAGAGATAAAAGCTACAGAATCAATGCAAAATATATGATTAATGTCCACAGATGAAATAAACATGTAAAGATATAGGCATATTATGCATTAATTACTAATTATTTTATTTTATTAAAGTTTTTATTTAAATTCCAATTAACATACAGTGTAATATTAGTTTCAGGTATACAATATAGTGTTTCAACACTTCCATACAACACCTGGGGCTCATCACAAGTGCACTACTAAATCCCTATCACCTACTTAACCCACCCCTCACCTACCTTCCCTTTAGCAACTGTCAGTTTGTTTTCTATAGTTAAGAGTCTGTTTCTTGGTTTGCTTCCCTCTCTCTTTTTTCCCCTTTGCTCATTTGTTTTGTTTCTTAAATTCAACATATGACTGAAATTATATGGTATTTGTTTTTCTTGAACTGATTTATTTTGCTTAACATAATACTCTCTAGCTCAATGTCTTTGCAAATGGCAAGATTTCATTATTTTTTATTGCTAATACCCCATTGTGTTTATATATATATATATATATATATATATATATATATATATACACATACACACACACACTCTCTTATTTATCCATTCATCAGTTGATGGACATGGGATATTTTCATAATTTGGCTGTTGTAGATAATGCTTCTATAAACATTGGGTGCACATATCCCTTTGAATTAGTATATTTGTATTCTTTAGGCAAATAGCTAGTAGTGCAATTGCTGAATCATAGGATACTACTATTTTTAACTTTTTTTTTAACCAGGAAATGGTGCCGCTCATTATTTTTCCTCCAAGATTTTATTTAAATTCAAGTTAGTTAACATATAGTGTAGTATTTAGAATTCAGTGATTCATCACTTACATATAACACCCAGTGCTAATGCCAACAAGTTCCCTCCTTAATTCCCATCACCCATTTAGCACATTCCCCCACCCACCTCCCCTTCAGCAACCCTCAGTTTGTTTCCTATAGGTAATAGTCTCTTATGATTTTCCTCCCTGTTTTTATCTTAATTTCTTTTTCCTTCCCTTCCCCCATGTTCATCTGTTTTGTTTCTTAAATCCCACAGTTCAATGAAATAATATGGGATCTGTCTTTCTCTGACTTACTTTGCTTAGCATAATACACTCTAGCTCCATCCTTATCATTGCAAATGACAAGATGTCATTCTTTTTGATGGTTGAGTAATATTCCCTTGTGCATATACTACCTCTTATTTATCCATTCATCAGTAAATGGGCATGTGCACTCTTTCCATATTTTTTGCTATTGTGGATAATGCTGCTATAAACATTGGTGTCCATGTGCCCCTTTGAATCAGTATTTTTGTATCCTTTGGATTAATAACTAGTAGTATAATTGCTGGGCCATAGGGTGGTTTTATTTTTAACTTTTTGAGGAAACTCAAAAATGTTTTCCACAGTGGCTGTACCAGCTTGCATTCCCATCAACAGTGTAAGAGGATTCCCCTTTATCCACATTTTCACCAACACCTGTTGTTTCCTGTGTTGTTTATTTTAGCCATTCTGGCAGTTGTGAGGTGATAACTCATTGCAATTTTGATTTGTATTTCCCTGATGATGAGTGATGCTGAACATCTTAAGTGTCTGTTTGCCATCTGTATGTCTTTTTTGGAAAAATTTCTATTCATGTCTTCTGCCCATTTTTAATTGGGTTATTCATTTTTTGGGTGTTGTATAAATTCTTTATGTATTTTGGATGCTAACCATTTATCAGATATGTCATTTGCAAATATCTTCTTCCATTCCATTAGTTGACCCTTAGTTTTGTTGATTGTTTTCTTCACTATGCAGAAGCTTTTTTATCTTGATGACGTTCCAATTATTTATTTTTGCTTTTGTTTCCCTTGTCTAAGGAGACAAATCTAAAAATAAGTTATTATAGTTGATGACAAAGAGGTTACTGCCTATATTCTCCTCTAGGATTTTTATGGTTTCAGGTCTCATGTTTAGGTCTTTAATCCATTTAGGATTTATTTTTGTGTATGGTATAAGAAAGTGGTCCAGCTCCATTCTTTTACATGTTGCTGTCCAGTTTTCCCAACACCATTTGTTAAAGATACTGTTATTTTTCCCCCTTTGGATATATTTTTTTGCTTTGTCAAAAATTAATTTGCTATATAGTTGTGCATTCATTTCTGGGTTATCTATCTGTTCTATTAATCTATGTATCTTTTTTTTTTCTTTTTTTGCCAATACCATACAGTTTTGATCACTACAGCTTTGTAATACAACTTGAAGTTCGGAATTTGATGCCTCAAGCTTTGCCTTTCTTTTTCAAGATTACTTTGGCTATTCAGGGCCTTTTGTGGTTTCATATAAATTTTAGGATTGCTTGTTCTACTTGTGTTAAAATGCTGTTAATATTTTGATAGGAATTATATTCAATGTGTTGGTTGCTTTGAGTAGTATAGACATTTTTTAAAGTTTAATTATTTTTAAGAGAGACAGAGAGAGCGCACTAGGTGGGGAGGGGCAGAGAGAGAGAGAGAGAGGGAGAGGGTGACACAGAATCCAAAGCAAGCTCCAGGCTCCAAGCTGTCAGCAAAAACCCCGACGTAGGGCTTGAACTCACAAACTGTGAAACCATTACTTGAGCCGAAGTCAGATACTCAATAGACTGAGCCACCCAGGTGCCCCAAGGGTTATATAGACACCTTAACATTTGTTCTTTAAATCCGTGAGCATGAAATGTCTTTAATTACTAATTTCAACATGAGTTTTCAATTTTAAACTATGGCAGGAAACAATGTTGTAAGATTAAACTCAACTCAGGTTTCTCACTCTATCTCTCCTTAGAGTTTGTGAGAAACTGTTTTGGAGAGGAATGTTGCTCTCTCTTTGGAAAATCCCAACATCTATAACACACAGCTCCTTATCCTCCCTCTTCCACAACCCGTCCCCTCAAAAAGAAAATCTGGGGGCACCTGGGTGTCTCAGTTGGTTTAGAGTCTGACTTTGGCTCAGGTCATGATCACACGGTTCATGGGTTTGAGCCCTGCCTTGGACTCTGTGCAGACAGCTCAGAGCCTGGAGCTTGCTTTGGATTCTGTGTCTCCCTCTCTCTCTGCCTCTCTCCTGTTCGTGCTCTCTCAAAAATAAACGTTAAAAAAAATAAAAAAAGAAAAAAGAAAATCCAAACAAAACTTATATCAGTACTATTATGGTGGAAAAGATCCTAGCAACAAGAAAGGATGCAAGAGAAGGACATCACCCCAAAGGGTGTTGTCTCAAGAAGAAATTCCTGTGATAACAGGCCAAATTCATGTGCTGCTTCATTTTTTTTTAATCTTCCATTTTTTCTTAGACTGTGTAGTTCACTAAAGACAATTTACCCTCATTATATACTCAAATATTTAGTTATTTTCTTTATTGAGCTCTTGTGCCTACTTTTTAGGATTCTTAAACAGGATATGAAGACTATGAGAGAAAAGGCAAATACAAACAAAAATATATAGAAATAGACTAATAAAATATAGTATTGTAATATAACCACAGTAACCAATATGTAGAAACACTTGAGAATACCTGCTTAGTTTATTGTATTTTGAACAAAACGTTTATACCTTTTCTTATAAGTTTAGTTAACAATGGGCTAGGATTTTGTACTGTTTTTATTTTTCTAATTTAAAAATACTACTTTACTTGGACACCTGAGTGGCTTAGTTGGTTAAGTGTCTGACTTCGGTTCAGGTAATGATCTCACAGTTCATGAGTTTGAACCCTGTGTTCAGCTCTGTGCTGACAGCTCAGAGCCTGGAACCTGATTCAGATTCTGTGTGTGCCTCTCTCTCTTCCCCTCCGCCACTCTCTCTCTCTCTCTCTCTCACCCTCTCTTTCTCTCTAAAAAATAAATAAACATTAATTTTTTAATATTACTTTACTGAAAATATATATTAAAATAACACAAATCCAAAAGGATAATTCCCACAATATCATCACTGAATCAAATCAATATTTTATTTTTTATGTAACCATCTGTATGTTTTCCATATTTCAATTCATTTCTACATATTTTCTCCAAGATTATAGATATAATAGGATTGTTAAAAATAAGTATTCTCAAAATAAATTCATTTCTACACTTATTTGCTATCTTGGTGTCATTGTAGTATAAACATTCTAAACTATAGTGAACTTTTGATTGGATCAAAATCAAAACTAGATGACTGCTTTGAAATAAGTGAATTTTATTAGAGTTCCCTCTGCTAAGCAGAAGTTTATGGAAAGAAAGAAAACATTTTTGCCTATAATTTGTTTAATCCTTTTAATATATTTTTTTATTTTTTTTAACATTTATTTATTTTTGAGAGAGAGAGAGACAGAGAGAGAGTGCAAGCAGGGGAAGGGCAGAGAGAGAGAGGGAGACACAGAATCCGAAGCAGGCTTCAGGCTCTGAGCTGTCAGCACAGAGCCCAACACGGAGCTTGAACTCAGGAGCTGTGAGATCATGACCTGAGCCAAAGTCAGATGCTTAACCAACTGAGCCACCCAGGTGCCCCATAATCAATTTAAAACTTAAATTGAGAACAGACTATGGAATAAAAATCAGATGCAGAACACTTTTCTGTAATTATTATTATATATTAAATGCAAGTTTTAGTCTATGTAAATATGATTCATATATTAAATCCATTAAAAATCCCTGTCCAGATTCCTATGGCAATTGGTTGAGGCACATCTGAATCTTTCTGAATTTGAGAAATGTTTTGCATGAGGAATCAAAGATAACTGACATTCTAAGTGGATCCCACCACATGTTGTTATTTACAGTTAATAGCAATGTGTCACCATGAGTGGAAGAAGAGAGTTGGGAATTTAGTTTTCATCTTTGTTTAAAGAGGCACTTGATCATGTGTTTCCAATTAAAAGTATCAGCAGTGCAAATTGCTAAGACTCACATTGAGGCTAAATTTGCTGCTTTTTTGAATGAGGTCTGGGATGACTGAACAAAATATTATAAAGTGAAAGCTTTACTTCCTAGTACTTGGCTCATATATATTTTTTTTTTTAGAGAGAGGAAAATGCAAGAAAATTTGACATTCAAAATGTCGTATAAACAGGCATTTCTATAGTAGGTTTTGGAACCAGTAGCAATTATTTTTTTTTCTGTTTCCAAAAATTTTATCCTCAACCATGAGTACCTATGCTCCATATGATACTCCTGAAACACTTTGATAAGATTGATTATCAAAGAATGATTAAGTTGTGTTCATTACAATGTGCTTACTAAAGTGAGAAAGTGGCCCAAAACTGGAAGAGTTTCAAAAGAGTTTACAATGAACAAAATTAATACTAAATTGTTAAAAACTCAGAATATCTTATTCTTCAATACTTATCCAAAATTTCAGTATTTTTAAATTGTAGAACAATATTTTAGATATTTATGCAAGGCAATAGCTATAATTCATACATTTATAACCTTAGGGGATTTGTTGGAAATTGAGACAAATATGTTAGTTTAATATATATATATATATATATATATATATATATATATATATATAGTATCATGAACTAAATCTCCATTGAATACAAAAGTCATGTCTTTTTGATTCTAGTCATTTTGAAAAGTGTAAGGCAATATCTCATTGTCATTTTGATTTGCATTTTCCTGATGATTAGTGAAGTTGAGCATCTTTTCACGTGCCTGTTGGCCATCTGATGTCTTCTTTGGAAAAATGTCTATTCAGGTCTTCTTCCCATTTTTAATGGTATTATTTACACATATCTTTTGGTGTTGAGTAAGTTCTTAATATATTTTGGATCTTAACTCCTTATCCCATATATCATTTTCAAATATCTTTTCCTATTCAGTAGGTTACCTTTAATGTATTGATGACTTCCTTCGCTATGCAAAAGCTTTTTGTTTTGGTGTTTATTTTTGCTTTTGTTTCCCTTGCCTGAGGAGACATATCTAGAAAAATGTTGCTAAGACCAATGTTAGATAAATTACTGCATATATTTTCTTCTAGGAGTTTTATAGGTTTATGTGTCACATTTAAGTCTTTAATCCATTTGAGTTTATTTGTGTGATTGTTGTAAGGAAATGGTCCAGTTTCATCCTTTTGCATGTAGCTATCCAGTTTTGCCAAAACCATTTATTGAAGAGACTATGTTTCCCCCATTATATATTCTTGCATGTGCCAAAGATTATTTGACAATATAAGCGTGGATTTATTTCTATTATATTATATTGATCTATGTGTCTATTTTTGTACCAGAACCATACTGTTCAGATTACTATAACCCTGTCATATATCTTGAAGTCTGGTATTGAAATAACATGTATTGGCAAAAATATGGAGGAAAAGGAACACTTGTGCACTGTTGGTGGGAATATAAATTGGTACAGCCATTGTGGGAAACAGTGTGGGGGTTCCTCAAAAAATTAAAAGTGGAAATAGTGGGGCATCTGGGTGGCTCAGTCAGTTAAGTGTCTGACATTGGCTCAGGTCATGATCTCATGATTCGTGAGTTTGAGCCCCACATCGGGCCCTGTGCTGACAGCTCAGAGCCTGGAGCCTGCTTAGGATTCTGTGTCTCCGTCTCTCTCAGCCCCTCCCCTGCTCACACTCTGCCTCTCTCTCTCTCTCTCAAAAATAAATAAAACGTTAAAATATTTAAAATAATGGAAATAGGATATGGCCCAATAATTCCACTATCAGGTATTTACCAAGGAAAACAAAAACACAAGTTCCAAATGATATATGCACCCTATGCTTATTGCAGCATTATTTACAATAGTCAAGATATGGAAGCAACCCACGTGTCCACCAATAGATGAATGGATAAAGAAGTTGTGGTATGTAAACACAAAGGACTATTACTCAGTCATAAAAATGAATGAGTATTGCTATTTGAAATAATATGGATGGACATAGAAGATATAATGAAAAGTAAAATAAATCAGATGGAGAGAGACAAATACCATATGATTTCACTTATATATGCATCTAAAAAAACAAGCTAACACTCTAAAATATAGAGAACAAACAGAAAGTTGTTTAAAGGGAGGTGAGTGGGATTTATGGGTAAAATAGATAAGGGGGATTAAGAAGTACAAACTTTCAGTTATAAAATAAATGTCATGGAGGTAAAAAGCACACCATAGGGAATATAGTCAATAATATTTTAGTAATAGTGTTTGGTGGCAGATGATGACTACAGTTATTGTGGTGATCACTGAGTAATGTATAGAATTGTTGAATGAATATGCTATACACCTGAAACTAATATAACATTGTATGTTAATTATACTTCAATAAAAATAATAAAAATTCAATTAGTAAAACAAAACACTGCTGCAAAAAATGTCATGCATTCTAATGTGAAGAAATCTGAATATTAATAAACATAATACAACCTAATGTAACAACTTTATATATGTTTGGATTTTATTAGGTGTCTCCTTAGGGTGCTCTTTCAGTTAGATCCTCTAAGTTTAAAATAAATGTATAGAATACTACTTGGGAATTTATGCAATTGCTATGTAGTCACAGTGTAACCCTTCTAAAATTTTATATAGCATATATGATGTAGAATCAATGTATTTTCTGTTATGATGCATTAAAATAGGATAGGAGTATCACCCAATTGGCAAATAGTCTCAAATCTCTTCTTACTAGGGCCTGTTTAGTGAACATATGTCTCATATAGCAGGGATGCCTGGGTGGCCCAGTTGGTTGAGCGTCTGATTTCAGCTTGGGTCATGATCTCATGATTTGTGGGTTCGAGACCCACTTCCAACTCTTTGCAGACAGATCAGACCCAGGAGCCTGTTTCGAGTTCTGTGTCTCCCTCTCTCTATCTGCCCCTTCCCTGTTTGTGCTCTGTCTCTCAAAAATTAATAAATGTTAAAAAATATTTAAAAATATGTCTCATATGGGAAAATACACACACACACACACACACACACACAAGTCACATACTCTATTTAAAAACCTTGAGCCACACCCTATACCACATACTCTGATTAAAAACATTGAGCTATAGTCATTTTAATTGACTTAGAATGAGAAATCAATAACTTTTTTAAAAAAAATGTAAAGTTTATGCTATATTTTTATTTTTGAAATTGTGGTTAAAGGGGCACCTGGGTGGCTCAGTCGGTTAAGCGGCCGACTTTGGCTCAGGTCATGATTTCGCGGTCCGTGAGTTTGAGCCCCGTGTCGGGCTCTGTGCTGACAGCTCAGAGCCTGGAGCCTATTTCAGATTCTGTGTCTCCCTCTCTCTGACCCTCCCCATTCATGCTCTGTCTCTCTCTGTCTCAAAAATAAATAAACGTTAAAAAAATAAAAAAAAAGAAATTGTGGTTAAATACACATAGAATTTACCATTTTAATGATTTTAAGTGTACAACTGTATTCACATTTTTGTGCAACCAACATCACTATATATCTCCAGAATTATTTTCTTCTTGCCAAACTGAAACTCTATCCATTAATGTATTCTTTAAATGACACTTAACATATATTAAGCCATTTCTTTATTGGGCATTAAAGTTTTAAATTATTTTGTTATCATGACACACAATGCTTTAATAAACATCCTTATTCACATACAATACATTCACATAGTAATATATTATTGCTCTTATTTCTATTAGCTAGATTTTCAGAAGTAGAAATTGCACAAATAAATGGTATATGTATTATTATTTGGTTATATATACTGTCATGAAATACATGTCCATGAAATACAGCCAGACCAACAGTAAATCATCCTACACACCTAGAAAACTTATTGGAAGATTAACACAACAATCTGCACAACCTGAACCACAGAATTCAGCAGGTATGTGGTGCGGAGAGGTGAACGTGGGAGAGAGAAGCTGGCAGTCAGCATGGAGCCGCCTTTAAAGGTGGAGAGAGTACGCAGACTGGGGTGGGGGAGAATACAGGAAAAGCACCCCTCCCCAAAAGCAGCTGGAGAGAAAGTGGGAAATTGGAAACACCGCAGGGACTAAACTAAAAAGGGACAAAGGAGAAAGGAAAGGGTTTAAATTCCATTAAGACTGTAAACAAAAGGAGCACAAAGTCTGCAACTCCACAGCTCGATACCTGGTGGTGCTCTGGTGGGAAGGACGAATCCCCAGGAACAGAGAGAGGTCCAGGAGGTTCTCAGGCCACACAAGTAAAAAGTGGTTCCACTGCTGGAAAAGCATTTGGTAGAGACTGTTGAAGCCACCTGGTCCCAGCAGACCCCAGAAAATGGCCATATTCGATGGTGCTGGCACAAGGTCCTTAAGGGGGAAGCCTGGTGCCAGAGGTGTGTTGTGATTTTCAATAATCCTCGAAAACCTGCTGCTACACTATCTCCTGAACTTTTTCTGGGGCGGGCTGGCACCTGGCCTCAGTCTCAGAGCACCAGCAGGAGCAAGGTCCAGCAGGCTTTCCTGGGTGCAGCAAGCATTCGGCCATTGCTTGGTGAGACCCTACCACAGAAGCACTGAACAGGTCAAAGCTGCAATCCTTCAGAAGGATGGGGCAGGGGAAAACAGCTGCATCTGAGACAAAACTCAGTAGAGAGGTTCTGCATGGGGCTTGGTCACAGACAGTAAAGAAGTGGGGAGTGGACGAAAGTTGAAGACAGAGGACAGGTGCGTGATTGCTGATCAGGAAGAACAGTTCCCATACTAGAGACCTGGGAGCTGGGTGACATCATTTACACTGCTCCTGTGAATGTGTGTATGCACATAGGAGCACTACAACAATCCACCCCAGTAGGCTAGCAACGCCATCTAGTGCAGAACGGAGCTGTTACACTGAACCCCGCCCAACTGGGCCAACCTGGCTCTTCAAGAACACAAGTCTCACCTCCTACTTAGTTTATGGACTATAAAGTGCTACATAGTCTGACTTCTAGGGGAAAACAAAGAAATTTCAGTCCTATTTCATTCTGTTAGCAAATCCATCTATTCAATTTTCTTCTTTTTTTTTTCTTTTTTCTTTTTTCCATTATTCTTTTTCTTGAATATAAAAAGAGAAAAAAATTATTTTTATTTTCAATTTTTATTAAAAATACTTTCTTTAATTTTGATTACGATATTATTTTACATTTGTGTAATTTTTTTCACACTCTATCTTACTTCCATCATTCTATTTTACTCTACTTCAGTGTATTCACCTTTTCAAATTTTGAAACGATTTCCTTGTTTTCTTTTTTCTTTTTTGTTTCTTTTCTTTTTCTTGAATGCAGAAAGTGAAAAACTTTACTCTTTCAATTTCTAGTAAAAATATATTTCTTTAATTTTTTCAACATATTTTTTAGTTTTATGTAAATTTTTTCGAATTCTATTTTACTTTGATCATTTTATTTTAGTCTACTACAGTGTATTCATTGTTTTCAAATTTTCAATTACTTTTTTTCTATTTTTTCTATTTTGTAATTTCTTTTCTTTTCTTGAATACAGAAAGAGAAAAAAATTCATTTTTATTTTTAATTTTTATTAAATTATTTTTCTTTAATTTTTTCCTACTGTATTCTTTACTTTTGTGTAATTTTTTCAAATTCTATTTTAATCCCATCATTTCATTTTAGTCTACTTCAGTGTATTCATTTTTTCATATTCTCAAAAGATTTCCTTCCCCCAATTTTTTTTTCTCTAATCTGTCAAACCACTTTCAACACCCAGACCAAACACACACTTAGGATCTAAAATCATTTATTAGATTGTGTGTGTGTGTGTTTAACTTTTTAATTTTAATATTTTTTAATTTTAATTTTTCTATCTCATTAACTCCTTTTCTCCCTTCAAAATGCTAAAATGAAGGAAATCACCCAAAAAGAAAGAACACAAAGAAAGGACAGCCAGGGGTTTAACCAACACAGATACAAGCAAGATGTCTGAACCAGAATTTAGAATCACGATAATAAAAATACTAGCTGGAGTAAAAAATAGATTAGAATCCCTTTCTGCAGAGCTAAAACAAGTAAAAATTAGTCAGAATGAAATTAAAAATGCTATAACTGAGCTGCAATCACAGATGGATGTAGCAGCCGCAAGGATGGATGAGGAAGAACAGAGAATCAGTGATGTAGAGGACAAACTTATAGAGAATAAAGAAGCAGAAAAAAAGAGGGATACTAAGGCAAAAGAGCATGACTTAAAAATTAGAGAAATAAGTGACTCACTAAAAAGGAACAACATCAGAATCATAGGGCTCTCAAAAGAGGAAGAGAGAGAAATAGGGGTAGAAGGGTAATGTGAGCCGATAATTGCAGAAAACTTGCATAACCTGGGCAAAGACACAGACATCAAAACCCAGGAAGCAGAGAGGACCACCATTAGATTCAACAAAAACCAAACATCAACAAGGCATATCATAGTCAAATTCACAAAATACACAGGCAAGGAGAGAATCAGGAAAGCAGAAAGGGAGAGAAAGTCCTTAACCTACAAGGGACGACAGATCAGGTTTGCAGCAGACCCATCCACAGAAACTTGGCAGGCCAGAAAGGAGTGGCAGGATATATTCAATGTGCTGAATCAGAAACATATGCAGCCAAAATTCTTTATCTAGCAATGTTGTCATTAAAAGTTTCCTAGACAAACAAAATTTGAAGAAGTTTGTGACCACTAAACCAGCCCTGCAAGAAATTTTAAGGGTGACTCTCTGAAGGGAGAAGAGAGGAATACGCAAACACACACACACACACACACACACACACACACACACACACACATATATATCAAAAGCAACAAAGATTACTAAGGACCAGAGAAGACCACCAGAAACTGCAACTCTACAAGCATCATGATGGCAATAAATTCATATCTTTCAGTACTCACTCTAAATGTCAGTGGACTCAATGCTCCAATCAAAAGACATAGGGTAACAGAATTAATAAGAAAACAAGATCCATCTATATGCTGTTTACAAGAGACCCACTTTAGACCTAAAGACACCTTCAGATGGAAAATAAGGGGATGGACAACCATCTATCATGCTAATGGTCAACAAAAGAAAGCCAGAGTAGCCATACTTATATCAGACGATCTAGACTTTAAAATAAAGGCTGTATCAAGAGATGGAGAAAGGCATTATCTCCTAATCAATGGGACTATCCACCAAGAAGACCTAACAATTGTAAACATTTATGCACCAAATGTGGAGACACCGATTATATATAAATCAATTAACCACAAACATAAAGAAACTCATCGATAGTAATACCATAATAGTAGGAGACTTCAACACCCCACAAAAAACAATGGACAGATCATCTAATCACAAAATAAACAAGGAAACAACGGATTTGAATGAAACACTGGACCAGATGGAGTCAACAGATAAATTAAGAACATTTCATCCTAAAACAGCAGAATATACATTCTTCTTCAGTGCACATGGAACATCCTCCAGAATAGACCACATACTGGGACACAAATCAGCCCACAGCAAGTACAAAAATATCGAGATCATACCATGGATATATTCAGACCACAACACTATGAAACTCGAAATCAAACACAAGAAACAATTTGGAAAGGTAACAAATACTTGGAGACTGAAGAACATCCTACTAAAGAATGAATGGGCTAACCAAGCAGTTAAAGAGGAAATTAAAAACTATCTGAAATGAAAATGATAACACCACAACCCAAAACCTCTGGGACACAGCAAAGGCAGTCATAAGAGGAAAGTATATAGCAATCCTGGCCTTTCTAAAGAAGGAAGACAGATCTCAAATACACAACCTAACCTTATGCCTTAAGGAGCTGGAAAAAGAACAGCAAATAAAACCCAAAACCAGCAGAAGACAGGGAATAATAGATATTAGAGCAGAAATCAATGCTATCAAAACAAAACAAAACAAACAAACAAAAAAAAAAAACCAGTAGAACAGATCAATGAAACCAGAAGCTGGTTCTTTGAAAGAATTAACAAAATTGATAAACCACTAGCCAGTTTGATCAAAAAGAAAAAGGAAAGGACCCAAATAAATAAAATCAAGAATGAAAGAGGAGAGATCACAACCAACACAACAGAAATAAAAACAATAATAAGAGAATATTGTGAGCAATTATATGCCAATAAAATGTGCAATCTGGAAGAAATGGACAAATTCCAAGAAACATATACACTACCAAAACTGAAATAGGAAGAAATAGAAAATTGGAACAGACCCATAACCAGTAAGGAAATCGAATTAGTAATCAAAAGTCAGCCAAAAAACAAGAGTCCAGGGCCATATGGCTTTCCAGGGGAATTCTACCAAATATTTTAAGAAAGAGTTAAGACCTATTCTCTTGAAGTTTTTCCAAAAAATAGAAATGGAAGGAAAACTTCCAAACTCTTTCTATGAAGCCAACATTACCTTGATTCCAAAACCAGACAGAGACACCACTAAAAAGGAGGACTATAGACCAATTTCCCTGATGAACATGGATGAAAAATCCTCAACAAGGTATTTGCCAACCGGATCCAACAATACATTAAAAAAATTATTCACCACAACCAAGTGGGATTTATACCTGGGATACAGGGCTGGTTCAATAGCCACAAAACAATTAATGTGACTCATCACATGAATAAAAGAAAAGACAAGAAACATATGATCCTCTCAATAGATGCAGAGAAAGCATTTGACAAAATACAGCATCCTTTCTTGATAAAAACCCTCAAGAAAGTAGGGATAGAAGGATCATACCTCTAGATGATAAAAGCCATATATGAACAACCCAATGCTAATATCATCCTCACTGGGGAAAACTGAGAGCTTTCCTCCTAAGGTCAGGAACAAGACAGGGATGTCCACTCTCACCACTGTTATTCAACATATTATTGGAAGTCTTAGCCTCTGCAATCAGACAACACAAAGGAATAAATGCATCCAAATTGTCCAGAAGGAAGTCAAACTTTCACTCTTCACAGATGACATGGTAATCTATATGGAAAACCGAAAAGATGCCACCAAAAATAACTGCTAGAACTGATTCATGAATTCAGAAAAGTTGCAGGATATAAAATAAATGCACAGAAATTGGTAGCACTCTTAGACACCAACAGTGAAGCAACAGAAAGAGAAATCAAGGAATCCCATTTACAGTTGTACCAAAAACCATAAAATACCTAGGAATAATCTAACCAAAGAGATGAAAAATCTATACACTGAAAACTATAGAAATCTTATGAAAGAAATTGAAGAAGACACACACAAAAAAAGGAAAAAGATTCCATGCTCCTGGATAGGAAGAACAAATATTGTTAAAATGTCGATACTACCCAAAGCAATATACATATTCAATACAATCCCTATGAAAATAACACCAGCATTCTTCACAGAGCTAGAACAAATAATCCTAAAATGTGTATGGAACCAGAAAAGACCTTGAAGAGCCAAAGCAATCTTAAAAAAGAAAACCAAAGCAGGAGGTATCACAATCCCAGACTTCATGCTATATGACAAAGTTGTAGTCATCCAGACTGTATGGTACTGGCACAAGAACAGACACTCAGATCAATGGAACAGACTAGAGAACCCAGAAATGGACCCACAAACGTATGTCCAACTATTCTTTGACAAAGCAGGAATGAATACCCAATGGAATAAAGACAGTCTCTTCAGCACTAGGTGCTTGGAAAACTGGACAGCGACATGCAGAAGAATGAACCTGGACCACTTTCTTACATCATCCCCCCAAAATAAACTCAAAATTGCTGAAAGACCTAAATGTAAGACAGGAAGCCATCAAAATCCTTGAGGACAAAGCAGGCAAAAACCTCTTTGATCTTTGCTGCAGCAACTTCTTACTCAAAATATCTCCAGAGGCAAGGGAAACAAAAGGAAAAATGAACTACTGGGACCTCATCAAAATAAAAAGCTTCTGCACAGTGAAGGAAACAGTCAGCAAAACTAACAGCAACCGACAGAATGGAGAAGATATTTGCAAATAACATATCAGATAAAGGGTTAGTTTCCAAAATCTATGAAGAACTTATCAAACTCAACACCCAAAAAACCCAAATAATCCAGTGAAGAAATGGGCAAAAGACATGAATAGACACTTCTCCAAAGAAGACATCCAGATGGCCAACTGACACATGAAAAAATGCTCCATATCACTCATCATCAGGGAAATACAAATCAAAACCACAACAGATACCACCTCACACCTTTCAGAATAGCTAACGTTAACAACTCAGGCAACAACAGATGTTGGCAAGGATGCGGAGAAAGAAGATCTCTTTTGCACTGCTGGTGGGAATGCAAGCTGGTGTAGCCACTCAGGAAAACAGTATGGAGGTTCCTTAAAAAACTAAAAATAGAACTACCCTACGACCCAGCAATTGCACTACTAGGCATTTATCCAAGGGATACAGGTGTGCTATTTCAAAGGGGCACATGTACCCCCATGTTTATAGCATCACTATCAACAATAGCCAAAGTATGGAAAGAGCCCAAGTGCCCATCGATGGATGAATGGATAAAGAAAATGTGGTATATAGATACAATGGAGTATTACTCGGCAATCCAAAAGAATGAAATCTTGCCATGTACATCTACATGGATGGAACTGGAGGGTCTTATCCTAAGTGAAATTAGTCAGTCAGAGATAGACAAAAGTCATATGACTTCACTCATATGAGGACTTGAAGACACAAAACAGATGAACATAAGGGAAGGGAAACAAAAATAATATAATATAAAAACAGGGAGGGGGACAAAACAGAAGAGACTCATAAATATGGAGAACAAACTGAGGGTTATGGGAGGGATTGTGGGAGGGGGGATGGGCCAAAAGGGTAAGGGGAACTAAAGAATCTACTCCTGAAATCATTGTTGCACTATATGCTAATTTGGATGTAAATTTTAAAAAAAATAAAAAATGAAACAAGTTAAAAATAAATAAATAAATAAATAAAATACTCTGCTTGTGACTCTAATTATTCCCTCTTACTTTTTTTCATAACATATTTAAGGTTTAATACAAAATTTAGGCTGCTGATACATTCTTTTTGTTTCTTTATTTCAAGTATAACTAACACACAATGATATACTAATGTCAGGTGTACAATATAATGATTAAGCAATTTGTCACATACCAGTGCTTATCAAGGTATCAAGATAAGTGTACTCTTGGAGCACCTGAGTGTCTCAGTCAGTTAAGAATCAGACTGTTGGTTTTGGCTCAGATCATGATCTCATGGTTCGTGGAGGCTGCTTGGAATTCTTTCTCGCTCTCTCCCTCTCTCTCTGACTCCCCCCCCCGCCTCAAAATAAATAAATCAGCTTTAAAAATGAAAATATAAGTATATTCTTAATCCCCTCTATTTTATCCATTGCTCCAACCACTTCCCCTTTGCTAACCACCAGTTTGTTCACTGTTTTTAAAGATTCTGTTTCCTTATTTATATTTTTTTTCTTTGTTCATTTGTTTTGCTTCATTAATTCTGATGAGAGAATGTGGGACAAACTGAGGACCAAGTATAGGCTAATAGCACCCTCCTCTAGGTGGAATATGTGTGATATTCCTTGGACATTCCTGGCTAACCAAGAATAAAGGAAAGGTTTAAAGTGCTTGGCATGGCGATGCAGGAAACTAAGGCAAATGAAAAATCAAATGATCTTACTGCCTATAGCCCACTGACAAGTTCTTGAAACCAGCAGGGTGACCTTCCGCTAGGAACTCAGCTGCCTCAGATGATGACACTTTGCTAGGGGCAAAAGAAAATCTTAGCTTAACATTATCCCAACCTAGAGGTCCTGTAAATCTACTTCCGTTGTCTCAACTGCCCCAAGATATATGCTGCAATCATACTCCAAGCTTATGGCCCCGATATACATCTGAAGGGTTTCATGACTGAGGTTTTACTAAACAGTAATAAATGGCATTTCCCTAGCAACAGCAAGCCCCTCCAGGTCTTGGAAACCAAAGTTCCATATAGACTTACTCTATCCCTGACCCCTTCCCAACCTGAGGATATATAATGAGTTACCTGTCACAACCCCAGGGCAGCTCTTCTGCCCACAGGTCCTGTCCCCATGCTTTCATAAAATCACCTTTGTGGACCAAAGATGTCTTCAAAAACTGTTTCTTGGTTGTTGGCTCCAGACCACCCCACCATCACCCAAAACATCATCAAATTCCACATACGAGTGAAATTATATGGTATTTGTCTTTCTCTGAATGACTTATTTCACTTAGCATTATACATTCTAGGTCCATTCATGTTGCAAATGGCAAGACCTCATTCTTTTTATGACTGAGTGATATTCCAAAAATATATTTTATCTCTTTATCATCTATCTATCATATATTTTATCTTCTTTATCCATTCATCTATCCATGGTCACTTGGGTTGTTTCCATAGTTTGGCTAATGTAAATAATGCTGCAATAAAAATAAGGTGCATATATCTTTCAGAATTAGTGTTTTTGTTTTATTTTGGTAAATATCCCATAGTGGAATAAATGGATCATATGGTCATTTTGTTTTTAATTACTTAAGGAACTTCCAACTATTTTCCACAGTGGATGCACCAATTTACATTCCCACCAACAGCACATAAGAGTTCCTTTTTCTTCACATCCTTTCCAATACTTGTTATTTCTTGTGGTTTTTTTTTTATTTCAGTCGTTCTGTCAGGTATAAAATGTTATATCATTGTAGTTTGAATTTACATTTTCTTTATGATTAATGATGTTGAGCATTTTTTCATATGTCTATTGACCATCAGTATGTCTTTGGAAAAATGTCTATTCAGACCCTTTGCCCATTTTTCATTGGATTATTATTTTTTGTGTGAGTAGTATAATTTCTTTATCTGTTTTAGATATCAATCCCTTATGAGATATATCATTTCCAAATATCTCCTCCCATTCCATAGGTTGCATTTATTGATGCTAGTTTCATTCACTGTGCAAAAGCTTTTGATTTTGGTATAGTCCCAATAGTTTATTTTTGCATTTTCTTCCCTTGACAGAAAAGACATCTCTAAAGAAAATGTTTCTACATTTGATGCCACAGAAAGCACTGCCTATATTTTTCTGTATGAATTTTATGGTTTCAAGTCTCATATTTAGTTATTTAATCCATTTTGAATTTATTTTTTGTATGTTGTAAGATTTTGGTGCAGTTTCATTATTTTGCATTAGTTGTCCAGCTTTCCCAACACCATTTGGTAGAGAGACTGTCTTTTCCCCATTGTATATTTTTACCTCCTTTGTCCTGCATTAATTGGTCATAAAAACATGGGTTTATTTCTGTATTCTCCATTCTCTTCCACTGATGTATATGTCTATTTTTGTGCTAGTACCATACTGTTTTGATTATTACACATTTGCAATACATCTTCAAATCTGGGACTGTGATACCTCCTGCTTTGCTCTTCTTTTTCAAGATTGCCTTAGGTATTCAGAGTATTTTTTGGTTCCATACAAATTTTAGTATGATTCTAGTTCTGTATAAAACATTGGTATTTTGATAGGGAATGAATTAAATGCGTGAAGTACTTTGGGTAGTATAGGTATTTTAACAATATTGGTTCTTCAAATCCATGACCATCGAATATATTTCCATTATTTCATCTTCAATTTCTTTCATCAGTATTTTATAATTTTTAAAGTACAGATCTTTTACCTCCTTGCTTAAGTTATTCTCAGGTATCTTATTGTTTGCGAGAAATTGTAAATGGGGTTGCTTTCTTAATTTCTATTTCTGTTACTTCATTATTAGTGTATAGAAATGGGACAGATTTCTGCACATCAATTTTGTATCCTCCAACTTTCCTGGATTCATTTATCATTCCTCATAGATTTTTTTGTGGACTCTTTTAAGGTTTTCTATATAAATATCATGTCATCTGCAAATAGTGACAGTTTAACTTCTTTTTTTATTTTTTTAACAATTTTTCTTTTATTTCTTTTTTTTTTCTTTCTGATTGCTGTTGCTAAGACTTCCAGTACTATATTTAATAAAAGTGGTGAGAGTGGACATACCTGTCTCATCCCTCATCTTAGAGGAAAATCTCTCAATGTTTCATCGTTATGTTTGTTGTGGAGTTTTCTTATATGGCCTTTACTATGTTGATATAAGTTTACCTAAATTGTCTTTGCTGAGAGTTTTTATAATGAATGGAATTTTCACTTTGTCTAATGCTTTTTCTGCATCTATTGAAATGATCATGTGGTTTTTATCCTTTTTCTAGTTTTATGATATAGCGTGTTTAGTGATTTGCAAATATTGAACCACACTTTCATCCCTGGAATAAATCCAACTTGATGGTAGTAAATGATTTTTTCTTTTATGTATTGTTGACACAGTTTGTTAATATTTTGTTGAAGATTTTTGAATGCATGTTCATCAAAGATATTGGCCTATAGTTTTTTTTTCCTTTCCTCTTTCTTTCTTTCTTTCTTTCTTTCTTTCTTTCTTTCTTTCTTTCTTTCTTTCTTTCTTTCTTTCTTTCTTCCTGTCTCTTTATCTGGTTTTGGTATAAGGGTAATGCTGGTATGGTACATTAAATTTGGAAGCTTTCTTGTGTTTTCTTTTTCTGAATTGTTTACAAATAACATATATTAACTCATCTTTAAATGTGTGGTATATTTCACCTATGAGGAGGTATGGCACTGTAGTTTTGTTTGTTGGAGTTTTTTTTTTTTTTTATTATTACTGATTCAATTTAATTGCTAGTAATTGGTCTGTTCAAATGTTCTATTTCTTCCAGATTCAGTTTTTGAAGGTTATGTTTCTAGAAATGTATCCATTTCTTCTAGGTTGTCCAATTTATTGTCATATAATTTTTCATAATGCTCTCTTATAATCGTTTGTATTTCTGTGATGTTGGCTGTTGTTGTTTTCCTTAATTTCTGATTTCATTTATTTGAGTTCTCTCATGAGTCTGGCTAAAGTTTGATCAATTTTGTTAATCTTTTCAAAGATCCAGCTTCTGGTTTAATTTATCTGTTCTAATTTTTCAGTTTCTATTTTATTTATTTCTTCTTTATCTGTATCATTTTCTTCCTTCTACTGGGTTTAGGCTTTTTTTTTTTCTCCTAACTTCTTTAGGTGTACGATTGGCTGTTTATCTGAGATTTTCCTTCCTTATTTATGTAAGTCTGTATTGTTCTAATCTTCCCTCTTAAAACCGTTTTTGCCATATCCCAAAGATTTTGAACCATTGTGTTTTAATTTTAATTTGTTTCCATGTATATTTAATTGTTTTAAAATTAATTATATAGTAGCATGTTATTTAGTGCCCATGTATTTGTGTCCTTTCCAGATGTGTTCTGTTCATACTGTTGTGCTTGGGAAAGATGCATGATTTGACTTCAATATTTTTAATTTATTGAGGCTTATTTTGTGGCCTAACATGTGATCTATTTTAGAGAATGTTCCATATGTACTTGAAATTAATGTGTATTATGTTTGTTTCAGGTGAAACATTCTTAATATATCTGTTAGGTCCAACTGGTCCAATGTGTTATTCAAAGGCATTGTTTTCTTGTTGATTTCCCATCTGGATGATCTATCCATTGATGTAAGTGTGGTGTTAAACTCCCTTACTATTATTACTGTAAATTACTTCCTTTATATATATTAATAGTTTCTTTCTTTATTTAGGTGCTTCCATGCTGGGTGCATAAATATTTTAAAATTTTTATAACCTCTTATTGGGTATTTCCCTTTACCATTATGTAGTGGTAGTTTTTTTGGTCTCTTGTTGTAGTCTATTTTAAAGTCTGTTTTGTCTGATATTCATTTCTCATGACATTTGATATATGATGGTATGAAGATACATTTTAAAATCTATGTGTGGTTCATTCTTTTACTTATATAAAATGAGTTTATTGAGAATCCCTTATATATCAGGCACTTTGGTTGGCAATGTGGATAGATTGTTGAACAAGACATAGTCTCTGCTATGCATAATATTTCTCACATTCTAAGAGGCGAATATCATAGACAAATGAAGAATAAGGGAAAGAAATTAATTCAAATTTGTGACAATATCCGTATAGGAAACAAACTGAGTATTGTAATAGCAGTTAGTAGTGGGGATAGAACCACCTATTTTAAAATAATACAGACGTTAATAAACATTTTCAAATGGCACATATTTTACAAATTTATGAAATATTTAAATGAAATTTATGTTGACAGATATAATAAAAAATTATTACCCTGATATCTATAAGTCCCAGAAAATAAGTCATTTTGACTTCCCAGAATAGCAGCTGAGTGAGAAAGGATATGGTCATACTGAAAGCAATATATGTTCAAAATGTATTATATTAGTATAATATAAATGCCTGTTTACAATCTAATTTATTCCATTCTTCATCTCTGATTGATTCTTTTTAAATTATTTTTTCTATAGTAAGTGTCTTACTGATGTGTTCTATTCTTCCCTCAAGCCCGGTGTGTATATTAATGAAAACTGCTCTAAATTCTCCATAAGGTATGTTACTTATATATGTTTCACTTTGATCTTTGGCCATGGCCTTGTCTTGTTCTTTCATTTGTGATAAATTCCTCTATCTTGGCATTTTGTCTAAGTCTCTGCCTTCTCTGTGTTAGAAAATCCAGTTATGTCTCTTGCTCCTTAAGGTAATGGCCTTATGAAGAAAAGATCATAGACTGGCCAGGGCCTGGTACTTCAGGGAGTGTCTCTGGTGGTGTGCTGCATGCTCTCTGCTGTTGTATTTTGGCTGTACTGTCCTTCAAGCTAGTCTTTTGCAGAGGCTCTCCTTGCCTGCTGTGGGCAGTGTTTAGTCTCTGGCCAATGTGGTAAGTTTTAACTAGGTGTGCTGTGGTCTGCTTGTGAATTGACACCTAACACTGACTCCACCAGAACTGAGGCCCTCTCTTACTGGGAGTCATGGTGTGGGCAGGGGTTTCTGCTGGCCTTGTGGGTTTGGTGGGGGACAGTGGGGTTGTCCTACTGTGGTGGGACTGAAGTAAGCTTTACTGAGAATGACAGTCCCACCAGAGCACAGCGTGGTAGCACTTTTTGTATGCAAGTTAGGCAGACAGTATGGGATATGCACTGTTTCTTGCTGGTGGCTTTGTGTTTATGCACAGGGGCAAGTGAGGGAAATGGTGCCACACAGCTCCTTTGTTCCAGAGAGTCATCTCCATGAAATCCGTCATTCAAGGATGTGCTCCAAGAAGAGCAAATAATCTTCCCTCTGTGTGTCCCAGATGTTCTTCAGATTGTTGTTTCCAGACAGTCTGCCCCTGGGTTGTTTTCCTGTCTTCTCTTCAGGAGCATCAATGTGACTGACATGCTCTATATTAGCCAAGCCAGCTGTCCTTTATCACTTTAGGCTTTGGGGCACCTGGGTAGCTTGTTGGTTAAGCATTAGACTTCGGCTCAGGTCATGATCTCACAGCTCATGAGTTTGAGCCCAGTGTCAGGCTGTGTGCTGATAGCTTAGAGCCTGGAGCCTGATTCGGATTCTGTGTCTCCCTCTCTCTCTGCCCCTCTCCTGCTCATCCTCTTTCTTTTGCTCTCAAAAATAAATAAATAAACATTAAACACATCTCTAGACTTTAACTCCCACTGGTGACAAGAACTCCTAAAATTCATCCCCTTTCCTTTTCTAAGCCAATGGCCTTTAGAAAATGTCCTCCATGTGCCCATGTGCATGCCCCTGTGTGGTCCTTTCACTCTTGCCCTTCTCTGAAATCATGGCTCACTCTTCTCTGAAGCAGCTGTGATTCATGTTCCCTCTCTCCCCTAAATATTTTTTCCACACTTCCTACCTTCTTTGATGTGGCCTCTTCTCTCCCTTTAGTTGTGAAGTTTGTTCTGTCAGTCCTCAGGTCAATTTCTGGAGTATTTCGGATGATTTGATAGTTATCTTGTTGTGTCTATGGGAGGAGACAAGCCCACTGTCCTCTTACTTTACTACCATCTTCCTCTCTCTAGCTATATTTTTATAGAAACCATAATTTCTAGTTCTTGCTACAGTACTTTTAGGAAGCAAGAAGTCTAACCTTCTCTTTTGACCCAAAAGAAAATTTTGTGCCTGATATAATGCAAAGAACAAAGGCCATTATAAAACCTGAATATATATTTAACATGAAGAAATATTTTCAACTCAGAGTATTTTAACATCTAAATATTTTTATCTTAGTATTTTAATTCATCCTTTTTATTGTTAGGAGCAATTGGCATACAACTCTGAAATTGTAAATGAAAATATGCAGTGTACAACATATATTTCTTTTAACATTATGTTATACCTTTACACCAGGAGACTTTAGGTCTAGAAATGGGTGATTATTTGAAAAATAAACTGAAATACTAATTTCAATAAAGTGTGAGTTCCATTTCTGAGGACTGATAGAAGAAGGAAGACAAACCAACAACATAGTCACAACTTCTCTTAATCTGAGGGACATATATTCTTTAAATTGAAGGTACAAAGAAAAAATAGTTACTATTTTTTTCTTTCTATAAAGAAAACATGCACCCATTTCTCTTTTTAATAACTAGTTGTGGGTAAATTAATATTAATGAAAACACTTGTATAACATTGTTTAATTAAATAGTTTTATTTTTATTTTATCAACTTCTGTAATGGACCACAACATCGAATTGTATTCAAAAGTAGGCTTTTAGAAAACAAATATTGTGTGTATTTAAGGAAAGTATAAGGTAAAGAAACTTGATTTTAGTGGATAACTATATACTATCATACCATCACAATTGAAATAAAGGACTTTCTGAAGACCCGTCTTCATTGTTCTTCTGACACTTAAAGGCATGACAAAACATTATTTTTCACAATTTATTGAAACTTGCCTGTTGCCTTGGCAATTTATCATGGTACAAGATAGTAGCTAGTTACCTTTATGTGGCTTTCTGAAAAATTAGTAAGCTATTTTTAGAGTAGTTTTATACTCACAGAAAAAAAATGAGTGGAAAATGTAGAGTACCTACATACACTTTAGCTTCACCATCAATATCCTGCAGCAGTGTGATATATTTTTAACAATTGATGAGCCAACATTGACACATCAGTATCCACCAAAGTCCATGGTTTATATTGGGGTTCACCATTGATGGTGTAATTATGGGTTTGGCAAATGTATAATATCATGTATCTACTATTACACTATCATACAATAGAGTTTCACTGTCCCAAAACTTCTCTGTGATTTGCCTATTTATCCCTTCCTTTTCCCTATACCCTAACAATTACTCACCTTTTTAATGTCTCCATACGTTTTGCCTTTTCCAGAATGTAATATAAACAAAATCATACAGTATGTAGCCTTTTCAGATAGTCTTCCTTTACTTCCTACACTTAAGATTCTCCCATGTTTCTTCATGTCCTGCATTTCTTTTTTTTAATATGAAATTTATTGTCCAATTGGTTTCCATACAACACCCAGTGCTCATCCCAAGAGGCGTCCTCCTCAATGTACATCACCCACTTTCCCCTCCCTCCCACCCCCCATCAACCCTCAGTTTATTCTCAGGTCCTGCATTTCTTTTATAGCTTTGACAATAATATTATATTGTCTAGATGTACCACTTTATTTATCAACATATATACTGAAAAACATCTTGGTTATTCCAAGTTTAGTCAATTAAGAGTAAAGCTGCTATAAAGATCAGTGATCAAGTTTTAGTGTGGAAATATATTTTCATTTCATTTGGGTATATACTAAGGAGCACAATTGCTGGAGTCTATGCTAAGAATGTGTTTCTGTTTGTAAAAACACTGTTTTACAAAGTGGATTTAACACTTTTCATCCCCATGAGCAATGAGTGAGAGTTCCTGTTGCTACACATACTTGTCAGCATTTGATATTGTCCATGTTTTAAATGTTTGCATTCTAATAAATGTATACTGGTATCTCACTGTTACTTTTCAATTCCCTAATGGCATATTATGTTGATCACCTTTTTAAAAATATTTGTTAGTATTTTTTAAGTTTTTTATTTAAATTCCAGTTCGTAAATATGCAGTGTAATATTAGTTTCAGGTGTACAATATACTGATTCAACACTTCAATACAACACCAGGTGCTCGTCACAAGTGCACTCCTTAATCCCGATCACCTATTTAACCCATCCTCGCACCCACCTTCCTTGTGGTAACCATCAGTTTGTTCTCTGTAGTGAAGAGTATGTTTCTTGGCTTGCCTCTATCACTATTTTTCTTCCTTTGCTCATTTGTTTTGTTTCTTAAATTCCATATATGAATTAAATTTTATGGCATTATTCTTTCTCTGACTGACTTATTTCACTTAGCAATAATACTTTCAATTTTCTATCTGCATTTAATCTTTGGTGAAGTGTCTGTTCTGAACTTTTCTCCATTTTTTTTTCTTTTTTAAGTTTTATTTTAGCATGCAAAGTATGCTTAATATGACTTCTGTCCTCTTAAAAAACTTTTAAGTGTAAAGTATATTATTATTAACTATAGGTATAAGATTATACAGCAGATACCTAGAGCTTATTCATCTTACTTGACTGACACTTTATGCCTGTTGATAAGTAACACCCCATCCCCTCCCAGCCCCCAGAAACCATTATTCCACTCTTTAATTCTAGAAGACATTTAATTCTCTTTGATTCCTATATTTAATTCTATTCTATTTTTAGATAAAAAAGTGGAATCATGCAATATTTACTTTTGTTTAATGAGTTTATTTCACTTAGCATAATGTCCTCAAGTTTCCTTAGTGTTGTCACATATTGCAAATTTTCTCTTTTTGAAGGCTGAATATTTCTCCATTATATGTATATAATATATTTTAGTTTTCTATTCATCTGTTGATAGACTAGGTTTTTATACATCTTGGGTATTATGAATAATACAACAATGAACATGGGAGTGATAATATTTAATATGGGATAAAATACATGCAAAACATATTTCTGATGAGAGGCTAAACACCAAAATATATAAGAAACTCCCATAATTCAATAGTAAAAGCAAAACAAAACTAATAACCTAATTTTAAGATATGCAAAGGACTTGAATAGATATTTGTCCAAAGAAAACATACAAATGGTCAGCAGGTATATGAAGAAATTCTACACATCACAAATTATTAGAGAAATGCAAATCAAAACCATAATGAGATATCAACTCAACACTTGTCAGAATGGCTATCATCAAAAGAACAAAACACAAATGTTAGTGAAAATGTGGAGAAATTAGAACCCTTGCACATTGTTGATGGAAATGCAAAATGGAAAACAATATAGTGGTTCCTCAAAAAATTAAAAATAGAACTACTATATGACCCACTAAACCCATTTCTAGGTATATATTCAAAACAATTTAGATCTTTTCCCCATTTTTAAAAGTTTGTTTATTTATTTATTTATTTATTTATTTATTTATTTACTTACTTACTTTTGAGAGAGAGACAGACAGACAGAGGCAGAGACAGAGGCAGAGACAGAGACAGACACCATGTGAGCATGGGAGGGGCAGAGAGAGTGAGAGAGAATCCCAAGCATGCTCATGCTGTCAGCACAAAGCCCGATGCAGGGCTCAAACTTACAAAGTGTAAGATCATGGCCTAAGCTGAAACCAAGAGTTGGATGCTTACCTGACTGAGCCACCCAGGTACCCCAGTCTATTCCCCATTTTTAACTGGGCTATTCATTTTTAAAATTATTTGTGTATTTGGGTTAATATTACTTAATAAGATATATCTTTTGCAAATATTTCTTTCCAATTGGTGACTTACCTTTTCATTCTCTTCACAGTGTATTTGGAGAAAAAAACTTTTTTTTTTTAAGTGTTCTAACAATCTGATTTTTTTTTCTTAAAAGAGTTACATCATTGTCATTGCCAATCCTAAGGTTATTTAGATATTCTCTTATGTTATATCTTGGAGTATTATACAGTTGTTTTATGTATTCATGTCTATGACCCATTGTGAGTTAATTTTTGTGAAGGGTGTAAGGTCTGTTTCTAGATTTATTATTATTTTTGCATGGGTATATCCAATTGCTCCAATACCATTTGTTTAAAAAAAAATCCTTTCTTTATTAAATCCTTTCTTTATTTTGTCAAAATCAGTTGACTATATCTTTGTGGACCTTTGAGCTCTTATTCTGTTCCATTGATCAATTTGCCTATTCTTTTGCCAATATGACTCTGTCTTGATAACTACCACTTTAATGTAAGTCTTGAAGTTGGGGTAGTGTCAGTCCTCTTATTTTCTCATCTCCTTCAATATTATGCTGTCAATATTGGGTATTTTGCCTCACTATGTAAACTTCAGATTCCATTTTTTTTTATAGCCATAAAATAACTTCTTGGAATTTTTACTTGAATTGTGTTAAATCTCTATATTAATTTGGGGAGAACTGACAGCTTACAATACTGAGTCTTCCCATCCATGAACATGAAATATCCCTTAATTTATTTAGTTCTTTAATTACTTTCATCAGGGTTTTGTAAAATTCCTCATATCATATATGTCTTGCACGTAGTGTGTGAAATTTATACCTAAGCATTTTATTTGTTTACTTATAATGTAAATGACACTGTGTTTTTTATCATGAATTATTTTTTTTATTTGCTTTAACTCTTTATTTAAATTATAGGTAGGTAACATACAGTGTAATATTGGTTTCAGGAGTAGAACTTAGTGATTCATCCCTAACATATAACACCCAGGGCTCATCACAAGTGCTGTCCTTAATAGCCATCACCCATTTAGCCAATCCCTCAATCAACTCCTCTCCAGAAACCCTCAGTGTGTTCTCTATAATTGAGTCTCTTATGTTTTGCTTCACTCTTTTTATTTCCTCCTTCCCCTATGTTGATCTGTTTTGTTTCTCAAATTCCACATATGAGTAAAATCACATGATATTTGTATTTCTGTGACTGAATTATTTTGCTTAGCATAATACACTCTAGCTCCATCCATATGATTGCAAATGCCAAGATTTCATCATATTTGATGGCTGAGTAATATTCCATTGTATTTATATACATCTTCTTTATACATCTATCAGTTGATGAAAATTTGGGCTCTCTTCATTATTTGGCTGTAGCTGATAATACTGTTATAAACATTGGGGTGCATGTGCCCCTTTGTGGGGAAATACGTTCTACTTACATAAATCGGTTAGAAAAAAGCTTAGGGTAGAAAGCCACCACCATGGGGAGAAAGTGTCTGAGGTTAACTACCAGGATATTGTAATGGGATCATGAGTAACTTGTTATATCACCCGCAGGAAATTACTTTCCATCTGATGCCAATATACTATTGAACTTTGATCATAAACTCCACTTGCCTCCCAGACCCCTTGCTTCTTACACAAGTTAGTGATTACTCTCTTATTGTTTTCTCCATATTCACGTGGGTAAATCTTGTTTTCTTCACATTCACCATGTGGGTAATATCACATGAGCTCAATAAATATGGAGATGAAACCCCTGTTAGAACCTCTTGTCTCCTCCCAGACATTAGCCTCTCTCGTATTCCATTCTGCATTTGCTCTCTTGCTAGACATGAAAAAACTCCAGACTCATAGTCTGTAACAGATGGTGACCCCAACATGACAGAAGGCAATGTGAAGCTAACATGATAAGAACCGTACATGAATAGAAGAAAACCCAACATAATAGAAGGCGATTTGACTAGAAGGCAATGTGATAGAAGGCAATGTGATAGCAGAAGACATGATTAGAAGAAAAGCTAATGTGACTAAGAAGTCAATGTGACAGAAGGGGAGGTGACTAGGAGCTGATGTAGCTACAAAGGTGACATGCTAGAAAGTGACATGGCTAGAGGCCAATGTGACTAGAAGCTTATGTAGCTAGGAAGCCAACATAACTCAAGGACTGCAGAACTCTTCAGAACAACTAGAACTCTAAAAAAAAAAAAAAGAAAGAAAGAAAAGTGCACGTGACTACAATCTCTCCTTATGAGGTAAGAGAAAAGCAAAACTATATTAGGATTCCCTGCCACGGAACTTTTGAGAGAATCATTATGGGAGACTTCTTATCCCCAGAACAGAAACAATATATTTGTATAGCACTCCTTAAATTATTAATGATTATCCAGCAACATTGCCCTTGGTTTCCTGAGCAAGGAACCTTTAAACCCTTGACCTAGACATTTGGGAACGAATAGGTAAAACTCTAAAGGCACACTATACAGAAGGCCCCAATGTTCCACCTGAGTTTATTCTCACATGGTCTATTGTCCCTATAGCCATTCTCCCCTTGAGGGCAGATGCTGTTTATGAAGATATAGACCCACACAAAGTAAATAAAAATTTTTCCAAGGAATCTAAGCCTCCTTACTGTCAGCCAAGCCCTTCAGCACCCCTACATCCACAGAATGTTGACTCCCTCCTTTGTCATTGGGAAAAATCTAACCTTTTAAAGGAACAAAAGATTCCCTATAACTATATTCTTACCCCAATGCTACAACCTACTTAGAATGCCTTTACGGTGTTTACAGACCCCTCGGAGAAAACTCACAAGACTTCTTGCCTTTGGAAAACTGGGAAACTTTATCTCATAGTTTTCATAGGTAATTGTTAAGATCAATTTCAAAGGCTTTAGTAACTTAAAAAGTTTTGCTTGCATGATAAATTGGGATTGAATTTGTTGGACATATAGGCCTTTTCTAAATAAGATTGGATTCTAAAGCATTGATTACTAAACAAGACTTATCTCATTTTGGCTTCTTATTGCAGAGAAACTAAGGGTATTTGGGTCTAATGGTAAGCATGCTTTGTGCTTTATAACTTTATGAGGATTTTACTTGTTGTTTGTTTTGTTTTGTTTTTACAAATTTCCAAAGATTTAAATCGTAAATGAAGTCTTTTTGACCAATTAGGCTTCTTTGTTATGTTAAGTTAGTTACTCTGGAAGCACCGTGAAACAAATATTAAGCCTTAGGTTATAGCTCAGTAAATGCTATAACTATCCTAGAGATTATATTCAATTCCTAGTTTTAATGTGTTTTTAGTATAATGTCATCACTTGATATTCTGATTATTGAAGTGTTATGTGCTACAGAAATAACTGAATTTCCTCATCAATTGCATTAGATCTTTTAATCATGTTAATTTCTGAGTCTTTTTGTCAAAGTTTTGTGACTCTTGGACTGCTATAACTACCAGTAGACAGATGATCCTTTCTACTCAAGGAGGCTCTGTTTCCCCTGAACTCTGTCTTTCCCTTTTGTAACTACCCCATACCTACCTCAACTGAGCAATGTTAACCCATAGGTAGGGACATCTCTACACCCCTATTCAGCAGGATGAAGTTACAGAAGATAAGACCATCCACCCTCATCAATATTAAAGATTATAAGGGCTAAAATTGTTCAAGAGGGAATGATGTGGGAAATAAAGCCAGAAGGGAATGGCAGATAAAATTAAATTTCCTTATAATCCACAAGGCCAAGCAATTGTAGAACTAAGCACATAATAAACTTAAAAATATGTTTAAAAATGTGGGGATGACCCATGGTTGTCTACATTAAAGACTCAACTTCTCCTTGAGCATGCTATGATCACTCTTAAATTTTTGAATCTTGACCCTCAAGGACTAATCACAGCTGAGCTACATTCTTCTAAACTAGATAAACCCTCTCATCTTCTCGTGCTGGTTAAAACTTCTCACCTGGGCTTGAGGATATGTTTGTGTTCTTTCAGATTCCCAACCTCTCTGGATTCCCTCTCATTTGGTGAAGCTGTGTCATCGCATGGTGGACACCCCCTGAGTATGTTTCAATCAACCAGGACTTCCAGAGAATGACTCTGAATGAGCGACCACCACTCTCATTTTTTTTCCAAGATGGAAGAAGCCTTTTCATTGGCTCCTCATCCTGTAGCCACTCCATAAACGCAAGTCCTTGACCCTGATATAATATGGGGAAGCCCTAAACACCTGTATAACCAGGCTGGCGATTAAATATGCCCCTGATGTATATCTGATGACCCTGATCTCTGCCACTGTTATTTATTAATCAGGGAAAGGTGATCCATAGGCTTCTTAATCATGGGGGTCCTAGCTACAGTAAGCACTATAGCCCCTGCTACCATTGCTGAAATTAGTCTTCACCACACTGTCAAACTGCACATGTACTCATTCAATTCATCATCAAATCCTCCATTCTAAGCTTCCCTGTGATAGAAAATTTAGATGTAACATTACACCAACAGCTATAATACTCCAAAGATCTAAGACACGAATGGGCTGACTCATGGTCTTTTTGGAAAGACGTTAACCCTCTATTGGATAATGCCCATATCAAATTTTGGATAACTCTGGGAAATGGAATACTTTTACAGTGTCTCTTTTTATACCTTTGCAGAATCCCCCTCCAAACCGCCTGACAGCAAAAGAAGGATCAGAAGCTCATCATGATGGTCCTTGCATGTAAACTTAAGATGACAAAAAAAAAGGAGAACTGTGGGGAAATAGGCTGTACTTGCTAAATGGGTTAGAAAAAAGCTTAAGGTGGAAAGCCATCACCACGAGGTGAAAGTGCCCGAGGTTAGCTAGAGGGATAGTGTGATGGGGTCACGAGTAATTTGTTATATAACCTGCAGTAAATTACTTTCATCTGACTCCAATATACTATTGTACTTTTATCACAAAGTCCACTTGCCTCCCAGACCTTTTGCTTCTTACACAAGCTAATGGTTATTGTATGATTGTTTTCTCTAAATTCATGTGTGTAAGATCTTGTTTTCTTCATGTTCACCATGTGGGAAATATCTTGTGAGCTCAATAAATATGGAGATAAACCCCTGTTTAGAGCTCTTGTCTCTTCCCAGACATTGGCCTCTCTCATATTCAATTCTGCATCCGCTCTCTTGGTGGACAAGAGAGAACTCCAGATTCATAGTCTCTGACACCCCTTTGCATCAGTGTTTTTGTATCCTTTACGTAAATACCTAGTAATTCAATAGTGACTCATAGGGTAGTTCTATTTTTAACGTTTTGAAGAAACTCCCTACTGTTTTCCAGAAAGTGTGCACTAGTCTGAGTTCCCAGCAACAGTGCAAGAGGGTTCCCTTTTCTCCACATCCTTGCCAACATCTTTTGTTTCCTGTGTTGTTAATTTTAGCCATTCTGCCAGGTGTGAGGAGATATCTCATTGTAGTTTGGTTCAGATTTCCCTGATAATGAGTGATGTGGAGAATCTATTCATTTGTTTATTAGCCATTTGGAGATCTTCTTTGGAAAAGTGTCTATTCATGTATTCTACGCATTTCTTAATGGATTATTTGTTTTTTGGATGCTGAGTTTGATAAGTTCTTTATAGATTTTGCATACTATCAGTTATGTCATTTGCAAATATCTTCTACCATTCTGTAGGTTGCCATTCAGTTTTGTTCTTTCCTTCGTTGTGCATAAGTTTTTAATATTTTGAATGTTTATTTATTTTTGAGTGACAGAGAGAGAGCATGAGCAGGGGAGGGGCAGAGAGAGGGGGAGACGCAGAAACCAAAGTAGGCTCCAGTCTCTGTGATATCAGCACAGAACCCGACTTGGGGCTCTAACCCACAAACCATGAGATCATGACTTGAGTCGAAGTCCAGCACTGAACTGACTGAGCCACCCAGACACCCTACTGTGCAGAAGCTTTTTATCTCCATGAAGTCCCAATAGTTCATGTTTGCTTTTGTTTCCCTTGCCTTGGGAGACATGTCTAGTAAATGTTGTGACTGCTGATGTCAAAGTGGTTGCTGTCTATGTTCTCCTGTAGGCTTTATAAGTTCCTGTCTCACACTTTGGTCTTTCATTCATTTTGAATTTATTTTTGTGTATAAGATGTTAGTCCAGTTTCATTCTTCTGCATGTTACTATCCAGTTTCTCCAACACCATTTGTTGAACAGACTGTCCTTTTCACATTGGATATTCTTTCCCGCTTTGTTGAAGATTAGGTGACCATATTTTTGTGGGTCCATTTCTGGGTTTTATATTCAGTTCCATTGATTTATGAGTCTGTTTTGTGCCAATACCATACTTTTATGATCACTACACCTTTGTAATATAGCAGGAAATCCATAATTGTCATGCATCCAGCTTTGATTTCCTTTTTCAAAATTGCTTTGGCTATTCAGGGTCTATTTTAGTTCCATACAAATTTTAGAATTGTTTATTCTAGCTCTGTGAAAATTGCTGGTGGGATTTTGATAGGGATTGCATTAGATGTGTAGATTGCTTTGGGTTGTATATACATTTTAACAATGTTTTTTTTTTCTTTCAGGGGCGCCTGGGTGGCTCAGTCAGTTGAGTGTCCAACTTTGGCTTGGGTCATGATCTTGCAGTCTGTGAGTTCGAGCCCTGCATCAGGCACTGTGCTGACAGCTCAGAGCCTGGAGCCTGCTTTGGATTCTGTGTCTCCCTCTGTCTCTGCCCCTCCCCCGCTCATGCTCTGTCTCTCTCTCTGTCAAAAATAGATAAACATTAAAAAATAAAATAAAAAAAACAATGTTTTTTCTTCCAATCCATGTGCATGGAATATTTTTCCATTACTTTGTTTCATCTACAAGTTTTCGTTAATGTATTTTAGTTCTCAGAGTACAGATATTTTACCTCCTTGGTTAGATTTATTCCTAGGAATCTAATGGATATTGGTATAATTGTAAATGAGATTGAATCCTTGATTTTTTATTTCTGCAGCTTCATTATTAGTGCATAGAAATACAACCGATTTCTGTATATTAATTTTGTATCCTGCAACTTTGCTGAATTCATGTATCATATCTGCCAATATTTTGGTGGAATCCTCCAGGTTTGGTGCATAAAATATACTGTCTGCAAATAGGGAAAGTTTGACTTATTCCTTGTTGATTTGATGCCTTTTATTTATTTTTGCTTTCTGATCAATGAGGCTAGGAATTTTAGTAGTATGTTAAATAACAATGGTGATAGTAGTCATCCTTGTCTTGTTCCTGACCATAGGGGAAAGGCTCTCAGTTTTTCCTCATTGAGGATGATATTAGATGTGTGTCTTTTGTATATGGCCTTTATGATGTTGAGGTACCTTCAGTCTATATTTAGTTGAGGGTATAATAAAGAATGAAGACTGTGTTTTTTTTTTAATGTTTTTCTTCCTGAATCTATGGACAGAATCACATGGTTCTTATTCTTTATTTTATTAGTGTGGTGTTTCACATCGATTAATTTGTGAATATTGAACCAGCCTTGCAACCCAGGAATAAATCCCACTTTATCATGGTGAATAATTATTTTAATTTACACTTGGATTAGATTTGATAGCATCTTGTTGAGAATATTTACATCCATTTTAATCAGGGATATTGGCACATAATACTCATTTTAAATGAGATCTTTGTCTGTTTTTGAATTAAAGATAATGCTGGCCTTATAGAATTAGTTTGTTAATTTTATTTCCATTTCTGTTTTTCAATTTTTTAATGTTTATTTATTTTTGAGGGAGAGAGTCAGAGTGTGAGCGGCAGAGGGGCAGAGAGAGAGGGAGACATATAATCTGAAGCAGACTCCAGGCTCCAAGCCATTAGCACAGAACCCAATGCGGGGCTCGAACTCACAAACCATGAGATCATGACCTGAGCTGAAGTTGGACGCTCAACCAACTGAACCACCCAGGCGCCCCACCATTTCTATTTTTTTGACAAGTTTGAAAAGAATAGGTATTAACTCCTCTTTAAATGTTTGGTAGAATTTCCCTATGAAGCCACCTAACCCTAGAATTTTGTTTGTTGGGATATTTTTGATTATTGATTCAATTTCTTTGTTGGATATGGGTCTGTTCAAGTTTTCTATTTCTTCCTGTTTCAGTAATACAAATAAAAATACGTAGACTGAGCCACTCAAGCATCCCATCCCTCTCTGTTTTTATCTTTCTTCCATTCCCTTCCCCTATGTTTATCTGTTTTTTTTTTCTTAAATTCCACATATGAGTGAAAACATGTGAGATTTGTCTTTCTTTGATTGAGTTATTTCTCTTAGTATAATACACTCTAGTTCCATCCATATTGTTGTAAATGGCAAGATTTCATTCTTTGTCATCACTGCATAATATTCCATTCTATGTATATATACCACATCTTCCTTATCCATTTATCAGTAAATGGACATTTGGGCTCTTTCCATAATTTGGCTATTGTTGATAGTGTTGCTATAAACATTGGGGTGCATGTGCCCTTAAAATCAGAATTTTTTGTATTTTTAGAGTAAATACATAGTAGTGCAATTACTGAGCTGTAAGGTAGCTCTATTTTTAATTTTTGAGGAACCTCCATACAGTTTTCAAGAGTGGCTGCACTAGTTTTCATTTGATCAACAGTGCAAAAGTGTCCCCCTTTCTCTGCGTCCCTACCAACATCCAATGTTTTCTGAGTTATTCATTTTAGCCATTCTGACAGGTGTGCTGTGTGACGTGGTATTTCATTGTGGTTTTGATTTATACTTCCCTGATGATAAGTGATGTTGAGATTCTTTTCATGTGTCTGTTGGCCGTCTGTATGTCTTCTTTAGGTAAGTATCCATTCATGGCTTATTCCCATTTCTTCACTGGATTATTTGTTTTTGGGGTGTTTAGTTTGATAAATTCTTTTTTATTTTGGATACTAACCCTTTATCAGATATGTCACTTGCAAATACTTCTCCCATTCTCTTGGTTTCCTTTTAGTTTTCTTGCTTGTTTCTTTCACTGTACAGAATCTCTTCGTCTTGATGAGGTCCCAATCATTCACTTTTGCTTTTTATTTCTCTTGCTTTTCATTTCTCTTGCTTTTTATTTCTCTTGCTTTTGGAGACATGTATAGCAAGAAATTGATTTGGCTGAGGTCAAAGACATTGCTGGCTTTTTTCTCCTGTTTTGTTGGTTTTCTGTCTCACATTTAGGCCTTTCATCCATTTTGAATTTATTTTTGTGTATGGTGTAAGAAAGTGGTCCAAGTTCATTCTCCTGCATGTTGCTGTCCAGTTTTCCTGGCACTATTTGCTGAAGAGACTTTTTTTTCCATTGAATACTCTTTTCTGTTTTGTTGAAGATGAGTTGGCCATTCATTTTGTGTACATTTCTGGATTCAGTATATCATTTATTTGTGCTCTAATATTTATTATTTATCTTCTTCTATTAGCTTTACGCTTTATTTGCTCTTCCTTTTCTAGCTCCTTTAGGGATAAGATTACACTGTGTATTTGCTTTTGATGTAGACTTGTATTGCTATATACTTCCATAGTATGACCACTTTTGCTGCAATCCAAAGGTTCTGGACTGTTTTGTCTTCATTTTCATTTGCTTCCTTGTATTTTGTTAAAATTCCTCTTTAATTCCATGGTTTACTCATTCATTCATTTTTTTTGATTGCTCGGTTTTTGTTATGTTTTAATTTTTAAAATTATTTTTTAAAGAGAGAGAGAGAATGAGCAGGGGAGAGGGGCAGAGGGAGAATCTTAATCAGACTCTATGTTAAGCATGGGGTCTAACATGGGTCTCAATCCCACAAACCTGGGGTCACAACCTGAGCCAAAATGAAGAGTCAGACAGTCAACCAATTAATCCACCCAGGTACCCCATAACCCCTTCTTTACTAGGATGTTCTTTAAACTCCAGTATTTGTGGTCTTGCCAAATTTTGTCTTCAGTTGACTGCAAGTTTCAGAGTGTGGTCAGAAACGATGCATGGTATGATCTCAATTTCTTTTTGTACCTATTAAGTCTTGATTTGTGGCCCAGTATGTGATCTATTCTGGAAAATGTTCAATGTGCAATTGAACATAATGTGTTATCTGCTACTTTAAGATGAAATGTTCTTAATATATCTGTGAAGGCCACCTGGTCCAGTGTGTCATTCAAAGCCATTGTTTCTTTGTTGATTTCCTCATAATGATCTCTCCTTTGCTGTAAGTGTACTGTTAAAGTCCTGTATTATAGCAATGAATTTCTTTACATATGTTATTCTTTGATTTACATATTTAAGCGCTCCCAGTTGGAGGCATATGCATTTTGAATTGTTATATTTCTTCTTGCATAGATCCTTTTATTATGATATAGTGCCCTTCTTCATTCCATGTTACAGTTTTTGGTTTAAAATCTAGTTCTTTGGTACTAGTAGATTGTCTTTTGAAGTTCAATAGCATGATAAATATTTGTCCATCCTGTCACTTTCAATCCACAGGTTTCTGTAGGTCTCAAATGAATCTCTTGTATATAGCATATAATTGAGTGGTTTTTTTATCCATTTTGATACGCTATGTCTTTTTAAAAATATATGTTATTGTAGTTTTCAATTTAAATTTTAATTAGTTAACACGGTGCAATATTGGCTTTACGAGTAGAATTCAATGACTCACCACTTACACAGTACACCCACTACATATCATAAAAAATGCACTCCTTAATACTCATCACTCATCTAGCCCATCTCCTACCCACCTCCCTCCATCAGTCCTCACGATGTTCTATATTGTTAAGAATCACTTATAGTTTGTTTCCGTTTCTTCTTCTTCTTCCCTTCGCATATGTTAATATCTTTCCTTACATTCCACATATGAGAGAAATCATATGGTATTTTTCTTTCTACGACTGACTTACTTTGCTTCGCATATACACTCTAACCCCATTCATGTCATTGCAAATCACAAGATTTTATTACTTTTGATTGCTGAGTGCTATTCCATTGTTTGCATATACCACATTTTTCTTTTTTTTTCTTTTTTCTTTTTTCTTTTCTTTTCTTTTCTTTTTTATTTTTATTTTTTTCAATATATGATATTTATTGTCAAATTGGTTTCCATACAACACCCAGTGCTCATCCCAAAAGGTGCCCTCCTTAATACCTATTACCCACCCCCCCTCCCCCCCCACCCCCCCATCAACCCTCAGTTTGTTCTCAGTTTTTAAGAGCCTCTTCTGCTTTGGCTCTCTCCCACTCTAACCTCTTTTTTTTTCCTTCCACTCCCCCATGGGTTTCTGTTAAGTTTCTCAGGATCCACATAAGAGTGAAAACATATGGTATCTGTCTTTCTCTGTATGGCTTATTTCACTTAGCATCACACTCTCCAGTTCCATCCACGTTGCTACAAAAGGCCATATTTCATTCTTTCTCATTGCCATGTAGTACTCTATTGTGTATATAAACCACAATTTCTTTATCCATTCATCAGTTGATGGACATTTAGGCTCTTTCCATAATTTGGCTATTCTTGAGAGTCCTGCTATGAACATTGGGGTACAAGTGCCCCTATGCATCAGTACTCCTGTATCCCTTGGGTAAATACCTAGCAGTGGTATTGCTGGGTCATAGGGTAGGTCTATTTTTAATTGTCTGAGGAACATCCACACTGTTTTCCAGAGTGGCTGCACCAATTTGCATTCCCACCAAAGTGCAAGAGGGTTCCCGTTTCTCCCCATCCTCTTCAGCATCTATAGTCTCCTGATTTGTTCATTTTGGCCACTCTGACTTGCGAGAGGTGATATCTGAGTGTGGTTTTCATTTGTATTGCCCTGATGAGGAGCGACGTTGAGCATCTTTTCATGTGCCTGTTGGCCATCCGGGTGTCTTCTTTGGGAAGTGTCTATTCATGTTTTATGCCCATTTATTCACTGGGTTATTTGTTTTTCGGGTGTGGAGTTTGGTGAGCTCTTTAAAGATTTTAGATACTAGCCCTTTGTCCGATATGTCATTTGCAAATATCTTTTACATTCCGTTGGTTGCCTTTTAGTTATGTTGGTTGTTTCCTTTGCTGTGCAGAAGCTTTTTATCTTCATAAGGTCCCAGTAATTCACTTTTGCTTTTAATTCCCTTGCCTTTGGGGATGTGTCAAGTAAGAGATTGCTACGGCTGAGGTCAGAGAGGTCTTTTCCTGCTTTCTCCTCTAGGGTTTTGATGGTTTCCTGTCTCACATTCAGGTCCTTTATCCATTTTGAGTTTATTTTTGTGAATGGTGTGAGAAAGTGGTCTAGTTTCAACCTTCTGCATGTTGCTGTCCAGTTCTCCCAGCACCATTTGTTAAAGAGACTGTCTTTTTTCCATTGTCTGTTCTTTCCTGCTTTGTCAAAGATGAGTTGGCCATACATTTGTCGGTCTAGTTCTGGGGTTTCTATCCTATTCCATTGGTCTATGTGTCTGTTTTTGTGCCAATACCATGATGTCTTGATAATTACAGTTTTGTAATAGATGCTAAAGTCTGGGATTGTGATGCCTCCTGCTTTGGTCTTCTTCTGCAAAATTACTTTGGCTATTCGGGGTCTTTTGTGGTTCCATATGAATTTTAGGATTGCTTGTTCTAGTTTGGAGAAGAATGCTGGTGCAATTTTGATTGGGATTGCATTGAATGTGTAGATAGCTTTGGGTAGTATTGACATTTTGACAATATTTATTCTTCCAATCCATGAGCAGGGAATATCGTTCCATTTCTTTATACCTTCTTCAATTACCTTCATAAGCTTTCTATAGTTTTCAGCATACAGACCTTTTACATCTTTGGTTAGATTTATTCCTAGGTATTTTATGCTTCTTGGTGCAATTGTGAATGGGATCAGTTTCTTTATTTGTCTTTCTGGTGCTTCATTATTAGTGTATAAGAATGCAACTGATTTCTGTACATTGATTTTGTATCCTGAAACTTTGCTAAATTCATGTATCAGTTCTAGCAGACTTTTTTGGAGTCTGTCAGATTTTCCAAGTATACTATCACGTCATCTGCAAAAAGTGAAAGCTTGACTTCATCTTTGCCAATTTTGATGCCTTTGATTTCTTTTTGTTGTCTGATTGCTGATGCTAGCACTTCCAACACTATGTTAAACAACAGCGGTGAGAGTGGACATCCCTGTCGTGTTCCTGATCTCAGGGGGAAATCTCTCAGTTTTTCCCCATTGAGGATGATATTAGCTGTGGGCTTTACATAAATGGCTTCTATGATGTTTAAGTATGTTCCTTCTACCCCTACTTTCTCGAGGGTTTTTATTAAGAAAGGGTGCTGAATTTTGTCAAAGGCCTTTTCTGCATTGATTGAAAAGATCATATGGTTCTTATCTTTTCTTTTATTAATGTGATGTATCACGTTGATTGATTTGTGAATATTGAACCAGCCCTGCATCCCAGGAATGAATCCCACTTGATCATGGTGAATAATTCTTTTTATATGCCGTTGAATTCGATTTGCTAGTATCATAATGAGAATTTTTGCATCCATATTCATCAGGGATATTGGCCTCTAGTTCTCTTTTTTTACTGGGTCTCTGTCTGGTTTGGGAATGAAAGGAATACTGGCTTCATAGAATGAGTCTGGAAATTTTCCTTCCCTTTCTATTTCTTGGAATAGCTTGAGAAGGATAGGTATTATCTCTTCTTTAAATATCTGGTAGAACTCCCCTGGGAAGCCATCTGGTCCTGGACTCTTATTTGTTGGGAGATTTTTGATAACCGATTCAATTTCTTCGCTGGTTATGGGTCTGTTCAAGCTTTCTCTTTCCTCCTGATTGAGTTTTGGAAGAGTGTGGGTGTTTAGGGATTTGTACATTTCTTCCAGGTTGTCCAGTTTGTTGGCATATAATTTTTCATATTATTCCCTGATAATTGCTTGTATCTCTGTGGGATTGGTTGTAATAATTCCATTTTCATTCATGATTTTATCTATTTGGGTTATCTCCCTTTTCTTTTTGAGAAGCCTGGCTAGAGGTTTATCAATTTTGTTTATTTTTTCAAAAAACGAACTCTTGGCTTCGTTGATCTGCTCTACAGTGTTTTTAGATTCTATATTGTTGATTTCTGCTCTGATCTTTATTATTTCTCTCTTCTGCTGGGTTTGGGGTGTCTGCTGTTCTGCTTCTAATTCCTCTAGGTGTGCTGTTAGATTTTGTATTTGGGATTTTTCTTGTTTCTTGAGATAGGCCTGGATTGCAGTGTATTTTCCTCTCAGGACTGCCTTCTCTACATCCCAAAACGTTGGGATTGTTGTCTTTTCATTTTCATTTGTTTCCATATATTTTTTGATTTCTTCTCTAATTGCCTGGTTGACCCACTCATTCTTTAGTAGGGTGTTCTTTAACCTCCATGCTTTTGGAGGTGTTCCAGACTTTTTCCTGTGGTTGATTTCAAGCTTCATAGCATTGTGGTCTGAAAGTATGCATGGTATAATTTCAATTCTTTTATACTTATGAAGGGCTGTTTTGTGACCCAGTATGTGATGTATCTTGGAGAATGTTCCATGTGCACTGGAGAAGAAAGTATATTCTGTTGCTTTGGGATGCAGAGTTCTAAATATATCTGTCAAGTCTGTGTGATCCAATGTGTCATTCAGGGCCCTTGTTTCTTTATTGACCGTGTGTCTAGATGATCTATCCATTTCTGTAAGTGGAGTGTTAAAGTCCCCTGCAATTACCACATTCTTATCAATAAGGTTGCTTATGTTTATGAGTAATTGTTTTATATATTTTGGGGCTCCTGTATTCGGCGCATAGACATTTATAACTGTTAGCTCTTCCTGATGGATAGACCCTGTGATTATTATATAATGCCCTTCTTCATCTCTTGTTACAGCCTTTAATTTCAAGTCTAGTTTGTCTGATATAAGTATGGCTACTCCAGCTTTCTTTTGGCTTCCAGTAGCATGATAAATAGTTCTCCATCCCCTCACTTTCAATCTGAAGGTGTCCTCAGGTCTAAAATGAGTCTCTTGTAGACAGAAAATAGATGGATCTTGTTTTTTTATCCATTCTGATACCCTATGTCTTTTGGTTGGCGCATTTAGTTCATTTACATTCAGTGTTATTCTAGAAAGATACGGGTTTAGAGTCATTGTGATGTCTGTTTTATGCTTGTAGCGATGTCTCTGGTACTTTGTCTCACAGGATTCCCGTTAGGATCTCTTGTAGGGCTGGTTTAGTGGTGACGAATTCCTTCAGTTTTTGTTTGCTTAGGAAGACCTTTATGTCTCCTTCTATTCTAAATGACAAACTTGCTGGATAAAGGATTCTCGGCTGCATATTTTTTCTGTTCATCACATCGAAGGTCTCCTGCCATGCCTTTCTGGCCCTTTTCTGTGGGCGTCTCGTCTGCGCTTGCCTCCGGAGACTCCGTTCTGCTAATCCTGTGGCGGTTTTCTGGGTTATTTAGGCAGGTGTAGGTGGAATCTAAGTGATCAGCAGGGCGTGCACTGAGTCCAGCGTCCTCCTATGCCACCATCTTCCCTGTTCCCTTACCACATTTTTCTTTATCCATTCATCGATGGATGAACATTTGCTCTCTATCCATATTTTTGCTATTGTTGATAATGCTGCTGTAAGCATTAGGTTACATGTACACGTTCAAACCTGTATTTTTGTATAATTTTAATAATTTTTAAGAGTTCAATTGCTGGATCATAGGGTAGTTATTTTTTACTTTTGTGAGGAAACTTCATCCTCTTCTCCAGAGTGGCTGCACAAGTTTGCATTCCCACGAGCAGTGCAACAGGGTTCCCCTTTCTGCACATCCTCACCAACATCCTGAGTTGTTAATTTCAGCCATTCTGACAGGGGTGAGGTGTGCGGTGGTATCTCATTGTGGTTTTGATTTGTATTTCACTGATGATGAGTGGTATTGAGCATCCTTTCATGTGTCTGTTAGACATCTGGGTGTCTTCTTTTGACAAATATCTATTCATGTCTTCTGCCCATTTCTTCATTGTTTGTTTTTCTTGGGGAGGGGTATTGTGTTTGATAAGTTCTTTATATATATTGGATACTAACCCTTTGTTAGATATGTCATTTGCAAATATTTTTCCCCATTCAGTAGGCTGCCTTTAATTTTTGTTGATTGTTTCCTTAACTGTGCAGAAACTTTTTATCTTAATGAAGTCCCAATAGTTCATGTTTGCTTTTGTTTTCCTTGCCTTTGGTGACATGTCTCATAAGAAGTTGCTCAAGCCAGGGTCAAATAGGTTGCTGCCTTTGCTCTCCTGTAGGATTTTCATGGTCTCCCTTCTTGCATTTAGGTCTTTCTTTCATTTTGAACTTATTATTGTGTATGGTGTGAGAAAGTGGTCCAGTTTCATTTTTCTGCATGTTGCTTTCTAGTTTTTGCAACACCGTTTGTTGAAGAGACTGTCTTTTTTCCCATTGGATATCCTTTACTGCTTTGTTGACGATTACTTGACCATATAGTTGTGAGTTCATTTCTGGATTTTCTATTCTGTTCCATTGATCTATGCATCTGTTTTTGTGCCAGTACCATACTGTCTTGATGACCACAGCTTTGTAATATAACTTGAAATCTGGAATTATATGGTCTCCAGTTTTAGTTTTATTTTTATTTTTCAGGATTGCTTTGTCTATTCAGGGTCTTTTGTAGTTCTATATACATTTTGGGATTATTTGTTGTAGCTCTGAGAAAACCTTGATTCCAAAACCAGACAAAGATTCCACTAAAAAGGAGAATTACAGACCAACATCCCTGATGAATATGGATGCAAAGATTCTCAACAAGACTAGCAAATCAAATTCAACAATACATTGAAAGAATTATTCACCATGATCAAATCAGATTTATTCTTGGACTGTAAGGGTGGTTCCAAGAATTAATACCTATGTTTCTCAACCTATTCCAAAAAAAAAAAAAGAGAAAAAGAAATGGAAGGAGAACTTCCAAACTCATAGTATGAGGCCAGCATTAATCTAGTTTGAAAACGAGTAAAAGACCTGATTAAACAAGAGTAGAGGCCAATATTCCTGATGAACATGTATGCAAAATTTCTCAACAAAAATTAGTAAATCAAATCCAGAAGTACATTAAAAGAATTGTGCACCATATTCACGTGGGATTTATTCTTGGGTTGCAAGGTTGGTTCAATATTTGCAAATCAATCAATGTGATACACCACATTATTAATATAAAGAATAAGAACCATATGATCTTTTCAATAGATGCAGAAAAAGGCAATTGACAAAGTAAGACGTTCATTCTTGATAAAAACCTTCCACAGAGTAGGGATAGATGGAACATACCTCAACATCATAAAGGCCATATATGAAATACCCACAGTTAAAAGCATCCTCAATGGGGAAATACTGAGAGTCTTTTCCCTACAATCAAGAACAGGACAAGGATGTCTTCTCTCAACATTACTATTTAACATAGTACTGGAAGTAGTAGCCTCAGCAGAGAACAAAAAGAAACAAAGAGCACACAAACCAGCAAGGAAGAGGTCAAATTTTCACTATTTGCATTTGACATGATAATCTTTATAGAAAACCTGAAGGATTCCAGCAAAAAATTGCTAGTACTAATACATGAATTCAGTCAATTTGCCAGATATAAAACCAGCATACAAAACCTGTATTCCTATACTCCAATAATGAAGCAGCAAAAAAAGGATTAAAGGAATCCATTCTGTTTTCAACTTCACCAAAACAATAAGATACTTAGGAATGAATTTAACTAAATAGGTAAAAACTCTGTACTCTGAAAAGTGTTGTATACAACACTTATGAAAAAAAATTTAAGAGCACACAAAGAAATGGAAAAGCATTCCATGTTCATGAATGGAAGACAAAACATTGTTAAAATGTCTATACTACCCAAAGGAATCTACATGTTTAATAACCTATGTCTTTTGTTTTGATTATTTAGTCTATTTACATTCAGAGTGATTATTAATATATATGAATTTAGTGTCATTGTATTGCCTGTAAAATCATTCTTTCTAGACATTTTCTGTTCCTTTCTATTCTTTGTTGCTTTTGTTATTTCTTTCACACTCAATGTGTCCTCTTTAATATTTCTTGCAGGGCTGGGTTAGTGGTCACAAACTCATTTAGTTTTAGTTTATCTAGGATCCTCTTTGTCTCTCTCTCTATTCCAAATGACAGTCTTGCTGGATAAAGCATTCTTGGCTGTATATTTTTCCCATTCATCATCTTGAATACATCATGCCACTCCCTTCTGGCCTGCCAAGTTTCTGTGAAGATATCTGCTGCAAAACTTATTTTTCCTCTCTTATAGGTTAGGGATTTATTTTCCCTTGCTACTTTCAGGATTCATTCATTATCTATGTAACTTGCAACTTTTAATATGATATGTCTTTGTGTTAGCCTGCTTTTGTTGATTTTGATGGGAGTTCTCTGTGCCTCCTGGATTTGGATGTCTTTGTACTTCTCCAGATTAGGGAAATTTTCAGCTGTAATTTGCTTGAATATACATTCTGCTCCTTTTACCCTCTTTTATTTTTCTGAGACTCTTATGATATGAATATTTTTTATGCTTTATGGAGTTCCTGAGTTCCCTAAGTCTACATTGTGATCCAATAGTTTCTCCCTTTTATTTTCAGCTTCATCATTTCCCATAATCTTATCTTTATTATCACTCATTCCTCTGCTTATCTTTGTTATTAGTTATTCATTCCTCTGCTTCTTTCTTCCTTGTGGTCATTCCACCAGTAGGTTTTGCATCTCCATTAAGCATGTTTCTATGTCTGCTTGCCTAGTGTTTAGGTATTTTATCTGTGAAATAACTCCCTGAGATTTCTATGATTTTCTCAAGCCCAGATAGTATCCTTATGACTCTTGTTTTAAAAAGTAGTCAGGCATATTGCCTATATCTGCTTTGATTAGAACTCTGGTCATGATCTCTTCTTGTTCCCTTTTTTGGGATGAATTCCTCTCTTGGCATTTTGTCTAGTTCTTTGTCATCTGTGTGTTAGGAAAGCCTATTATGTTTCCTTCTCCTTCCATGATGTGGCCTCTTTTCTCCTTCTAGTTGTACATTTTGTTCTGTCAGTACTCAGATCAATTTCATGGGTGTTTCAAATGAATTGATATTTATCTACCTGTGTTCAAGGTGTGAGGTAAGCTTAATGTCATCCTACTACACCAATATTAACTGTTCTTTGAATTCTAATAATTTATTTCTTATATATAGTAAAGCAATTGATTTTTGTATACTAATCATATCCTGCAACATGGTTCTAATTTCTTGTTAAATCCACAAGTGTTTATGTATATGTGGGAGGGTTGGAATTTTCTACATTGGCATGTCATCTGTGAACATAGTTTAATTTCTTCCTACCCAATTGATACTCAATATTTCATTTTCTTATTTTATTGCATTAGATAGGGTTTTGGTACAATAATGAAGAATGAGAGTGATGATATTGGGCATTTTTGTTTTGTTTCTATGAATAATGAGGAAGCATTAAGTTTTTCTTCTATAATTATGATGTTATCTGTTGTTTTTTGTAGATTTTCTTTACCAGGTTGAGTAAGTTCCCCTCTATTCTTGGTTTGGTGAGTTTTTGTGATAAATACGTTTTGGATTTTATAAACTCATTTATATTATTGATATGATCATGCAAGGTTTCTTCTTTACTCCATTAATTTGTTCAATTACACTATTGATTTTCAAAGTTGAACCAGTTTTGCATACCTGAAACTGTGTAATTCCTTTCATATCATCTTGGATTTGATTTGCTGGTATTTTGTGGAGGATTTTGCCACTATACTTATGGGATATATTGGTTTGCAGTTTTTTGTTGTTGCAATGTCTTTATCTGATTCTTGGTATTAGGGTAAATCTGGCCTTATAGTCTGAGTTATAATGTGATTCCTTTTTTTCTATTTTATGAAAGAAATTTCAGACAATTGGGATAGTTTCTTCTTTACATATTTGTTTGAATTCACAAGTGAACCCATGTAAGACTGGAACTTTCTGTTTTTGGAGTTATTAACTATTGATTCAATATTTTCATAGATATAGGTCTATTCAAAGTGTCTATTTCTCCTTGTGTGACTTTTTATAGATTGTGTCTTTCAAAGAATTGTTTTATTTCATCTAGATTGTCAAATCTATAAGCATAGAGATGTTTATAATATTATTTTATTATCTTTTGGTAACTGTGGTATCTGTAGTGGTACAGATACAAAAATTTTTAAATTTCTGATATTAGTAATTTGTGTCTTCTTTTTTTTTTTCTTAGTTACTGTGGCTAGAGCTTTATGAATTTTATTGATTCTTTCAGAGAATCAGATTTTGATGTCATGGATTTTGTCTACTGATTTCCTGGTTTCAATTTTATTTATTTCTACAGTTGTTGTCTGTGTTATTTTTTCTCCCTCTTACTTTGTATTTAATTTTTTCTCGTTTTATTAGTTTCCTAATATGGAAGCTTAGATTGTTGATTTTATATCTTTCTTCTTTTCTAATATGTGCATTCAATGCTAAACATTTCCTTATAAACATTTTTCACCTATTTCCACTAATTTCGGTAAGTTGTACTTTCATTGTCATTTAGTTCAAATATTGTTTAATTTTTTCCGAGTCTTTTTGGCTAATTTTATTTATTGTGTTTAATCTCTAAGCATTTTGTGGTTTTCTACTTATCTTTCTCTTGCTGATTTCTATTTTAATTCTATTGTGTGAATATATACTGTATGGTTTCTACTCTTTAAAATTTGATAAGGTGTGTTTTGTGACCTAAATTATGATCTCCTTTTGTGAATGTTCCATGTGAGCTTGAAGTGTATTTGTATTTTGCTTTTGGTGGGTGAAGTATTTTATAAATGTCAGTTAGATTCAATTTATTGATTATTCTTTTCAGCTCAACTATGTCTTTACTGATGTTCTTTCTGCTGGATCTATCCATTACTGACAGAGGGGTATTGATCTTTTCCAAATGCAATAATGGATTTATCTATTTCTCCTTGAAGTTCTGTCAGATTTTTTTCTCACACACTTTGACACTCACTTTTTAGACACACACACATTAAGAATTGCTATGCCATCCTCAAAAATTGACTCTTTTATCATTATGTAATAGCTCTCTTTATTCCTGGTAATTTTTCTTTTTTTATGAAGTTAACTTTATCTGAAATTAATACAGCTACCATTGTTTTCTTTGGTTAATGTTAGCATGGTATATATTTCTCTAACCCTTTGCTTTTAATCTTTATGTGTCTTTATATTTAAAGTGAGTCTCAAATATATAGTAAATAAAATAGTATTATACTGCAAAAAAAAAAAGGAGAAAATAAATCAATGAAAGAGAATAAAGAACCCAGAAGTTAACTCAGGCTTATATGGTCAATCTATGACAAAGGAGACAACAATATACAATGGGGAAGAGACCATCTCTTTAATCAATAGTGTTCAGAAAATTGGAAAGATCCATGAAAAAGAATTAAATTGGATCACTTTCTTCACAATATACAAACATAAACTCAAAATGGATTAAAGACCTTAATATAAGACATAAAATAATAAAACTCTTAAAAGAAAATATAAGCAATAAACTCTTGGACATCAGTCTTAGCAATACTATTTTTAGATATGTCTCCTCAGGTAAGGATAGTAAAAGCAAAAAAATAAATAAATAAAAATAGACTGCATCAAACTAAAAATTTTTGCACAGCAAATAAAGCCATCAATAAAATAAAAAACAACAGTCTACTAAATGGGAAAAGATTTTTGTAAATAATATATCCCATAATGAGTTAATATCCAAGATATATAAGCAACTCATACAATTCAACACTAAAAAAATAACTGATTTTTAAAACAGGCAGAGGACCTAGAGATAGATTTCCAAAGAAGTAATGCGGTTGCCCAACAGACACATAAAAAAATACTCAACATCACTAAGGATCAGGGAAATGCACTTCAAAGGAAGATTTAGATATCATCTCATATGTCTTAGGAGGGCTAATATATTTAAAAAGAAAAAAATAACCACTGTTGCCTAGGATGTGGGGAGAAAGGGAACCCTCACACACTGTTGGTGGGAATGTAAATTGGTACAACCAGTGTGGAAAACAGTTTGGAGGTTCCTCACAAAATTAAAAGTAGTCATACCATATGATCAAGTAATTCTAATTCTAGGTATTTACATAAAAAAGTGAAAATATTAATTCAAAAAAATATATATGCACCCTTATGTTTATCACAGAATTCTTTACAATAGCCGAGATATGGAAGCAACCTAAATGTTCATTTATGGCTGAATGAATAAACAGGATGTGAGATACACGTATCTATATATATGTTTCTCTATATAACTTATATACATATAATAATATATAATATTATATATAGTTATGGTATACACACACACACACACACACACACACACACACATATATATTCATTCCATAAAAAAACGTATTTAAGTGTCCCATTTGTGACAACACAGACAGACCTAGAGGTAATTATGTTAAAAGATAGACAAACATCATAGAAATAAAATTCAAAATGGAGTAAAATCCTAAATGTGAGATTAGAAACCATAAAAATCTTAGAAGAGAACACAGGTAGTAAACACTTTGAAATCAGTCACAGCACCTTTTTTCTAGATATGTCTTCCAAGGCAAGGGAAACAATAGCAAAAATAAACTAAAAATAGAAGGCTTCTGCAAGGCAAATGAAACAATCTATAAAACTAAAAGGCAATTATGGAAAGAGTCCAAATTTCCATCGACTGATGAATTGATAAAGAAGTGGTGGTATATATATATACAATGTAATATTACTCAGCCATAAAAAAGAATGAAATCTTGTGGGGTGCCTGGGTGGCTCAGTCAGTTAAGTGTCTGGCTTAGGCTTAGGTCATGATTTTGCAGTTCGTTGGTATGAGCCCTGTGTTAGGCTCTGTGCTGACAGCTTGGGGCCTGAAACCTCCTTTGGATTCTGTGTCTCCATCTCTCTGCCCTTTCCTTGCTCATGCTCTCCCTTTCTCTCAAAGAATAAACTTTAAAAAAACATTTTTTTAAAAAAAGGAATGAAATTTTGACATTTTCAATGACATAAATGGAACTAGAGTGTATTATGCTAAGCAAAATGTCAGTCATAGAAAGACAAATTCCATATAGTTTCACTCATGTGGAGTTTAAGAAACAAAACAGATGAACATATGGGAAAGGAACAAAAAGAAGGAGACAAACCATACAAGGCTCTTAACTACAAAGAACAGACTGAGGGTTTCTGGAAGGGAGTTGGGCAGGAGATAGGCTAAATGAGAGATTGGTATTAAGGAAGGCACTTGTGATGAACACTGGGTGTTATATGTAAGTGATGAAACACTAACATTTACTCCTGAAACCAACATTACATTATATGTTAACTAACTAGAATTTGAATAAAAACTTGAAACAAATCAAAACAAACAAAAAAAGAAGCAAGCTAATAATGTTTAAGCATTTACATCAGAACTTGGTACATTGTAAATGATGAAAAAGCATTTGCTAAATGAATACATAATACTAAATTTATGTTGCAAAGAAAAGTAAATAAAATTAAATTCAAAGGCAAAAGAGAGAAGGAAAAGATTCTAGTGGAGATTAAATAAATAGAGAAATGGAAAAAATAGAGAAAATTAAAAACTTAAAAATTCAAAATTTGGTTTTTCAAAAAGATCAGCAAAATCAAGAAACCTTTGAATAAACTTACTAAGAAAGAAAGAGAGAAGACTCAAATTAACAAAGTTAGAATGAAAGAAAAGCCATTACTACTGACCCTACAGCAATAAAAGGAATTATAAGGAACTACTGTGAACTAATGTATGCCAAAAAATTAGATAACCTAGATGATTGGACACATTCTTAGAAATATATAACCTGCCAATACTGAATCTGGAAGAAATAGAAAATCTAAATATACCTATAAAATACAAAGTAATTAAATTAGTCATTAAAAAAAATCTCCACTCCCAAACACAAGTACAGAGGGTTTCACTGGTGAATTCTCTGTCACATTTATAGAAGAATTAGTATCATTTGTTTCACGGACTCTTCCAAATAGAAAATAAAAGAAATTTTTCTTAATTAAATCAACAAGGCCAATATTATCCTGATGCAAAAAGAAAAAAATACATAAGAAAATAAAACTACTGACTGGTATCTCTTATAAATATAGATATAAAAATCCTTAAGAAGATATTATCAAAATAAATCCAGTAATATATGAATAAGATATGTCCAGATGAAGAAGCATTTCTCCTAGGGATTAAAAGTGGTTTTAACATGCAAAAATTAATTAATATAATTTATTATATCAACAGAATAAAGGACGAAATCCACATGATTATTTTGATAGATGTAGCAAAAACATTGTATACAATTAAATGTCCCATCATGATTAAAACCATCAACACATTAGGAGAGGAAGAGAATTTCCTCAACCTGGTAAAGGGCATCTATGAAAATAATCTACAGCTAACATCACAGTTAATGGGCAAAAACACACTGTTCTCCACTGCAGTCAGAAACAAGAACATGAAAGGGAACAAAAGGAACAGGAAAATTGTATCCACTTGTACTACTTCTATTCAACATTGTACTGAAAATTCTAACAAGGGGAATCATGTAAAAAGAAATTTATATTAGGAAAAAACAATTAAAGTTATATCTGTTCACAGAAGACATGCTCTAATAATAGAAAACCCTAAAGATTCCACAAAAAACCTTATTATAACTAATAAACAAGTTCAGCAAATTTGCAGGATGTACATCAATTCACAAAAAATAGTTTTATTTAAATATACTAGCCAAGAAAAATTTTAAAAAGTTAAGAAAACAATGATATTTGCAATAGCATAAAAATAACAAATACTAAGAAATGAATTTAGAAAAGAAGTGCAAAACTCATTATCTGACAAATATAAAAACATCATTGGAAAAATTTAAAAAGATCTGGAGTGACCCAATCATCATAATCAAATAACATTTTCCCTCCAAGAAAATCTCACCCACAGGTGAAAAGCCCTTTGTAGAAGTCCAGGAATCCAGCAGAGAAGTTTCAGCACACCATTAGAGAGGGAAAAAAAAAAAAAAAGAACTGAGTTTGCATGCACTAAAGAATGTAAGAGGAATGGTTTCACTTAACCCACATTACCCCTCCCACATAATTGCAGAACAGTTCAGTATCAAGACAGAATTTCTCAGCTCATGATTTTTCCCACAGAAAAAAAAACGAGAGCATGTGAGTGAGTGAGTGCCTGCCATCTCCAGCTATTTGAAATGCAGCCAAAAAGACCCACTTCTTTCTCATCTCAACCAGAATACTGACATGTGCCATGTGACTGGGAGGAAGGGATCAGCTGGGAGAATAGCAGGCAGGGTTCTTGGAGGGAATCAAAGGAATGTGGATCTTACCAAGCAGGTATGTCATGGACTGTTTCAGAAAGCCTGCCCACATGCCACTGGGGATGCTTTGCCTGTGGATGTCCCCCTTAATGGCCCATAGGGACCTGAAATTCTCTATGTGTTTTACCACATACATAGCTCCCATCTCAAGACTGGGTCCTTGTGCAAACTCCCAATGGCAATGAGACCAAATCTTTACAGATAGCTAGTTAGGTGTGCAGAAATTTGGCCTGAATCTCTGGAATTGGTAAAAACTTCACAAACTTAGGGATTCAGCACCACCCTATGGAAAATAAAAAAAGAAGCTATCAGCACTCAGCCTGGTTTTGCAGGATTGAGAGAAGACATACTATCTTAAGGATTTTTCCCCAAGGGGGAAAAGGAAGTGTACAGCAGGTATTCTCAGAGAAAAGTTATGAGAAAGCTTTAGAATCCCTACAGGGCTAATATAAGGTATTTGTCTCTCAACACCAGTCAATAAGACCTGAGGAGGTGACTGATTCTTCAAATATAAAGAGAGAACAAGACGTCAAGGAAACATGACAACACCAAAGGAACACAATAATTTTGCAGTAACCAACTCCAGGAAATGAATATATTTGATTTTTCCAGTAAAGATTTCAAAATAGTTGTTTTAAGGAAGTTCAGTGAACTACAAGTATACACAGAAAGACAGTTTAATTAAAGAAATAAATAAATACATGAACAAAATGAGAAGCTCAAAACAGAGATAAAAATTATAAAACAGAACCACACAGAAATTCTGGAGATGAAGAATACAATAAATGAGTAAAAATGAAGTAAAAAGCATAAATATCAACTTAAAGCAAGCAAAAGAGTCTTTGAAGAAGAAGATAGATATTTTGACAATATCCAGTCAAAAGGGAAAAGAGATAAAAGAAAGAAAAAGAGTAAAGAAAACATGTATTAACTATAGGACACTGTTAACAGGAAAAAAAAAATCTATGCATTATTGGAGTACCAGAAGAAAGAAGAGGGAGAAAGGGCACAAAGCTTATTTAAGGAAATAATGACTGACTGCTTCAGATTCTGTGTCTCTCTGTCTTTCTCTGCCCCTTCCCCGCTCACACTTTGTCTCTCTCTGTCAAAAATAAATAAGCACAAATTTTTTTTTAGATAAAAAAATAGAAAGAATGGCTGAGAACTTCCCAAATCCAGGGAGATATTTTAACATTCAAGTTTAAGTAGCTCATAAGTCACTCCAAAACTATAACCCAAAATTGTCTTCACTAAGACAAATTATAATAAAACTCTTCAAAGTTAAAAGCTAAGGGAGAATTTTAAAACAGCAAGAGACAAAACAACCCTTACATACAAGGAAACCCATATATATATATATATATATATATATATATATATATATATATATATATCAGCTATTAATACATCCTGGCATTTGCAATGACATGAATGCATCAAAGAGCATTATGATAAGTAAAATAAGTCATACAAAGAAAGACAAATACTGTGTGGTTTCACTTATATGTGGAATCTAAAAAAAAAGAAAATGAATGCATAAAAACAGAAGGTAAATGGTGATTTTCAGGTGCTAGAGGTTGGGGGAAATGGGCATATGTTGGTCAAAGGGTGCAAACTTCCAAGTATAAAATAAATAATCTCTGGAATCTAATGTACATCCTGGTGAATAGTTAATAACACTATTGTATATTTGAAAGTTGCTGAGAGAGTACATCTTAAATGTTATCACACACACACACACACACACACACACACGGTAATTATGTGAAGTGATGGAAGCATTAACTAACCTTATTGTGGTAATAATTTTGCGATATATATGTGCATCAAATCATGACATTATATACCTTAAATATACACAATGTTATATGTCAAGTATATGTCAGTAAAGATGGGAGGGGAACTCATCATCAGTGTTAATAATTCTAATCCCCACCCACCAGATTAGTACTGATGGATATGAACACCCACCTAAATCTAAGTTAGGTTTGCTATGAGTTTATAAGTATTATGATTAATAATTGGAGATTCTTCCAAAGGACAGATCAGTAGCTGAGACAACCTCCAGGCTTAACCTCATTCCTATACTAAAAGTAACAATTTAGAAATCAAACTGAGAGGCTGTATGGCAACAGGTTAACAGTTAATATTTCAGTATGGATAATGGGATTGTTCGTGGTTTTATTTTTCTTCTTGCTTATCTGTATTTTGTAAATTCTCTACAATAAATGTAAATTACTTTAAAAGAAAGAAATAGCATTTGATAAAATTCAACAATTATTTTTGATAAATCAAAAATGTTAGCAAAGTGTGACATAAAATAAATACCTTAATTTCATAAAAGGCATCTACACAAAAATGACACTTAATATATGTAATCATTTCACTTGAGATTTGGAAGGAAAATGGATACACATTATTTCTACCTACATTCAATGTTGTACTGAAAATCCTAAATAGTACATAATTATAGAGAAAACAATGGAGTGTTAAAAAAATCTTCACATTTTATTTATACATGCGTGGAAATCCTGAAAGAATACTCACCCAAAACTGGAATTAATTAGGGAATATATTTTGTTTACAAATGAACAAAAATTAATTTATTTCTATAAACTTAACAAAACAGAAAATGAAGTTTAAAAATGAGAGTAATTACATCATCAAAAATATCAAATATACATAAGAGTAAATCTCATGTTATGCAAAACCTCAAGAAGAAAACGAACATAAACTATAAAAACCATATTATTGTATGATTTGTATCTCAATAAAGCTGTTTAAAAAAAGTAGTGCAGCCAATATTAGGGGCATACTGTTATTGAGAGTATTCACACTTGACCTCTAAGTACAGAGGGGAATTCCATTTCCTTACAACTTATTTCCCTGAAAAAAGGTGGTTTTTTGTTTGTTGTTGTTTTGTTTTCTTTTCTTTTACTACATTTATTTATAAGCTCACTCAGTCTGTTTATTCACTTCATCTTTAGGGAGGTGATTTAGGGTAGTGACTTTTTTTGAATAGTAAATTTGATCACTTCCTCACCTTTGTGGTTAACTTTCTTCCTTCAGCCCACATCAACTTAATTATTGATAATTAAGCATATTAGCTTAGGTGAGACTTATAAGTGAGCCTGGTTATGGACAGCACTAGTTATTCTCTATGACTCCTTTCCATCATACATAAAAACAACTGTTTGATTGAATAAGTCTTTCTAATATGGGATCTGTATCAGTAGTCACTCTTGACCACAGACATAATTAATCTACAAACCTAACCTCTATCAGTAATAAGTGGTGAAATTTTATCTCAGTCTGTTTTTCGTTTTTAAAATGCCTTATTTTTTTCATAGCTGGACAAGGAATAGTGTTGTTGCTAATTAGTTTTATTTTCAGATAATTAAACATATACTGGCATAAATGCAGTAGTACATATACAAATTTTTTGTGTTATAAAGAATCAGTAAATTTATAATTATTTCCTACTGCAGTGCTGAATGCAAAGAAGATGCTTAATATATGATAATATTGCTTAAATAGCCAGAACAGAACTAACTACTTATTTTTATATAAAACTTTGAAATAATTTATCTTTTATCAATACCTAGGTATTCAAACTCAATATTTACAACATTAACACTTATAACTGACTAGCATTTCAAATAATATTTTCTCATCTTTTATGCAAATGGATAAATTTTTAAAATGATCAGCCGGATCTGACATATGATTCTTTGGCCAAATATTAACAACAACAAAGCACATTAGACTTAAGTTGATCTAGGCTGAAGGAAGAAAGTTAACCACAAAGGTGAGGAAATGATTCAAATTGTTAAAACTACAAAACAACAAAATTCTAATAGGATAATGAAAGTGTTTCTTAAGCACAGAGTTAAACAAAACTGAAGATTCATAAATGTATGACCTCAATAAGAATGTATTACAGGTGATTTCTTTATTTTAAGCACTCGAATAAGTATCTTAATTATGCACTGATGTAAATGAAAGTCACATATTAAAATACTATCAATATGTGGTTGGTTCTGTGATGGACTTATTCAAAAAGAGTTAATGTTTGGAGGAGAGCTAACATACTGGCATAGTAGGAGGACCCTAGGCTCATCTCATCCTTGCAACAAAACTGGGTAACAATCAAATCATTCTGAATACCCAAGAAATCGACCTGAGAACTGACAGAAGAAACTTCATAACTAGATAGAGAGAAGAGGTCACATCAAGGAAGGTCGGAAGTGCAGAGACATGGTTTGGAGGAGAAAGGCATCATGGGTGCTGTAGAGGGGAGGGAGCCCTGATTGTGGAGAAAGACAAGAGACAGTGGAGTGCATAGGGATATGCACAAGAAGAACATTTCCCCAAAGCAATTGGCTAGGAAAACAAAATGGGTTGATTTTTGTGTGTTTTTGTGTGGCATTCAAAGACTGGAGTTTTAAAGTTAAGTGGTCCTGGCTTAGATAGAGCCCTGAAGGCACTACTTTAGTCCTGGAAAGAAGGCACAATACAACCCTCTGGCACACTGCCCAATCTGAGGATATCCTAAAATACATGGGTAAAGATTTTTTGCTCTTCTTGGAGGGCATCTGTGAGAAATGACTTTCACAGAGACACCTCTTCAGGAACAAAAGAGCTTGTGGGTTTTTTTTTTTTTTTTATCTTCTTCACTCCTCAGCAGAGGGGCAGAGATACTGCTTTAGGGCTGCTAACCCAGACACTGGCTGTTTACCTGCTTTGCTCCAAATCCCAAGCCCCTTCACTCTGGTGCCATAATCATGCTCAGAGCACACCTGCATCCATCTCAGCATGGCAAGACCCTCTCCCAGAAGACCAGAACAGATCCCACCACAGCATGTCCTTCAAGTTTGGAGTTTGAAATTCATCAGGCTTGGCTGGTATAGAGCCCAAATTGCACTGTGCTTCTCCAAGCAGGCAAGCAACCTAGAGACAAACAGCATGATAACAGCAATCTGAAAAATGCCTCTAAGATGCACTAGAGGAAATTATTCGCTCTTCTGGGAGTACTTCCCTAAGAGCAACAAGTACAGAGACCACTCTCAGGGACAAAGGAGCTGACTCTTGCTATTTCACACCCCCACCCCTCTGCATAAAGCAACATCAGTAAACAGCATAGCACCATTACTGGCTGCCTAACATGATTATACCAAGTCCCACCCCACTGCGATCTGGTACTGCTTTTCTCAGGACAGTGTTCCTAAAGCCTAGTGCAGAGCCTCTTCCCCAGAAGACCAGCAAAACCACCCACCTATACCATGAATACCAACCAGAGAGTTCTGCAAGGCCTCAGTTATAGTGGAAGTATCATCAGGTCTCATTTAACAAGCAGACCAGTGCGCACATAGTTAAAACTTGCCCCACTCTGGCCAAGGTCCAACACAGCCAAAAGTAGGCAGGAAGGGCCTATGTAGATGACTGGACTGAAGGATGGAGCAGACAGAACATAGCACCAGAGTGCATGCAGCACACACCAGAGACACTTCCAGAAGTGACGTGCCCTGGACATTATCTGACATGATTTTCATAAAGCCATTAATCTCAGAAACAGGAAACATAACAGACTTTTCTAACACAGAGAAGAATGCAGAGACTTAGACACAATGCCAAGATGGAGGAATTCACTCCATATGAAAGAACAAGAAAAGGTCATGGTCAGAGATCTAATTGAAACAGATATAAGTAATATGACTGATGGAGAATGGAAAGCAACAATCATAAGGATACTTGCTGGGTTTGAGAAAAGCATGGAAAATATCAGGGAGAACCTTAATAAGAGATAAAAGAGTAAAAAAAATAAGAAATGAAGAACGCAATAACTGAGATTTGAAACTGACTGAATGCTGTTACCACAAGGATGTAAGAAATAGGAGAATGAAAAAAGTTATGTAGAAGATATAATAATGGAAAATAGTGAAGCTGAATAAATGAAAGAAGAACTATGGATCGTGAGAATAGACTTAGGGAACTCAGTGATTCTATCAAACATAATAATATATGTAGTATAGGAGTCCCAGAAGAAGAAGAAGAGATAAAAATGTGCAGGAAGTTTAGTTGAGGAAGCTTCCCTAATCTGGGGAAGGAAACAGACATCCAAATCCAGAAGCCACAGAGAACTCCCATCAAAATAAACAAAAGCAGGCCACCACCAAGATATAATGTAGTTAACTTTTCAAAATGCAGTGATAAAAAATCCTAAAGCAACAAGACAAAATAAGTCCCTAACTTACTAGGGAAAACCCATAAGGCTAGCTGCAGGTCTCTGCACAGACACTTGGCAAGCCAGAAGGGAGTTGCATGTTATAATCAACGTGCAGAATAGGATAAATCTGCAGACAAGAATACACTGTATGTAGCAAGGCTATCCTGAGAATAGGAGAGATAAAGTTTCCCAGACAAAGAAAAACTAAAGAAGCTCATGATCATTAAAACAGCCCTACAAGTAATATTAAAGGGAACTCTTTGAGCGGGAAGGAAAGACTAAAACTGACAGAATAGAAAGGAACAGAGAAAATCTGCAGAAACAACAGGAAAACAAGTAATAAAATGGCACTAAATGCATCCTATCAGTAATTACTGTGAATGTAAAAGGGCTAAATGCTCCAATCAAAAGATAGGATGCCAGATTGGATTAAAAAAACATGATTCATCTATAGGCTGCCTACAAGAGACCCACTGTAGACCTAAAGACAACTGAACATTTAAAGTGATGGGATGGAGAAACATTTATGATGCATATGAATATCAATAGAAAGCAAGAATAGCAATACTTACATCAGACAAACTAGATTTATATCAAAGACTATAACAAGACATAAAGAAGGGCACTATATCATAAAAGGGGACTATCCACCAAGAAGATGTAACAATTATAAATATTTATGCTTGCAACATGGAAGCACCCAAATATATAAAACAACAGATAATAAAAATAAGAAACTCATTGGTAATTACAAAATAAGAATAAGGGACTTTAATAACCCAATTACATATATGGACAGATCATTTAAGCAGAACATCAAGAAGGAAACAACACCTTTGAATGACACAGTGAATTAGATGGACTAACATACATTCAGAACATTTCGTCCTAAAGCAGTAGAATAAACATTTTTTCAATTGCATATGGGACATTCTGTAGAATAGATCACATACTAGGTCACAAATCAGACCTCAACAAGTACAAAAATGGATATAATACCATGCATATTTTCTGAACACAACACTATCAACCTAGAAGTCAACTACAAGAAAAAAAAATGAAAGTGGCATAAATATATCGAGGCTAAACAACATGATAAGTAAAGAATTAATAACCAACGAAGAAATCAAAAGAATTAAAAAAACACATGGAAACAAAGAAAATGAAGACACAATAATCCAAAATCTTTCAGATGCAGCAAAAGTGGACATAAGAAGAAAGTATATAGCAATAAAGGCCTACCTCAAGTAGCAATAAAAAAATCTCAAATAAACAACCTAATCTTACAGGTAAAGCACCTAGAAAAAGAACAACAAATGAAGCCTAAAGCCAGCAGAAGAAGGAAAATAATAAAGATTAAAGGAGAAATAAATGGTATAAAAACAAACAACAACAACAATAACAAGAGAAAAAAAACACTAGAACAGCTCAAATAAACCAGAAGCTGGTCTTTGAAAGAATTAATAAAATTGATAAATTCCTAGGCAGACTTATCAAAAGGAAAAGAGAAAGTACCCAAATAAATAAAATCACAAATAGGAGGGAAGAAATAGCAAGCAACACCATAGAAATACAAATGATTATAAGAGAATATCATGAAAAATTATATGCCAACAAATTGGACAATATGGTATAAATGGATAAATTCTTAGAGACATATAAATTACCAAAAAATGAAACAAGAAGAAATAGAAAACTTGAACAAACTGAAATTCAATAAGAACATCGATTCTGGGCCATTTCAGAGCCTCCAGTTTCATTTTAGCTCAAGATCCTTTTGTGCTTTCAGGATCAGGGAGATGTAGCCAGACAGTGAGTTGTTGCTGAAAAACCAGAGAGCAATTATGTACAGAGAAGACAAATGGTGAGCGTCATAGAATTAAGGATAAACTTTTAATCCAGATTTAATATGATACTCATTTAAAATTCAAAACTTGGCCTTAGGGAGGAATATGGTGGCATAGGAGGATGCTGGGCTCACCACGTCCTGCTGACCACTTAGATTCCACCCACATCTGCCTAAATAACCCAGAAAACCACCAGACGACTAGCAGAACGGACTCTCTGGAGCCAAGCATAGATAAGAGGCCCACGGAAGAGGGTAGGAAGGGCAGAGAAGTGGTGCACATTACACGGACTGGCGGGAGGGAGCTGAGGTAGTGGAGGGGCAGCCAGCCCACCCGGCAAGACAGAGCCCCTGAGACTGGCTTGCAAAAGCTGAGGGGCCGGACAGAGTGTTCTGACAACAGTGGGACTTAACATCTGGAATGTTATAAGTCAACAGCTCTGCTCCGAGAGCAGGAGGGCTAGAGGACAATGGGAGGGAGAGTTGTTGAGCTGCGGAAGACAGAGCTCAGCTTGGCAGGGAACAAAAGCTCTCACCAGCGCCATTTCCCTCTCCCATCGGAAGGCTGAAATTCCAAAGGGAACTAGTTCCCATCACGAAACTTGCTTGCACCATGCAAACACCCAAAGCTGTGCTTCTGTGGATCCATCCTTCTGACAGGTCTGCCTCCCTCTCAGTGCCAGAGGGCCCCTCACAAAGCAAGGCCCCCACCGAAGGCAAAGTGACCTGAGTCTGTCCCTCCCGCCCCTGTGCACCTTGCGGACCCACCCTGGCTAATACACCAGATCCCATCAAAGCAGCACCACAAGACTGGCAATGTGCAAGTACCCAGACAGGGGCCACGCCACTCCACAGTGAGTCCTGCCCCTGGGCGAGGGGAAGATAAGGTACACACCAGTCTGACTGCGGCCCCGCCCACCAACACAAGTTACTCCAGAAAGCACAGAGGAGGAGTCCTCTGTGCTTCCGCACCACTCCAGGGACTATCCAAAATGACGAAACCGAATAATTCTCCTCAAAAGAAACTCCAGAAGGTAGCAAAAGCTAACGAACTGATCAAAAACGATTTAAGCAATGTAAAAGAAAATGAATTTAAAATAATAGTCATAAAATTAATCGCTGGGCTTGAAAAAAGTATAGAGGACAGCAGAGAATCTATTACTACAGAGATCAAGGAACTAAGAAACAGTCAGGAGGAGCTAAAAAATGCTATAAACGAGCTGCAAAATAAAATGGAGGTGACCACAGCTCAGATTGAAGAGGCAGAGGAGAGAATAGGTGAATTAGAAGATAAAATTATGGAAAAAGAGGAAGCTGAGAAAAAGAGAGATAAAAAATCCAGGAGTATGAGGGGTGAATTAGAGAACTAAGTGATGTGATGAAACTCAACAATACATGTATAGTAGGGATACCAGAGGAGGAAGAGAGAGAGAAAGGGGTTGAAGGTGTACTTGAAAAAATCATAGCTGAGAATTTCACTGATCTGGGGAAGGAAAAAGGCACTGAAAGCCAACAGGAACAGAGAACTCCCTTCAGAGGTAACTTGAATCGATCTTCTGCACGGCATATCATAGTGAAAGTAGCAAAATACAAGGATAAAGAGAAAATTCTGAAAGCAACTAGAGATAAATGTGGTCTAACATATAAAGGGAGACTGATAAGACTAGTGACGGATAGATCTAATGAAACTTGGCAGGCCAGAAAGGAATGGCAGGAAATCTTCAATGTGATGAACAGAAAATTATGCACCGAGAATACTTTATCCAGCAAGTCTGTCATTTAGAATAGAAGGAGAAATAAAGGTCTTCCCAAACAAACAAAAACTGAAGGAATTCATCACCACTGAACCAGCCCTACAAGAGATCCTAAGGGGGATCCTGTGAGACGAAGTACCAGAGACATCTCGACAAACATGAAACCTACAGATATCACAAGGACTCTAAACCCATATCTGTCTAGAAAAACACTGAATGTAAATGGACTACATGCTCCAACCAAAAGGCATAGGGTATCAGAATGGATAAAAAAACAAGACCCATCTATTTGCTGTCTACAAGACACTCATTTTAGACCTGAGGACACCTTCAGATTGAAAGTGAGGGGATGAAGAACTATCTATCATGCTACTGGAAGTCAAAAGAGAGCTGGAGTACCCTTACTTATATCAGACAAACTAGACTTTAAGCTAAAGGCTGTAACAAGAGATGAAGAAGGGAATTATATAAAAGTTACAGGGTCCATCCATCAGGAAGAGCGAACAATTATAAATGTCTATGTGCCGAATACGGGAGACCCCAAATATATAAAACAATTAATCACAATAAGCAACCTTATTGATAAGAATGTGGCAATTGCAGGGGACTTTAATTCCCAACTTACAACAAGGGATAGATCATCTAGACACAGGATCAATAAAGAAACAAGGGCCCTGAATGATACATTGGATCAGATGGACTTGACAGATATATTTAGAACTCTGCATCCCAAATCAACAGAATGTACTTTCTTCTCAAGTGCACATGGAACATTCTCCAAGATAGATCATATACTGGGTCACAAAACAGCCCTTCATAAGTATACAAGAATTAAGATCATACCATGCATACATTTAGACCACAATTCTATGAAGCCTGAAATCAACCCCAGGAAAAAGTCTGGAAAACCTTCAAAAGCATGGAGGTTAAAGAACACCTTACTAAAGAATGAATGGGTCAACCAGGCAATTAGAGAAGAAATTAAGAAATATATGCAAACAAATGAAAATGAAAATGCAACAATCCAAACGCTTTGGGATGTGGTGAAAGCAGTCCTGAGAGGAAAATACATGGCAATCCAGGCCTATCTCAAGAAACAAGAAAAATCCCAAATACAAAATCTAACAGCACACCTAAAGGAAATAGAAGCAGAAGAGCAAAGACAACCTGAACCCAGCAGAAGAAGAGAAATAATAAAGACCAGAGCAGAAATAAACAATATAGAATCTAAAAAAAACAAAAACAAAAACAAAACCAAAAAACAGTAGAACAAATGAAACCAAGAGTTGTTGTTGTTGTTGTTGTTTTTTAAATAAACAAAATTGATAAACCTCTAGCCACGCTTCTCAAAAAAAAAGGGAGGTGACCCTAATAGATAAAATTGTGAATTAAAATGTAATTATTACAATCAATCCCTCAGAAATACAAGCAATTATCATGGAATATTATGAAAAACTATATGACAACAAACTGCACAACCTGGAAGAAAAGGACAAGTTCGTAAACACCCACACACTTCCAAAACTCAAACAGGAAGAAAGAGAAAGCCTGAACAGACCCATAACCAGTGAAGTAATTGAATCAGTTATTAAAAATCTCCCAACAATAAAAGTCCAGGACCAGATGGCTTCCCTGGGGAATTCTACCAGACATTTAAAGGAGAAATAATACCTATCCTTCTCAAGCTATTCCCAAAAATATAAAGGGAAGGAAAACTTCCAGACTCATTCTATGAAACCAGGGACTTTACAGGGACTCAGTAAAAAAAAGAGAACTAAAGGCCAATATCCCTGATGAATATGGATGTAAAAATTCTCAATAAGATATTGGCAAATTGAATTCAACAGCATATAAAAAGAATTATTCACCATGATCAAGTGGGATTCATTCCTGGGATGGAGGACTGGTTCAACATTTGCAAATCAATCAATATGATACATCACATTAAGAAAAGAAAATATAAGAACCATATGATCCTGTCAATCAATGCAGAAAAAGCATTTGACAAAATTCAGCATATTGACAAAATAAAAACCTTCGAGAAAGTCGGGATAGAAGGAAAATTCTTAAACATCATCAAAGCCATTCATGAAAAGCCCATAGCTAATGTCATCCTCAATGGGGAAAAACTGAGAGCTTTCTCCCTGAGATCAGCAACACGACAGGGATGCCCACTCTCCCCGCTGTTGTTTAACATAGTGTTGGAAGTTCTAGCATCAGCAGACACCAAAAGGAAATCAAAGGCATCAGAATTGGCAAAGATGAAGTTAAGCTTTCACTTTCTGCAGATGACATGATATTATACATGGAAAATCTTATAGACTCCACCAAAAGTCTGTTAGAACTGATACATGAATTCATCAAAGTTGCAGGATACAAAGTAATGTACAGAAATCAGTTGCATTCTTATACACTAATAAGGAAGCAACAGAAGGACAAATAAAGAAACTGATCCTATTCACAATTGCACCAAGAACCATAAAATACCTAGGAATCAACCTAACCATAGATGTAAAAGATCTGTATGCTCTAAACTATAGAAATCTTATGAAGGAAATGGAAGAAGATATAAAGAAATTGAAAAAAAATCCATGCTCATGGATTGGAGGAATAAATATTGTTAAAATGTCAATATTGCCCAAAGTTATCTACACATGCAATGCAATCCCAATCAAAATTGCACCAGCATGCTTCTCAAAGCTAGAACAAGCAATCCCAAAATGTGTATGGAACCACAAAAGGCCCCGAATAGCCAAAGTAATTTTGCAGAAGAAGACCAAAGCAGGAGGCATCACAATCCCAGACTTTAGCCTCTACTACAAAGCTGTAATCATCAAGACAGCATGGTATTTGCACAAAAACACATAGACAATGGAATAGAATAGAAACCCCAGAACTAGACCAACAAACATATGGCCAACTAATCTTTTTTTTTTGGTTTTTTTTTTAATATATGAAATTTATTGTCAAATTGGTTTCCATACAACACCCAGTGCTCATCCCAAAAGGTGCCCTCCTCAATACCCATCACCCACCCTCTCCTCCCTCCCACCCCCCATCAACCCTCAGTTTGTTCTCAGTTTTTAACAGTCTCTTATGCTTTGGCTCTCTCCCACCCTAACTTCTTTTTTTTTTCTTTCCTTCTCCTCCCCCATGGGTTCCTGTTAAGTTTCTCAGGATCCACATAAGAGTGAAACCATATGGTATCTGTCTTTCTCTGTATGGCTTATTTCACTTAGCATCACACTCTCCAGTTCCATCCACGTTGCTACAAAAGGCCATATTTCACTCTTTCTCATTGCCACGTAGTATTCCATTGTGTATATAAACCACAATTTCTTTATCCATTCATCAGTTGATGGACATTTAGGCTCTTTCCATAATTTGACTATTGTTGAGAGTGCTGCTATGAACATTGGGGTACAAGGGCCCCTATGCATCAGTACTCCTGTATCCCTTGGATAAATTCCTAGCAGTGCTATTGCTGGGTCATAGGGTAGGTCTATTTTTAATTTTCTGAGGAACCTCCACACTGCTTTCCAGAGCGGCTGCACCAATTTGCATTCCCACCAACAGTGCAAGAGGGTTCCTGTTTCTCCCCATCCTCTCCAGCATCTATAGTCTCCTGATTTGTTCATTTTTGGCCAACTAATCTTTGACAAAGCAGGAAAGATATCCAATGGAAAAAAGACAGTCTCTTTAACAAATGGTTCTGGGAGAACTGTATTGCAACATGAAAGGATGAAACCAGACCACTTTCTTATACCATTCACAGAAACAAACTAAAAATGGATAAAGGACTTTAATGTGAGGCAGGAAACCATCCAAACCCTAGTGGAGAAAGCAGGACAAACCTCTCTGACCTCAGCAGCCTTAATTTCTTACTTGACATATCTCCAAAGGCAAGGGAATTCAAAGCAAAAATGAAGCATTGGGATCTCATGAAGGTAAAAATTTTCTGCACTGCAAAGTAAATGATCAACAAAACTAAAATCAACCATCGGAATTGGAAAATATATTTGCAAATGACATATCGGACAAAGGGCTAGTATCCAAAATCTATAAAGAGCTCACCAAACTCCACACCCGGAAAGCAAATAACCCAATGAAGAAATGGGCAGAAAACATGAATAGACATTTCTCTAAAGAAGACATCCAGATGGCCAACAGACCCATGAAAAGATGCTCAATGTCTCTCCTCATCAGGGAAATACAAATCAAAACCACACACAGATATCACCTCACGCCAGTCAGAGTGGCTAAAATGAACAAATCAGGAGACTATAGATGCTGGAGACAATGTGGAGAAACGGGAACTCTCTTGCACTGTTGGTGGGAATGCAAACTGGTGCAGCCACTCTGGAAAACAGTGTGGAGGTTCCTCAAAGAATTAAAAAATTAAGCTACCCTATGACCCAGCAATAGCACTGCTAGGAATTTACCCAAGGTATACAGGAATGCTGATGCATAGAGACACTTGTACCCCAATGTTTATAGCAGCACCTTCAACAATAGCCAAATTATGGAAAGAGCCTAAATGTCCATCAACTGACAAATGGATAAAGAAATTGTGGTTTATATACACAATGGAATACTACCTGACAATGAGGAAGAATGAAATATGGCCTTTTGTTGCAACATGGATGCAACTGGAGTGTGTTATGCTAAGTGAAATAAGCCATACAAAGAAAGACAGATACCATATGGTTTCACTCTTATGTGGATCCTGAGAAACTTAACAGAAGTCCAGGGGGGTAGGGGAAGGAAAAAAAAATAGGGTAGAGAGGGAGAGAGCCAAAGCATAAAAGACTCTTAAAAACTGAAAACAAACTGAAGGTAGATGGGGCTGGGAGGGAGGGGAGGGTGGGTAATGGGTATTGAGGAGGACACCTTTTGGGATGAGCACTGGGTGTTGTATGGAAACCAATTTGACAATAAATTTGATATAAAAACAAATAAAATAAAATAAATAAATGAAAAATAAATAAAGAACATTGATTCTGTCATCAAAAACTCCCAAAGATAATATTCCAGCGATAGATGGTTTCGCAGGGAAATTCTACCAAACATTGAAAGAAAAGTTAATACCTGTGCTTCTCAAACTATTCCAAAAATAGAAATGGAAGGAGAATTGCCAAACTCATTCTATGGGGCCAGCATTACCCTGATTCCAAAACCAGAAAAAGATCCCACTAAAAAAGAGAATTATAAGCCAATATCCTTGATGAACATGGATGCAAAAATTCTCAACAAAATACTAGCAAATCTGGGGCACCTGGGTGGCTCAGTCAGTTAGTGTCTGACTCTGGATTTCAGCCCAGTTCATGATCACAGGGTTGTGGTATCAAGTCCCTTTTCAGGTTCTGTGATGAGCGTGGAGGCTTCTTAAGATTCTCTCTCTCTGTCTCTCTCTCTCCCTCTCTCTCTCTGTCTCCCCCTCTTCCTCTGATCCTCTGCCCCTTTACCTTATTTACACTCTCTCTCTCTCAAATATATATATTCAGGGCCCCTGGGTGGCCAGTTGGTTGGGCATCTTACTCAATTTAGGCTCAAGTCATATATTGTGGCACCAAGCACCATGTCATATACCACACTGACAGCACAGAGACAGCTCTCTCTCCCTCTCTCTCTCTCTCTCTCTCTCTCTCTCTCTCTCTCTGTCTTGGTATTTCTCTCTCAGAAATACATGAATAGACTTAAAAACACTAGATAATCCAATCAAACAGTACATTAAAATATCACTATAATCAAGTGAGCTATATTCTTGGGATGCAATATTCACAAAGCAATCAACATGATACATCACATTAATAAAGGAAAGGATAAGAACCATATGATATTCTTAATAGATGCAGAAAAGATCATTCACCAAAGTATAACATTCATTCATGATAAAATCCTCTACAAAGTAGGGACAGAGAGAACATACCTCAACATGATAAAGGTTATATATATGACATCTTCTTCATCCATTCATTACAGTTGTTTCCATATTTTGACTATTGTAAATATTGCTGCAATAACCATAAAGGAGCATATATATTTTCAAATTTGTGTTTTTGTTTTATGCTAAGTGAGATAAAGCAAAGAGAGAAAAATGCCATATGATTTCCCCTGTGGGAAATAAGTTTAAGAATTCTGTATGCTTGCACCAATGGGTTAACAAGGCTTAGGGAAGAAACCTGCCACGGGGAAAAAGCACCCAAGGCAAGTCAATAGATAGAACAAAGCATTAAGCAGAAAAATCTGCAGGTAGAATATGCCCAAGGCTAGCAATTGAAAAGGGTCTCTTGTTAGCCTTGAGGCTACAAGCTCCAGCAATATTAAACTTTGGAGATAACAGCTACTTAGCTGTATCCCCTACAGAGAAACACTGTCCATCTGGTGTCTGGTGCTAGTATATCATTGTGTTTTAATCTCAACTTCAAATGCCACTTGCCACCCCCCAAACCATTAGCTTCTTACACACAGAAGTTAATGGTCAACTATCTTATTGTTTTCCTCTGTGTTCTCACCATGTATGTAAAACCTTGAGAGCTCAATAAATACAGAGATGAAACCCCTGTTTGGGGCTCTTGTCTCCAGGACATTAGACTTTCTCATTTTCATTTCTGTGTCTGCTCTCTTGCTGGACAAGGGCGAACTCCAAACTCAAAATCTGTGACATTCTCTTATATGTGGAATCTGAAAAACAAAACAAGTGGACAAACAAACAAAAACCATACTCTTAAATATGGTTTTAGAGAGGAGGTGGGTGAAGGGATGGGTGAAATATATAAAGGGGATTAATAGGTACAAACTTTCAGTTGTAAAATAAGAAATTCACAAGATATGAAAATTACAGCAATGGGAATATAGACAATAATATTTGAATAACATTATTTGGTGACAGATGGTGACCACTTATTGTGGTGAGCACTGAGTAATATATAAAATTGTTGAAGTCAGTATTTTCTACACCTGAAACTAATATAATATTGTATGTTTACTATACTTCAATTAAAAAAAAAGAATATAAGTAAAAAAATATTAGCCCTAATAAAGATTCTGTTAAGTGTTGAGAAAATAAGTTACAGAGTGGGAGAAAGAATGTACAATACACATATTGATAAGGAACTATATCTAAAATAGTCCAAAACTCAACAGTTAAAAGAAAAGAAAGATGGAAAAAACAATCCAATTAGAAAATTGAAATCTATTTGATAAGACATTTAAGAGGATGTACAGATAGATATAAACATGAAAAAATATTCATGGTAACTAACCATAAGGGAAATGCAAATTGATAATACGATTAGATATCACATCATACCTACTAGAAAGGTGAAATAAACAATTGTGACAATATCAAATCTTGGGGTGGATGTAGGAAAACTCTCTCATATATCGTTGGAGGGAATGTTAAGTGGAATAGCCACACTAGAAAATAATGTCGCAGTGTCTTTAAAAAGTAAACCTACATTTATGATATATCTCAGCAACCACATTCTTTCCTCATATCCCAATGAAATAAAAATTAATATTAACATAAAACTTTCTACTTTATTGTTATCTTTAGCTTTATTTGTATTAGATTACATTGGAAACAAACAAAATGTGCCAGAAAAGATAAATGGTGGTACTTTTGTACCATCATACACTAATTGGAAATTAAAAACAAAACAGTGACTGATACAGGCAACAAGTTTGTTGAATCTCAAAAGTAATTAAGCTGAGTGGGAAAAAAAAGATCAACCTGAAAAGGTCACACACTATATGTTTACATGCATGTAACATTCTCAAAATGACAGAATTATGGTTATAGACAATAGATTAGTGATCACCAGCTATTAAGGAAACTTTGAGGAAAGGGTGTGAGTGTAACTATAAGGGGATAATGTCATAGACTCTAAGTCTAAAGTTCTGTCTTGTCTAGCAAGAAGGAGGAATGCATGCTGAAGAGCAAGAGATGGCTAATGTCCAGGAAAAGACAAGAGACCCAAACAAGTGTCCTTGCCCTGTTTTTTTAAGATCAAAAGGCTTAAAGTGATGGACATGCAAAAAGAAACAAAGAAACTGTGAACATTAATTTGGGGACGTGAGGGAAGAGGGGGGTTTTGAAGATATACGGTGTTTGGGGTTTGGGTCAATATAAAACAAAATCCTGGCACTGGGCAGATGGGCAGATGGTTGTTAATGGCAGACAGGAGGCGCCCTGTCTGTTTAACTTAGCTAGCCTAGAGGATGAGACAGGTAGGTGGAATAACCTCAGAGTTAATAAGGCACCTTTTCTTTTGTTAACAATCTCCACTCTGGGCTGTTTGCCTATAGCACAATGGTCCATAGTCCAATTCACCAATTAACTTAACTTGGCCCTATTGTTCTGTGAAAGCAGATTTTCTGCTATAGAACTAAATTGGAGGTGCTTCCACCCTGAATATCTAATCTTGTTTATTTCATATACCTATGTATTGGGCACTTTTGTGCCCGTTCCTATTTTGGGCCTTTGCCCCTCCTTCTCTATTCTGGGTGCTCTGCACCCCCTGTCTATTTTTGGGTGCCTTTGCATCCCCTATTCTTGGGGTGCCAATCTGGTTTACGCAAATTTGGGTGTGACCATTCTATGGCTTTGCATTTCTTTATGCCTTGTTAAACTCATTGGTGTAATTCCAGGGATTCCTAAGCTTATCCCCCACAGGATAAGATGAGAGATATCTTTGTGATGATGGTATAGTTCTGTGTTTTGATTTTTGTGGTGGTTAGATGAATGTAAACATGGGACAAAACAACATAGAACTATATACACACATGTGCCAATGTAAAGTTGTTGGTGTTGGTATAATAGTTACATAAGAAACAGTTGGGTGGCCCAGTCAGTTAAGCCTCCAACTCTTGATTTTGATTCAGGAGGTAGAGCCCTGTGTCAGGCTCTGTGATGACAACACGTACCTGCTTGGGATTCTCCCTCTCCCTCTCGCTGTACCTCCCCCACTCAGTCTGGCTCTCTCTTTCTCTCTCAAAATAAGTAAATAAACATTAAAAAATGATGTAACGTTAGGGGAAACTAGATGAAAGGTATAAAGGACCTCTATGCTCTTTGCAACTTTCTGTAAATCTATTGTTATTGACGTGGTAGGTTCTTTCCCTGTGCAATACCTATCACCAAGTAGCCAAATAACAAAACAGTATTTGATGGTAAGAAGATAATTTATTCAATTGCCAGAGAATGAAAAAGGGGAGCTCATACTCTAAAGGCATCTTCTCTCCAATTAGGTCTCATGGTCAGGGTATTATGGGATTCAGGTAACTAAGGGGCTGCTAAGCAAGCTGATATCAGGCTTTGTGGGGGAGGGGAAAAGACGCTTTTCAGAATCAGACTGCCACCTCTTTTCTTCCCTTATGTGGTACAATCAGATCTGTCATGACACTGGTAGGTGTGTTTTTTTCCACATTGCAATCAGATGGTAATGACCTTGAGGACATCTGGAAGGTTAGAATGGTATCTGCACTGGATGAAACCAGTTGAAAACTGTTTAGAGCTTTTGGCTTCTGTCATCCAGCCTTAGTTTATGGTGGCAAGCAGCACCAGTAAGCAGGGCTAGAAAACTAGGTTCTTGTGGCTTGTTATTGGATCTATGATGATAAAATCCCTCCTCTATTTGCTCCTCATCCTTGAGGGTTGTTGATGGGCAGAGGTCTGTCTTTTTTAACCTCTTCCTGTTGACATTGGATGGCATTATATCCTAGGGTAGATGAGCAACATTGTTTCTTTGTTATCTTAAGGTAACTTTGGTTGTCACCAGACTCTAAACCCAATTGGTTATACCCTTGAGTATTTACCATTTGCAGTTTAATTTCCTGTAGTCTTTTGATAACATAGCTTACCAAAAGGTTATGGCCAAAGCAAGCAAACGCAGGATTACCACCAGTGGGCCATGGAAGGAGAGAATCCAGGTAAAATGAGGCAGGACATTTTTTACTGTGTTTTAGAACTTATTGGAAGTGACCATAGCTTCCCCTGAAAGAGTGGGACCATTTGGCTTCATTGTAAAGTTTATGAATGTTAACTTTTACGTGTCCTGTGGAGTGATTATGAATTAATATTTCCCCTGTAAATGATTTCAAGTCAAAAGAAAGGGATAAAATTAGCAACTTTCATTTGGGGAGACGTAACTAAATATTAGAGGAAACCAGAAGAAGTTAGGATCTGGCTCAATGTTATAGGCAAACAACTAACACTCAAAGACAATTCATTAGAACTAGAATCTAACGTCCATAAAGGTGTGCTACTGAAACAATTTTTTTCTCTAAAATAAGCCTCATTCCCAATGATAGTTGGATAGTTATCATTCCAATGATAAGTTAAGACTAATTTGTTTATAAAATCCAGTTTTAACCAACATGGCATAATTATTTACTTAAGTGAAGCAAACATAGTGATTGCCCATGTAGGATGTTTTAAATTTGCTTTGCTGGAACTTTTTTATAAAGAATTTTACTTATTTATTTATTTTTAAACTTAATTTATTTTGAGAGAGAGAGAGAACACAAGCTGATGAGGGACAGAGAAAGGGAGAGAGAGAATTCCAAGTAGGCTCCACACCGAGCACAGTCTGACTTGGGGCTCGATCTCACAACCATGAGATCATGACCTGAGCTAAAATCAAGAGTTGAACACTTAATCAATTAAGCCACCCAGGTAACCCATAAGGGATTTTAGTTTGAGCTTTCAGTAGTCTTTTTTGATCAGATTTTACTATCATACCTATAGATATGGATTGCTTCCTTCATTTTTGAGGTCTTCAAAATATCTTAATTTTCCTGAGCTTGCCAGGAAGTGACCTGCTTTGTGATCTAGTAAGGCTTTCAGGAATCCTGCAATCAAGGTATCAAGCTGATTTTTTAAAGGGGCTTTATTGGCATTGTGAAATCAATTTTAGTTCCTCAAAGCTGTCTGGTCATATATAAATCTACACATGTACCTCTCATATATGATATTCTAGACAAAGCCTTGGTAATGTGACCAATATTTTTATAATGGTTTCCTGTTATAAGCAAAACAGATTCTCAATGAACTTAGGTAAATAACTCTAAGAGCCCTGAATAAAAGAATACTCACTGAGAGTTTTTAAATTATCAGTATTAGGTAAGCAGAGAAAGATTAATTATATATATATATATATATATATATATATATATATATATATATATATATAAAACACCCAAGTTTATTACCATATAGTTCAAAAATGATTTCGGAGGTAGATTCCTTATTTCCCTTTACCCATTTAACCTATCCCCCCTCCCACAACCGTTCCAGAAACTCTCTGTTCTCCATATTTAAGAGTCTCTTATATTTTGTCCCTGTTTTTATATTATTTTTGTTTCCCTTCCCTTGTGTTCATATATTCTGTGTCTTAAAGTCCTCATATGAGTGAAGCCATATGATATTTGCCTTTCTCTGACTGACTGATTTCACTTAGCATAATACCCTGTAGTTCCATCCACCTAGTTACAAATGGCAAGATTTCATTCTTTTGGATTGCCAAGTAATACTCCATTGTGTGTGTGTGTGTGTGTGTGTGTGTGTGTGTGTGTGTGTGTGTATATATATATATATATATATATATATATATATACACCACATCTTCTTTATCCATTCACCCATCAATGGGCATTTGGCCTCTTTCCATACTTTGGCTATTGTTGATAGTGCTGCTATAAACATAGGAGTGCATGTGTCCCTTCAAAACAGCACACCTCTATCCCTTAGATAAATGCCTAGTAGTGCAATTGCTGGGTTGTAGGGTATTTCTATTTTTAGTTTTTTGAGGAACCTTCATACTGTTTTCCAGAGTGGCTGCACCAGCTTGCATTCCCACCAGCAGTGCAAAAGAGATCCTCTTTCTCCGCATCCTTGCCAACATCTGTTGTTGCCTGAGTTGTTAACGTTAGCTATTCTGAAAGGTGTGAGGTGGTATCTGTTGTGGTTTTGATTTGTATTTCCCTGATGATGAGTAATGTGGAGCATTTTTTCATGTGTCAGTTGGCCATCTGGATGTCTTCTCTGGATAAGTGTCTATTAATGTCTTTTGCCCATTTCTTCACTGGATTATTTGTTTTTTTGGGTGCTGAGTTTGATAGGTTCTTCATAGATTTTGGATACTAAGTCTTTATCTGATATGTCATTTACAAATATCTTCTCCCATTCTTTCTGGGGCTTTTAGTCTTGCTGATTGTCTCCTTCACTGTGCATAAGCTTTTTATTTTGAAGAAGTTCTAAAAGTTCATTTTTGCTTTTGTTTCCCTTGTCTCCAGAGACGTGTTGAGTAAGAAGTTGCTGCGGCCAAGATCAAAGAGGTGTTTGCATGCTTTCTCCTCGAGGATTTTGATGGCTTCCTGTCTTACATTTAGGTCTTCCATCCATTTTGAGTTTATTATTGTATATGGTGTAAGAAAGTAGTCCACGTTCTTTTTCTGGATGCCACTGTCCCGTTTTCCACCAGCACTTGCTGACGAGAATGCCTTTATTCAAATGAATATTCTTCCCTGCTTTGTTAAAGATTAGTTGGCCATACGTTTGTGGGTCTATTTCTGGGTTCTCTATTCTGTCTTTGATCTAAGTGTCTTTTTTGTGCCAATACCTTACTGTCTTGATGATTACAACTTTGCAGTATAGTTTGAAGTCTGGGATTGTGATGCCTCCTGCTGTGGTTTTCTTTTTCAAGGTTACTTTGGTTCTTCAAGGTCTTTTCTGGTTCCACACATATTTTAGGATTATTTGTTCTAGCTATGTGAAGAATGTTCATGTTATTTTGATAGGGATTGCATTGACATGTAGGATTATTTTCTATAGCTCTGTGAAGAATGCTGGTGTTATTTTGATAGCTATTGCATTGAATATGTAGATTGCTTTGGGTAGTATCAATATTTTAACAATATTTGTTCTTCCTATCCAGGAGCATGGATTCTTTTTTTGCCATTTTTTCTTTGTGTCTTCTTCAATTTTTTTCATAAGCTTTCTATAGTTTTCAGTGTATAGATTTTTCACCTGTTTAGATTTATTCCTAGATATTTTATGGTTTTTGGTGCACCTGTAAATGGGATCGATTCCTTGATTTCTCTTTGTCGCTTCATTGTTGTTGTCTAGGAATGCTACCAATTTCTGTGCAATGATTTTATATCCTGCAACTTTGCTGAATTCATGAATCAATTCTAGCAGTTTATTTTTAGTGGCATCTTTTCGGTTTTCCGTATAGATTACCATGTCATCTGCGAAGAGCGAAAGTTTGACTTCCTTCTGGCCGATTTGGATGCATGTATTCCTTTGTGTTGTCTGACTGCTGAGGCTAACACTTCTAATAATATGTTGAATAGCAGTGGCGAGAGTGGACATCCCTGTCTTGTTCCTGACCTTAGGGGGGAAGATTTCAGCTTTTCCCCATTGAGGATGATATTAGAGTTGGGTCTTTCTTTCTTTTTTTTTTTCCTTTCAATATATGAAATTTATTGTCAAAATGGTTTCCATACAACACCCAGAGCTCATCCCAACAGGTGCCCTCCTCAATACCAATCACCCACCCTCCACTCCCTCCCACTCCCCATCAACCCTCAGTTTGTTCTCAGTTTTTAAGAGCCTCTTCTGCTTTGGCTCTCTCCCACTCTAACCTCTTTTTTTTCCCTTCCACTCCCCCATAGGTTTCTGTTAAGTTTCTCAAGATCCACATAAGAGTGAAAACATATGGTATCTGTCTTTCTCTGTATGACTTATTTCACTTAGCATCACACTCTCCAGTTCCATCCACGTTGCTAAAAAGGGCCATATTTCGTTCTTTCTCATTGCCCTGTAGTACTCCATTGTGTATATAAACCACAATTTCTTTATCCATTCATCAGTTGATGGACATTTAGGCTCTTTGCATAATTTGGCTATTGTAGAGACTGCTGCTATAAACATTGGGGTACAAGTGCCCCTTTGCATCAGTACTCCTGTATCGCTTGGGTAAATTCCTAGCAGTGGTATTGCTGGGTCATAGGGTAGGTCTATTTTTAATTGTCTGAGGAAACTCCACACTGTTTTCCAGTGTGGCTGCACCAATTTGCATTCCCAGCAACAGTGCAAGAGGGTTCCTGTTTCTCCACATCCTCTCCAGCATCTATAGGCTCCTGATTTGTTCATTTTTGCCACTCTGACTTGCGAGAGGTGATATCTGAGTGTGGTTTTGATTTGTATTTCCCTGATGAGGAGCGACGTTGAGCATCTTTTCATGTGCCTGTTGGCCATCTGGGTGTCTTCTTTAGAGAAGTGTCTATTCATGTTTTCTGCCCATTTATTCACTGGGTTATTTGTTTTTCGGGTGTAGAGTTTGGTGAGCTCTTTAAAGATTTTAGATTCTAGCCCTTTGTCCGATATGTCATTTGCAAATATCTTTTCCCATTGCGTTGGTTGCCTTTTAGTTTTGTTGGTGGTGTCCTTTGCTGTGCAGAAGCTTTTTATCTTCATAAGGTCCCAGTAGTTCATTTTTGCTTTTAATTCCCTTACCTTTGGTGATGTGTCGTGTAAGAGATTCCTATGGCTGAGGTCAGAGAAGTCTTTTCCTGCTTTCTCCTCTAGGTTTTTGATGGTTTCCTATCTCACATTCAGGTCCTTTATCCATTTTGAGTTTATTTTTGTGAATGGTGTGAGAAAGTGGTCTAGTTTCAACCTTCTGCATGTTGCTGTCCAGTTCTCCCAGCACCATTTGTTAAAGAGACTGTCCTTTTTCCATTGGATGTTCTTTCCTGCTTTGTCAAAGATTAGTTGGCTATACGTTTGTGGGTCTAGTGCTGGGGTTTCTCTCCTATTCCATTGGTCTATGTGTCTGCTTTTGTGCCAATACCATGCTGTCTTGATGATTACAGCTTTGTAGTAGAGGCTAAAGTCTGGGATTGTGATGCCTCCTGCTTTGGTCTTCTTCTGCAAAATTACTTTGGCTATTCGGGGCCTTTTGTGGTTCCATATGAATTTTAGGATTGCTTGTTCTAGATTCGAGAAAAATGCTGGTGCAATTTTGATTGGGATTGCATTGAATGTGTAGATAGCTTTGGGTAGTATTGACATTTTGACAATATTTATTCTTCCAATCCATGAGCAGGGAATGTCTTTCCATTTCTTTATATCTTCTTCAATTACCTTCATAAGCTTTCTATACTTTTCAGCATACAGATCTTTTACAACTTTGGTTAGATTTATTCCTAGGTATTTTATGCTTCTTGGTGCAATTGTGAATGGGATCAGTTTCTTTATTTGTCTTTCTGGTGCTTCATTGTTAGTGTATAAGAATGCCACTGATTTCTGTACATTGATTTTGTATCCTGCAACTTTGCTGAATTCATGTATCAGTTCTAGCAGACTTTTGGTAGAGTCTATCGCATTTTCCATAAATAGTATCATGTCATCTGCAAAAAGGGAAAGCTTGACTTCATCATTGCCAATTTGGATGCCTTTGATTTCCTTTTGTTGTCTGATTGCTAATGCTAGAACTTCCAACACTATGTTAAGCAACAGCGGTGAGAGTGGACATCCTTGTCGTGTTCCTGATCTCAGGGAGAAAGGTCTCAGTTTTTCCCCATTGAGGATGATGTTAGCTGTGGGATTTTCATAAATGGCTTTGATGATGTTTAAGCATGTTCCTTCAATCCCGACTTTCTCAAGAGTTTTTATTAAGAAAGGGTGCTGAATTTTGTCAAAGCCCTTTTCTGCATCGATCACCAGGATCATATGGTTCTTCTCTTTTCTTTTATTAATGTGATGGATCACGTTGATTGATTTGCGAATGTTGAACCAGCCCTGCATCCCAGGAATGAATCCCACTTGATCATGGTGAATCATTCTTTTTATATGCTGTTGAATTCGATTTGCTAGTATCTTATTGAGAATTTTTGCACCCATATTCATCAGGGATATTGGCCTGTAGTTCTCTTTTTTTACTGGGTCTCTGTCTGGTTTGGAAATCAAAGTAATACTGGCTTCATAGAATGAGTCTGGAAGTTTTTCTTCCCTTTTTATTTCTTGGAATAGCTTGAGAAGTATAGGTATTATCTCTGCTTTAAATGTCTGGTAGAACTCCCCTGGGAAGCCATCTGGTCCTGGACTCTTATTTGTTGGGAGATTTTTGATAACCAATTCAATTTCTTCGCTGGTTATGGGTCTGTTCAAGCTTTCTCTTTCCTCCTGATTGAGTTTTGGAAGAGTGTGGGTGTTTAGGAATTTGTCCATTTCTTCCAGGTTCTCCAATTTGTTTGCATATAATTTTTCATAGTATTCCCTGATAATTGTATCTCTGAGGGATTAGTTGTGGTAATTCCATTTTCATTCATGATTTTATCTATTTGGGTCATCTCCCTTTTCTTTTTGAGAAGGCTGGCTAGAGGTTTGTCAATTTTGTTTATTTTTTTCAAAAAACCATAGAGTTGGGTCTTTCATATATGGCTTTTATGATCTCGAGGTATGATCCTTCGATCCCTACTTTCTTGAGGGTTTTTTTTTTATCAAGAATAGATGCTGTATTTTGTAAAATGCTTTCTCTGCATCTACTGAGAGGATCATATGGTTCTTGGCCTTTCATTATTGATGTGATGAATCACGTTAATTTATTGTGCGTATTGAACCAGCCCTGCATCCCAGGTATAAATCGCACTTGGTCGTGGGGAATAATTTGTTGACTGTATTGTTAGAGCCGGTTGGCTAATATGTTGTTGAGGATTTTTGCATCCATGTCCATCAGGGAAATTGGTCTATAGTTTTCCTTTTTAGTAGAGTCTCTGTCTGGTTTTGGAATCGAGGTAATCATGGCTTCATAGAATAAGTTTGAAAGTTTTCCTTCCATTTCTTTTTTCATGGAACAGGTTGAAGAGAATAGGTATTAACTCTTCCGTAAATATTTGGTAGAATTCCCCTGGAAAACCATCTGGCCCTGGACTCTTGGTTTTTGGCAGATTTTTGATTAATAATTCTATTTCCTTCCTGGTTATGCATCTGTTCCAATATTCTATTTCTTCCTGTTTCAGTTTTGATAGTTTATACCTTTCTAGGAATTTGTCCATTTCTTCCAGATTTCCCATTTTATTGGCATATAATTGCTCATATTATTCTCTTATTATTGGTTTTATTTCTGTTGTGTTGGTTGTGATCTCTCCTCTTTCATTCTTTATTTGACTTATTTGGGTCCTTTCCTTTTTCTTTTTGATCAAACTGGCTAGTGGTTTATCAATTTTGTTAATTCCCTCAAAGAACCAGCTTCTATTTTCATTGATCTGTTCTACTCTTTTTGTTTGTTTGGTTGGTTGATTTTGGTTTTGATAGCATTAATTCTGCTCTAATCTTTATTATATCCTGTCTTCTTCTGGTTTTGGGGTTATTTGCTGTTCTTTTTCCAGCTCTTTAAGGAATAAGTTTAGGTTGTGTATCTGAGATCTTTCTTCTTTCTTTAGGAAGGGCAGGACTGCTATATACTTTCCTCTTATGACTGCCTTTGCTGAGTCCCAGAGGTTTTAGGTTGTGGTGTTATCATTTTCATTGACTTCCATATAGTTTTTAATTTCCTCTTTAATTTCTTGGTTAGTCCATTCATTCTTTAGTAGGATGTTTTTCAGTCTCCAAGTATTTATTACCCTTCCAATTTGTTTCCTGTCTTTGATTTTGAGTTTCATAGCATTGTGGTCTGAAAACATGCACGGTATGATCTTGATCTTTTTGTACTTGCTGAGGGCTGATTTGTGTCCCAGTATGTGGTCTATTCTGGAGAATGTTCCATGTGCACTGGGGAAGAATGTTTATTCTGCTGCTTTAGGATGAAATGTTCTGAATATATTTGATAAGTCCATCTGGTCCAGTGTGTCCTTCAAAGCAATTGTTTCCTTGTTGATTTTTTGATTAGATGATCTTTCCATTGCTGTGAGTGGGGTGTGGATGTCTCATACTATTATGGTATTACTGTCAATGAGTTTCTTTATGTTTGTGATTAATTTATTTATATATTTTGTTTGCTACCACATTTGGCGCATAAACGTTGACAATTGTTAGCTCTTCTTTGTAGATAGACCCCTTAATTATGATATGATGCCCTTCTTCATCTCTTGATACTGTGTTTATTTTATAGTGCAAGTTGTCTGATATAAGTGTGGATACTCCGGTTTTATTTTGTTGACCATTAGAATGATAGATTGTTGTCCATCCCCTTATTTTCCATCTGAAGGTGTCTTCAGGTCCAAAGTGGGTCTCTTGTAAACAGCATATAGATGGATCTTGTTTTCTTACCCATTCTGTTACCCTATGTCTTTTGATTGAAACATTGAGTCCATTGATGTTTAGAGTGAGTACTGAAAGATATTAATTTATTGCCATTATGTTGCTTGTAGGTTTGGAGTTTCTGGTGGTGTTCTCTGATGCTTTCTAATCTTTGTTGATTTTTGGTATTTATTTATGTATGTATTTATGTATTTACTTGCTTACTTACTTATTTTTTTTCATTGTTTCTCCCCTCAGAGAATCCCCCTTAAAATTTCTTGCAGGGTTGGTTTAGTGGTCACAAACTCCTTTAATTTTTGTTTGGCTGGGAAATTTTTTATCTGTGCTTCTATTTTGAATGACAGCCTTGCTGGGTAGAGAATTCTTGGGTGCATATTTTTCTGATTCAGCACTTTGAACATATTCTGTCACTCCTTTCTGTCCTGCCAAGTTTCTATATATAGGTATGCTACAAACCTGATCTGTCTTCCCTTGTAGGTAAAGGACTTTTTTTTTTCCCTGCTGCTTTCATGATTCTCTCCTTGCCTGAGTATTTTTTGAACTCGACTATGATACGCCCTGTTGGTGGTTGGTTTTTGTTGAATCTAATGGGAGTACTCTGTGCTTCCTGTATTTTCATGCCTGTGCCTTTCCCCAGATTAGGAAAGTTTTCTGCTATGATTTGCTCACATAAGCCTTCTCCCCCCTTTTCTCTTTATCTTCTGGGACCCCTATGATTCTGATGTTGTTCCTTTTTAATGAGTCACTGATTTCTCTAATTCTTAAATCATGCTCTTTTGCCTTAATCTTCCTCTTTTTTTCTGATTCGTTATTCTCCTTAAGTTTTTCCTCTATATCACTCATTCTCTGTTCTGCCTCATCCATCCTTGTCACCATGGCATCCATTTGTGATTACAGCTCAGTTATAACATTTTTTATTTCTTTCTGAATAGTTTTTACTTCTTTTTTCTCCACAGACAGGGATTGTAATCCATTTTCGACTCCAACTAGTATTCTTATTATCGTGATTCTAAATACTGGTTCAGACATCTTCCTTGTACCTGTGTTGGTTAAGTCCCTGGCTGTAGTTTCTTCATGTTTATTCTTTTGGTGTGCATTCCTTCGTTTCATCATTTTGCAGGGAGTAAAGGAATTAATGAGGTAGAAATATTAAAATTAAAAAATTTTAAATTAAAAAATTAAAAACACATACACACAAAAAAATCGAATAAATGATGTTAGATCCTAGGTGTGTTTTGTTCTAGGTGTTGAAAATGGCTTGATATATTAAAGAAAAAAAGGGAAAGTAGAAACAAAAGGAAATCATTTGAAAATTTAAAAAAATGAATATACTGAAGCAGACTAAAATGAAATGATGGATGTAAACTAGAGTTTGAAAAAAATTTACACAAAAGTAAAAATATATAGTAGGAAAATATTAAAGAAAAATATTTTTAATAAAAATAAAAATAAAAATGAATTTTTTCTTTCTTTATTCAAGAAAAAGAAAATAAATGAAAAAGAAAAAAGAAGAAAAAAGGAAATCATTTGAAAATTTGAAACAATGAATACACTGAAGTAGACTAAAATGAAATGATGAATGCAAAATAAAATTTGAAAAAAATTATACAAAAGTAAAAAATACAGTAAAAAATTAAAGAAAAATATTTTAATAAAAATTGAAAAAAAAAGATTTTTTTCTCTTTCTGTATTCAAGAAAAAGAAATGATAAGAAAAAAAGAAAGAAAATTGAATAGATGGAACTGCTAACAGACTGAAATACAACTGCAATTAGTTTGTTTTTCCCCTAGAAGTCAGATTGTGAAGCACTTTATAGTGCTTAAACTAAGTAGGCAGTGAGATCTGTTCTTATAGACCATGGTTGGCTCAGTTGTCCAGGGCTTAGTGTAACAGCTCTGTTCTCCACTAGATGGT